>NC_137696.1:110150300-110677800 GCF_964034855.1 Anser brachyrhynchus | reverse complement strand
TGACCTCAGCAAGCCTCCGTGATGGAGCGGCCCACGCGTGGCCAAAGGCGGCTGTGTTGGGAGCGGCCTGGAAGATGCCCTCACGTGGACAAGGAGGAGGGTTGGGGGGGCTGAGGGCCCCTTTTCTGGGGCTGGCTCCCCCGGGCCATTTGGCTTGCCAGAGAGAAAGGCTGCCCCTCGGCCACAGGGACTGCCCTGCACCTCCCATCCTGTGCCCTGGGTTTGTTTTTAACACTGTTTTTTAGGTAATTTCATTCTATTCTTTATGGAAAAGAACAGAAGCAAGGTGCATCTTCAGCCCTAATTCCCATGTGTGCTTTGTGCTCCAAGTGACGAATTTCTTCCTCATGTCACATCTAATCTAAATCTCCCCTCCATTGGTTGAAAGCCATTATTCCTGGTTCCATGGCTGCACTCCCTGATAGAGTCCCTCTCCAGCTTTCTTCTAGGCCACTTTTATGGGCAAGGTTAGGTGGCAGAAATGCAAGACCTAGCAAATTGCAGCCTTATCTACCTTGTTCCACACATTCCACATGACGTTTTCCAGCTCAGGCTCTAGCCTCTCATCAGTGTAACACAGAATCATTAAGGTTGGAAAAGACCTCCAAGATCATCTGGTCCAACCATCACCCTGCTACCAATATCACCCACTAAACCCTGTCCCCGAGCACCACGTCCAACCTTTCCTTGAACACCCCCAGGGACAGTGACGCCACCACCTCCCTGGGCAACCCGTTCCAATGCCTGACTGCTCTTTCTGAGAAGAAATGCCTCCTACTTGTTTTAATTGCTGCAGAGCAGTGCTTACACTGAGTCAAAGGCTTTTCAGCTTCTCACATTGCCCTGCCGGCGCGGAGGCTGGAAGGAGCAGTCCCTGACTTACAGCAATCTCCTGGGGAACAACTCGGAAGGAAGGAGAGCCTTCCAAAGCTGTGGGCTGCTCCCAAACTACCTGTGGGATGAGGAGTACCTCTTAATTCAAGAACTTAATGGCCAGAGGTTGGCATGTTTGCAAAACTGGGCCCATTGGGTGAACCTGGATTATGTGGGGTTCTTCTTTTAATGTCCTATGCTCATTAAGTCTATCTAATTATCCTTGGCTGATCTGGCGTGGTCCTTCACCAACTGCACTACCATAGCTGCTTTGGCATCCCACCTCTCGTCTGATTTTCTTTCTGCTTTTCATTTCGTTTCCACAGTGGGGAGAGAGGAACAAAGAGGGATTAAATTAGACTCATCTGGATCACTCCAGCTCTGCTGAATCTGAAAATACCGTGTGAAATTCCTTCTGCTGGCTGGTGCTTAATCACCAAGGGATTACATGGAAACAAAAGCAGTTGAGATGTGTGGCACACTGCTATTCCTTAAATATCTGCCATAATAACATGAGCTTTAGTGGCAGTATGAAGGCTATTGCTAATCTTGAATTATTACCTGCCTTCCTGGGGCTTGGCGTGGTTGACTCTGGGGAGACATTAAAGCAACATTTACCTTTTTTGAGCAGTTCATCAGCCTGACCTGGAGCACCGTGTGCTGCCGGGGATTCCAGTTCCTGTTACCTCTACCAAAAAAAAGCACCAGAGGAAACTGCTGGCAAGGATTAAAGGCTCACGCTGTTCCTCCCCTCTTGATCTCCTGACACTTGTGATGGTTGTGGGGACCCAAGGCTCCCTCCTTGAAGGCAGCCGATCGCTCCAGCTGCTTTCAGGATGGATTGGAGCGTCTAGAGCACAGAGTTGCCTCTGATGCAGACACTGAGAGCAAAAGTAAGCCTTTGGGGTCTGAACTGGGGCCACATTCAGCCTGGGAGAGCCTGGTCCTCCTCCCTGCGCTGCCCTCTTGGATGCAGGAGACTGCAGGAAGTCCTGCTGGTGGGGCCGTGGGCAGGACAGCTTCACTGGAGCTTCACCAGATTATTTTTTCATCCCATTTCTCTCTTGCTTTCACCGAGGAATCACGTTAGAGAAGTTTATAGGAAAGTAGAAACGAGGGAACCGCAGCCATTGGTACTGCGCTGTGATAAAGCCAAGCTGGATGGCAGGTGGTTGGGGAAATGTGCAGGCAAATGGTTTATCACAACTATTTTCTGTGATAAGTCTGGTTTTCCAGTAATGAAAGCCTGGATGCCCATCTATAAAGCCTCTCGATTTTTGCTATCAGCTGCTGGGGCTCAAATCTGTGCCTGCATCAGCCTAACCCTCCTTTGAGCTCCTTTCCTTTGCGCTCCCAGCTAGGACTTATCGTGCAAACAAACGTGCTTGGGAAATGCCAGCTGCACACCTTGCTCTCACCCACAGCATGGGCAGGAGCATCGCTCCGACTGGCAGAGCCAGTATTTAATGTACTACCAAAGCAAATAGAAGGGGGTTTACTAGTCCTTCGGATCCCAGAAACCGGAGGTGGAAAGCAGCAGGTAGGTTTTTACGGCGTGTTTCCCTGCTGAAGCAGGCTTGTTCCCTGCACTATCTTCTACTGCATTTTCCTGCCCTATTTTAAATGACCTTGGAGGGTGGGGAGAGATGGGAAGGTGGAATCTGCCCGTACCCTAGAGAGCCTGTGTCTGGTTTGAATAATGTAACATGGAGCAAGTGGAAATTCAGAGAACGTAGTTACAACACAGTATTTAATGCTGGTTTTGCATGCTTTTTCGTCTGCAACCTGCTTGCTATGCCTGCTGTGCCAGTAACATCAGATAGACGTTAAAAAAAAAAAAGAGAAAAAGTTAACAAAAATGGTGGCAATACTCCATGATTGCTCTTCTTTCTCTTAGCAGGAGATTGTCTTGGGTGCTTTCTTCCCCTCTGAGGAAAAATGAATAGTGAGAGCTGTGATGATTGGCAGCAAGGCTAGGAACAGCAGATGTGAGCCTGCACAGCTGGACAAAGACAAAAATGCACTTTGCTACCTACCTTTGTATGAAGGTTGCCCCAGGGATACCACAGTGCCTACGTGTGACTTCGCATATGAACAGCAAAAACATCGGGTACATTTACATATATAGGAACACTTGGTGTCCTTTTCAAAGTCAGAGAGAGCAGTGATTAAACGACATAAAGGAAATTTGGCTGCCTGGTTTTACTCTCAAATAATAGAATGACTGACTGAAGAAATACAGAAAAAAAATAGGACTGGCAGAGGTGAAGAATTTATGAATTAAAACAGCACATTTTCATTTCATTTACTGTCGTCTACCAGTTTATTACATGGGAATCTAAAAGGGACTTGATTTTGCCTCCAAGGCTGCAGTTGCTATGCTAGACACTAAAGTTAGATATTTTAGATAAGATTTTAATATTAAATCTTCTTGCACAGAAAGGGAAAAGCCTTGCTAAATAGGGAAAATTAAAAAGCCTCATTTCTCTCCATGGTGCTTCACTGTAGTTTTGTACTGCAGTGCTTGGCCACACTGGGATGTGCCAGCAAACAAAGCATGGGGTGGTGGGATGTGGGTGGGTGTGTATGGGGGTGGTGGTGTTTTAACTATAACTACTGAAAATAATCATAATTTCCTCTCCTCCATCACCTGCATGTGCTTATTTCCAGCTGCAGCTATCCAGAGCCTGGTTATCCCATGGTCCCATGCGCAAGGGTTCCTGTATCAGCACAGGAGCACCAGAACATCCATCAGATGTAATCCATGAGATGCAATCCATGAGATGTAACAGAATCGACTCGGTGTTTGTGGTCCAAAACATCAGACCTTTGCTGAGAGAGGTGGGATGGATTAAGCAAAGTCGAGTGTTTCCACACTGCAGAAAATATCTTACTTGTTTCTATTCTGAACCACAAAAGGGAAATGAACAAAACCAGAAATTAAGCATGAAAAATACCGGTGTGTTTAAATGAAAATAAATGTTTTAGCCTGGCATTACAAAAGCTTTAAAAAGCAAAAGAGAACATAACGCTTTGGTTCAATCAGGGCAATAAATAATAATATAGCAAAACCAATGTTTCCCCACTGCAACTTTCAGTTTTCCTGAGATCACTTTTTCTTCCTGTGGCTGAACAAGAAGAGAAGAAGGAAACCCAGCAGGGCTTTCTGGGATGTTTGAGCCAACAAGATGCTATTTTAGTGCTGTGCCATGCTGCGTGCTCCGGGATGCTGTCCAGAGCCAGCACGGCGGCGTCATGATGCTGGGGCTGCAGCCCTCGTCCAGCGCTCGCAGAGAGCTGCTGGATTTGGAAACCTTCCTGCCAGCTGCACAAACCCACCCTGAAATCAGAGGGTCCCGGCATCATTTCTCATGGGGTCAGGGTCTCCTGATTTGTGTCCAAAGGCAAAACCATGTGGAACATTCAGCGCAATGTAGAGGAAGCCAGGTTAATTTTGGCATAGGCGATGGAGTGCTCTTGTATTGCTCCTGTTGGTAATTAAGAGAAAGCAAATCACAGGGGAGGACAATAAAAGTATTAATTAACAACTTTTTAAATAAGAAGAAAGTAATTTTTCTTAAAAAGGAGGTTTATGCCTGGAGAAAATACTTTAATAGGGTAATCACATTGTTGGACATTTGAGAAATGCACGCTAATAATTAAATGGGGGTATTGACTGCACATTCAGATAATCACCAGTTCCCCCATGCTATTGCATGGACATCCCAGTTCTGCAGTCTCGAGCCTTGATTTAAAGCACTGAAAAATATGCTTTATTTCAAGCATGCAGACAGCCACATTTCACTCACTGGCCTCAGCTTGAAAAACATCCGTGTGCATTTACCACCTGCTGGAGAGCAGGATGTGCGGTCCTGCAAGGCCGTGGCAAGCTGTGGGATGTAGCGGAGGCTCTGGGGAAGCCTCTGGGGTTGGCTGTGATGGGGAGCGATGTAGGGTCAGTGCCCTCTCTGCCTGCCCGTGCAAATGCTGCTCCATTTTTCTTATGATCACAGGAGCAGGCGCCCTGTTCGTATCAAGTGATATCCAGGCAAGTTGGAAAAGTCTGGTTGCTGCTCCCACGCTGGGGTATCCGAACCACATTAGCTCTGGTCGACTTTCAGAGACATCTTTTCTGCTCCTTCATGCTGGCAGATTAAGAAGTAAAACCCTTTTTACTGGATGAGCTCCTAAAAAGCACTGGACGGGGACACCTTTTGCATAGAGCAGTGGCATTGCTGCGCTGCCTAATTAACTTGGTTTGGCCTCAGCCGTGCAAAGAGCGCACGTCTGCCCTTGCAGCTGTGACCTCCCACCAGCAGCACAAACAAGCGCCGCTTTGCTTTGGGCTCCTGTTGGGAACTGCCAGCCCCTAACGGCGTGCAAGGCTCGGTTTTCGGTAGAAGGTAAATAGTAACCAAGCTGCGCCGGCTGGGAGAGAATAAACCAAAGCAAAACACTGGATCTAGGTGGGGGATCTGGTTTCTGAAATTGCACGGAGCCAAACCGGCAGGGCCTGAACCAGTGACATGCTGCTGCTTCCTCTGACTCATAACTGGGTTTTCGGAGAGGTTTTCAGGGAAATTTCTTCAGCAATTCCTGTGTTGTTGCCTGACTCATAGCGAAACACCGAAGTCATTATTAAAGTGAAATTGTAGCAAAAGAGGCTGTGAATGGTTGGTATTTACCCATTTAAACACACTATAAGCCATATTGCACCATGCAGCACCCTTTACCCAATATTTAAATACTATTTGTTTACAATGGCTAACAAAAATTCTGTCATATGAGGAACATGGGATGTTAAACAACAGGTTTGTAACGGAAGGTTAACCTGTTCATTGGAAGGTTCACCAAGGCATGGGGGAGAGGACTGGGGCTCTGCTGAAGCCTCCACCCCCGAGGAAAGACCCCAAACCTACAGGGTTTGCTTTGCGACTCGCTGACAGTGGTGACGTGTGGGCATCCGTCGCCCTCCTCCTGCAACAGCTCCTTTGCTTTTTGAATTAAAACCCAAACCATTGCTGCGGAAGAAGGGACTGAAAAAAAAAAAAAGAACCCCTCAAGTCTGGGAGCTCATATTTGCCTTCTCACCAGCTCTGCAGATACTTAATTTGAACGTTGCTTCATCTCCTGTCTCCCTCATGTATCATCGCTAATTAAAGTACACACTCCCTGCACTTACCCGAGCGAGGATGTGGGAGGCAGGAGAGGCTCAGCCTCATTTGCCGCTGCTGGATTGCCTCTGCAGAGCCAACCACAAGGGCAGCGGGGTGCTGCTCAGAGCCCCCAGCCACCCAAATGACACTGCTGACTTCTCCCCAGCTCCTTCAGCCTCCCCTCTGCATCCCTGCTCCGCTTTGTTCCCATCCCTGGGATGTTAAAGCGTGTGAATACAGCCCACAGCAGGCTCAGAGACCATCAGTGCCTCCCAAAGATTCAGGGAGATGCCTTCCGAGAAGAAAACACCAAAAGCAGTGGGTTGGACATTTGGACAAAGCCATTCCCTTGTCCCAGCCTCAAGTGTCCAAAAACGCCTGGGCAAAGTGCTGCTGAGAACTTCCACGGCTCTGAATAATTAACTCCCAGAGCTATAAAAAGCTACGAGGGAATGGAATTTAGAAAAATCTAGTTTTAGGATAATTATAGCACAAATCGGGAGAACACTTGGACCCAAGACAGATGTATTAGTAGGACAGCTGAGCGCAGTGGGTCAAATTCATGCTCGGCAGCACTGCAGAGCCTTCTGCAGAGCTCCTCCGAGACAGACTCAGCCTGGGGAGCCAAAGCAGCCCCTGCACTTGGATAGACGAAGTGAGTAGAAATCTAAAATACCACTTCTTAATATAGAAAACATTGAAACGAGGGAAATTATTTCAGGTTAGCATTCATGCCCCGGGTGTAAATGGGGAGCAATATTTTCCAAAATATTTTGCTATGACACTGCTTTAAGCACCCCTGCCCCCCATCCTGTATTACCACACCTACTGTGTTACAACTGGCCCTATAAAATCCCAGTTTGTTTGCAGACCTTGTCACTTCGGGGCTCTCCGAACTCCAGGTGCCGGGACTCACATGTTGCTGGAGAAAGCAGACCTTCGCTTTTCATAGCGGTTATGTTTCTGGTCCGTATTTCGCATGGGAAGTTTGAAAACATTAACACCGAGCACTGAGTCACCAGCAAGCAAATGCACATTTTCTTCCAGATTTCCAGTTTTTAAGCAAGTCATTGCTTTGTAGTGTCCAGTTCGAGGTGCTGGGTCCTTTACCTCCCGGTCAAAGGCACGTGCTGAGTGGCAGAAAGGCATGCCTGACCCTGAAGAGCACCCAGATGGTGCAAAAAACCCCATTACAGGGGAGCACTGGTGTTCCCCTGAAGCTTATAGCCTCATGCAATAAATCCAGCCAATTAAGGAAGGACTTGATGTGCCAGTTCATGCTCCCTAAAGTGTTTCCTGAGTACACAGCTCGTGCTACACAACAAACACAGGTAACTGGGCATTTCTGGCAGAGACAGAGATGTGATCATCCCACTGCACTTGTCAGGCTGCACCTGGAGTGCTGCGCCCAGTTCTGGTCCCGCGGTTCAAAAAGGCGTGGATAGATTGGAGAGGGTCCAAAGGATGCCATGAAGATGACCAGAGGGCTGGAGAACCGTGAATAAAGATTGAAGGAGTTAGGTATTTTCACCCAGGAGAAGAGAAGGCTCAAGGAGACCTCATCACAGTATTCCAGTTCTTACAGAGCAGCTACAAACAGGACGGAGGCTCCCTCTTCTCAAGGGGAGAAGACAAAGGACGATGGGTACAACCTGCATCAGGAGAGGTTTCATCTTGATATAAGAAAGACATTTTAACAGTGAGAACACTCACTCACCAGAATAACATCCCCAGGGATGTGGCAGAATCCCCTTCACTGGAGGTTTTCAGGATGCAACTGGACAGGGTGCAAGGCAATCACACCCGGGCTCTCTTTTCCCATGAAAGCTTGGACATGATGGCCTTTCCAGGTCCCTTCCAACTTGGGCTGTCGTATGGTTCTGGGATTCTCTGAGTTACATCTAGAAAAAGACCATTACCTTCCTGCCTGGCTGCTGGCTGATCTGCAGGTTGTTTTTTGGTTGCATGGATTCACAAGGCGAGAAGACTTTGAGGCAAATGGGAATCACCTGTGTTAATTAAAGATCCCACAACAGTTTTATGATGGCCAACATTCATTAACCCTCCTGTCCTGCGTTAGCCCACATTTCCATGACCTCTCTGTTACAGCATTATTCATCCCCATATGAAGTTATTGGGCACAGTCACAGCAAGTGCTAAACAAGTGCTGTTTCCATAGTGGTGAGCAACGACCTCCTATATACTTTGTTTATTAAGAGCACAGGCATCCTCCAAGGTAAAGGGCTCTCCTCTAAGCTCATGTCACTCCTCGAACTTAAAAAGTGCTTAAGAGAAGGCACGTGGTGTGAGCAGCTATTGTCTCCATCACCTCCAAGCGCGGCAGCCGTTTGTCACGACACACAGCAACCGAAGGGAGGAAGCAAGGATTGGGGTGCCAGCCAGAAACGCATCCTGCTCTGCCCCATTAGGGCCAGTTGAAAAGAAGAGCATGTGGTCGGGGTACAGATGGGTACAGATGGTGAAGATGGAGCCTATCGTTACTACCTTATAGGCGACACCAAGCAAGTGGGAGCACAGGGGAGGGCTCAATGACAACCAAAAGCAATACTGCCAAGTTGGGGAAAAGGCCTGGAGAAAAGGGAGAAGCTCCGTGAAGATGCATGCGAGGTAGACAGGGACGAGCAGCTGTGCAAACACAGACTGGGTTCAGCTGCAGCAGCTCTGCCAAAAAAAAAAAAAAAAAAGGTCTGAGAGGGCGGCTGTGGATCGCACACGGAGCATGAATCAACAGTGTCACTGTTGCTGTGGAAATGCCAGATGTTTCAGGGCAGATAAAGGAGGAGCAAGAGCCTATAAAACATGAAATTGCCCTTCCACACCAGTCAGGGTGTTGCACCAGGGCTCATGGAGAGGCATTTGCACTGAGCCTGGCTGCAGGATGGGAGCAGGGGCTGGCAGCCTCAGGATGCAAAACCTGGAGGGAAACATCATCCTCCAGCTGTGTAACGTGTTGTCTTAAGTGGAGGGGAATGCCTGTGGTGTGTGGGGAAAAAATATCGGCAGGTAAGGGCAGAAAACGGCCAGACTGGGCGGCTGGGGGGGATTGAAATTTCCATCACGCTACCAACAGGTCAGACAAGTGGTGGTTAGAGATGATAAAGCGGCACAACCTGCCTTCAGGCTGGAGAAAAGATTAAATGAGCCCCTGCGAATCTTTCCAGCCTTGTTTTTTTCTATGATTTATCAGAGGATTCACAGCTAGAGTTTCCCACATTTAGGGTTTAAAACGCAGCTCAGCTGGCCAGCCCCGCAGTGAAGATGCTGGGAGAAAACGGAGACACTCCTGCCTACACCAGGGGACACCCAGGTGGAGCAAAACCCACACCAAGTCCCCAGCACGCTGTGCTCCAGTCTCCTCGGGAGCTGAGAAGGCATCACGCATAAAATATCAGCAAAAAATTACAGACAGGTCAAAATCAGAGTAGTATTTCGGTTCAGTTCTGTTGTTGTGCATCTAGGTTTCTTCATCTAGGTTTTCTTTTCACACAGGTGCACAAGAGGATGAGGGACAGAGGTCACAGATGCAGCAAAGGAAATTCTGAATAGAAACTAGGGAAATATTTCCATCACAAGGGTCAAGCACTAGAAAATGTTGCCAAGAGAATCTGCGATATCTCCATCCTGGGGTTTCAAACCTTACTGGCACTGACCCCGGGCAACCTCTCCTAGCTTTGAGGTCAGTTGTACTGGGATCAGGGGTGGCTCTAAGACCCCAGAGGACCTTTCCACAATGAAAACAGAGGTAAAACAAGAGTTTCCCAAGCAACACAAGAATTTCCCATACTTCTTAATGCCTAAAACACACTTTCCTTTGAAAAAGTGTGCAACAGTTGGCATTTGTCCCCAGGCTGCCCCAGTCCTACCCAGTGCCCCCAGGCAGCCAGCCCAGGGCTTGCTGCTGAGTCTATTGCACACCACATCCTTGGCTCATCTCTGCTGCTAAGCTCCAGGCTGCTCGATAAGGACAAACATGTCATTTACCTGCCTTGTTTCCTTACAGTGGAATGCAAATAGGGTACATATACTGATATGGTCTTAGGAAAAAGAAAAAAAAAAAAAAGATAAATGAACATCCTTTCTTTCATTGCTGTCCCTCTGCAGCGTGGGAGAGGACAATTTATGCTAATTCCTCTCCCATTCTCATAGTGGTTATTGATTTTTCAGGGCCTTAGTAAATCCACCGAATGGCAGCCAGAGAAGACACGCCACAGCAGTAGTGGGTGTCATCAGCACGGCCCCAAAAAGCACCTTACAAAGACTGCAAGACATTATCCCTACCTGAACAAAAAGGGGGAAAACATCAAGACTAGTGTCTTACTCAAATCACAGAGAGCGCCTTAAAGCCCTGAACACACCCAGCCTCGCAAGCCTTCCCCATGTTTTAACGCAGGCATTGCTCACATCTGCACCAGGCCATTTTTCCTTCTCTCTGCCTGCTGAATGCCCGGCAGTGGCAGGGCAGAAACCATTTTGACACTCAGAGCCAGGGTGATGTGGCAAAACAGGGCTATTAGACGATGACTGTCTTGTAACCGAGCCAAGTTAGCACAACTCCGGGAGCCCTACGCTGATGCAACCATGACAGCATGTGCAAGGAGACTCTCCTGCTTCCTTACAACACTTTTCTGCCTGTTAGCTAGAAAATAAATTGGTAGGAGTGTCCTGTTTCTTTGCATGGAGGTCAGATACCCAGAGCCAAGATAATGTTTAAAAACAGCACGGAAATTTCTTGGTTAAAACATTTCAAACCCGAACGTACCTTAAGATCCATGGTTATAAAGGGATAGGCAGGGCTGATGGGGCTGTCATCGCCTCCGTGGTGTGGCTCTCTGATAAGCGGGGTGCTTTGTCGGAGGTGGTGCCCAAAGAGCCTTTCCGGGTGCTCGCACAGGGAAAGGATAGACGAGGCAATCGATCCACTTGAATTTAAAAAGACAGATTTATGAAGAATAATTGCCTTCTAACTTGGCAGAGAATGTGTGCTGCCTTCAAGGGATTCACAGCTGTGTCCTGTTCTGGTGGAGTTAACCGGGCTTAGAAAAAAACATTTGATCTATTCTTCCTTCCTTAATTCAACAGAGCTGAGAGTCTCCCAGGATATTTCTATTAGGATTGCAGCAGGCTTTCCTTTTCGATGTGTTGGCAGAGGATATCTGTCACACTGATGGAATTTTCTACATGGGAAGTATCACCAGCACTTACAGTAGACAGCAGCATATACATCACCCCAACAGCTGACTGTGTGTGTTGTAGGGGCAGCGAGATGGGATGCCTTTCCCTCCGACTACAAATGCAGGTTGCCTTGAGCAACGTGAATTTCGCAGCCGGATTTCCATGTTTTGCACCATTTCTGTGCTAGACTGACAGTGCTGGCATTTAGCTTCATTAAAAACTAAGCCACAATTAAGCGCAAAACAAATAGATTGAGTTGCAGAACCACTCGTGTTTGTAGCAAGCTTCCCAACTTCATCCATCATTTCCTGCAGCTCTGTGCACAGATGCCTGGCTCTCACCTTTTAAAAAGATGGATTTATTTTTTTTTTTTAAGTTCATATTTGCACAGCATTTGAGCACAGCTGGAAACTCCTGGTATAACCTTCCTCCCAGGAGGAGGAGGAGACAAAACATCCCACAGGAGCTCCTGAGTGGTGACCTGAGAATTAAGCGAGATAAAAAAATAATGAACTTAAAAGAAGAGGAAAACCAAATTCAGCTTCAAGCTCCTGCTTTTGTTTTTAATTGTGGATACAGAGTGCTACTGTAATGGGCACATATGATGTTGGCAGCATCAGCACTGGATCCAGCCTTTATAGAAATATGATGCAGCCACCGCTGGAATCGGTTTGCAGACCCTCTCAGACACCACCAGCCGGCACTGACTCACTCTGAAGCTCGTAATTTATCTTTTGTTACATATACAAAGAACTTGAGTAGAGTTATAGAGTCATATTTCCAAGGTAAATCATTAGCACTGACTGAAAAGGCTGTCCCATTAAAAATGTGTTTCCAGGAAATTTTATGCACGCAGCTGAAGCTCCCCATGTGTGCTAAGCACATCCTTTCTCTGCTGAAAGTGTCTCAAGGCTAACTTCTATTATGTGGACTTTTGTAAAGCTAGAAAAAGCCTTCTGTGATGCATGCAATGCTTGATAGGTTCTGTTTGATGTAGAGGAACCCAAACATTACTCGGGTCCATGGACCAGGGTAGGGGCCTACCCTTCCCTTTGGTGAATCGAGGCTGCAGGCGACTGGACCACAGACCTGTCCCTCATTTTGGACTCAAAGTGTGGATGAAGCAGCCCTCAAAATGAAATGTATGCTAATATATTACTTACATTATATTGTTAAATGATATATTTCTGCTAAATTCAATATTTGAGAGTTTTTAAGTCTATCCTGCTTTAAAAGTAAGACTCTGAAACACTTTTTCATGTTGATATGGTGGTCAAAAAAGCCATTTAAACCATCTCTCTGCCAGAAAAGCAATGCCCCAGAGGAGTACTTTTTCAGCCTTGTTTTAAATATCCCCACATTTCCCTGAGAAGCCATCCAAAGGTCTGTTTCATGACCTGCATAGAGAGTTTCTCCTAGCACTTACAGTATATGCATGTGTTAAAAGTGTGCAGAAGTCAAAAAAAGGCTTCAGAAAAATTTTCCAAATGATTAAATTCAATTATTTGAGTTTACTCTTGCAAATCCGTTACTATTTTCTAGCAGCTCTACAGACTTGACAACCGTGGTACCATTGGCATGGCAGCCCATCACGGCGGTCAAACTTGGGGCACAGAGGCAGGTCCCCCATAGGTATCAGTGTCATGGCAGCACTCAGACAGCTCTGAGAGCCACATCCCCTTGTGCTGCTCCTCAGGGGCTCTGCCCAGGCTGCCGGGTGCTCTCACAGCCCCCACACCCCATGAGGGTGCACCCTTGGGCTCTCCGCAAGGCAAGACATCCCAAGACCGCTAAGCTCACGTTGGAAACGCATTCCTCTTGCTAACGTTACAAAGCAACAAATGTGTCGCAGAGGCACCAGGCTGCTTCTTCAAAACAAGCCCACATCAGTCATTCACAACGGCAGTGCTGTTGCTCACAGCTCCCCGGCTCTGAATGGGAGCACAAAGCACCCCCCGCACCCCGTCCTCCTCCCTTCGTGACTCAGCAGCAGCCCCCGCCTCTTCCCCAGCCTTCCCCTCTCGGCGAAGGTTTTCACACCCGGCCCGTGCTCAAGCTGTGGGGCTGATGCTTCTCTGTGAGCTGTGCCCCTCGGCTACCCACTAATTTATCGTCTGCTGGGTCCTAGGCTTTTCACCGAGCAGAGTCAGTGTGGGAATGCAAACGCTGACAACCCTTTGCAGCCCTTTCTTTGAGACCCAAGTTGTCTCTCCTCTCTGTCATAAGCCCTTAACCTAGACAGCAAGTAAGTGGAAGGGTTCACCACAGGATGGCAAATGGACTCCTTCAGACTGGGCTTTGAACCGTGCAGAGCTCTCCATTTTCTGTAGCTGGTGTTGATGCAGAAGTTATTAAGTTCAATATCTCCTCCCTCCTGCACCTTTCTCTCGTGAAGTATCACGCATGCTGCGGTGTGATGTGCTCTGCCAATCTGTCCCAGTTGCGATGATGAAGCTTGGCAAAGCAATTCAGTCCTTGGCTGGTATTATATAAGATATTAGAGTGCTCTTAAACACGCCTGCCAGCAATTCGATGGTGTTGCTTAAACACTGTCACTGGAGACTTGTCTGCCTAATGCTGCAGCCATGTTTCTCCAAGGTGGCCTTGTCCAGCAGCAGTGACCGAGGAGGCTTTCCTATGAAATGTCTCAAAGCTTTCCTGCTTCCCTCTGAGGTACTGGCCTATTGTTACATGCATTTATGGGGCACCCCAGGTGCCTTTCATTAGTTCTTACCCAAACTGGACTGTTTTGATCCGTGGATCCCCTCAAATTAACCTGCTGGAGCAGTTACAGCAGACTCTCACCTTGCAGGAAGATATTCACGTTTTGCTTGTTATTTCCAGTCCATTTGTTGAGGAGGATGCTAAGAAACCCGTTCGCCCTGAACTGGATCTTGGAAGGTCATATGCCCCAATGGTTACAGACCTACCTGCCTGCCCACCACCTTCTCATGGCTCAAGTCCCAGGTCTTCCCTGTGTTTTTTCTCTGCCCTTGTTCCTACCAGCCAGATCACCCCTGTCTATCTTTACATCTGTTCCCCACGCACTAGTCTGCCTCGTCTTTGTCTGCTCTTCACAGCTCTTCTTCATGCAGCCATATGCTTCTGCTGCAAGCATAGCATTTCTTTGCTCTTGGCTTCAGTGCTCAGTTACAGAGGAAGAACTCCCGAGATTAAACTGGGCTGGAGCCTTGGGTTTGGAGATGAAATCATCCAAGAACTTACCCACTCCACCAGATATCTAAAGGGTACATGAAGCAGTGTGTTTTTCAGAGGTTTGTATCTTTGCCAGACTTAGGTGAGAGGGAAAACTGATAACTGATCCAGTATTGAATCAGATCCTCCTTCTGAGCTTCAATTCCTGCTCAAAAATGAGGCACTGCAGTTTGGGCACAAGAGCTCCAAGAATTCTGACTTAAGGAAATTAAACTTGTTTGTGTCAGACTTTTTCCAAATTTGCTAGATCAGATTTGCTGAAACTTGCAAATCAACCAGCTCTGAGAATAGGCAATGTAATACGTAATCCACTTGGATCCAATCTCCTTTGACAAGGCACAGGCAGCTGAAAGCCAAACTTGAGAATGGAAATTATTGAGTAACTCTAAGCCTACATGGCTGCATTACTTCAAATGTCCTTCTCTTTTAAGAATCTGGAGGCACAGAGAAAATGGAAACCTTGATGAAATACAGGTTATCTCTAATAGATTTCATATTTGGTAACATAAAATTAAAGACTATACAAGCTTTATCTACATTAAGTGCCAGAAAAATGTCAAGTTTTGTTGCCAGTGAACATTTAGAGTGCCTCCTAAATCCTCAGTTCAAACTTCTGAAAGACAAAAAATGCAAGATTGAGTTACAAGATGAAAGAACACCATTCATGACTGTACATTATAACTCAGGAATCCCTTTCTCTATTACCCCAAAAGTAGGTCTCTATGTTACCCTGAACCAGGCTTCAGAACATGACATTTCCAAGTAATTTGGGCCTGTCAAAGGTTTTAGTTTACTCTTAATTAGAAAGGGGTTCTCACCTCAAAACAAAGCTGACATTTGCTCTCATTTGCTCACGGCAATTACGTGTTTACCTAGCACTCAACGCAGCAGAGCCCCAAGCTTTGCCCTTTGAGTGTTACAGCATTACGAATCAACAGCATCACATCTCTATTACCAGCACAGCTTTCCCACCAGCCATTCTTCTACCTCCACACCTCCTCTTTCCCACATGCAGACATAGATATTCACCTCTGAACAAGGGGAGCATCTGCGGATCCTTTTTGGAGGAGCCTCTGGCACTAGTTCATCTGGCCTTGGGAATTTGTTCTCCCTACGGTAAGGGAGGAAAAAATGGTACCTCTGGTTTGGGGGTGTTTTAGGTCTTCACGTGAACCTTTCTCCTTGCAGATATCAAGCTACCAGATCAACCCCACATGCATGTTCTCAAGTTGACTCTGAACCTATCTAGACAAGCCAGCTGCCAAACAAGACTTCTTCATCACACCATCCTCATCCCCAGCCACACACCCTTTCTACGGTTGCTGTCACAGGCCCGGTGAAGGACTGGATATTTCCTCTTCCAGACCTTCACGGAGATAGAAACCTTGTCAGAGTGACTGTAATAACTATTCTTCCTATTGTCCAGATCTTCCACTGCACAAAATGTTAACACATGGAGCTGAATAGCACCATTAGTCATTTACCAGAAAGAATGACACAAACTTCAAGAAGAAAATAGAGCTACTCTCCTCAATAACTCAGAAGAAGCTATGCTCTTTCAAGACTCCATAAATATGTCTTTACCCATTATGTAAAATTAATTTCCGTATCAGACTGAACTAAAGAATTATTAGGAATATCAGAACAAGATGAAAGGTTGCTTAAAATGGTCTGTGTTACTGATTGTATCAGTTACTACTTACAGCTTTAAAAAAGTCAATGCCATCTAATAGCATCCATATTTTATCTGTTGAGAAATCTAATACTCTCAGAAAAGAAGCAATATCAGACTGCATGGTCAGTCTTATTTGGTAGAGAAAATAGAATTCTAAGATATTTAATCTTGAACAATAAGAGAGAAAATAGTGAAACCCTGCTGATATGTTGCATATGCACGTGGAAGGGGAGAAGAAATTAAATTATTGTGATGAATAAGGAAAACATAAATAATGAAGATGCCAGCATAATGTATTCTTTGTTTCTGATGTTGATCAGGAAAGATAAGAAGATTGCTGCAATATCACACCATCACTCTGAATGCATTGTATTTAACATATAAATTAAAATTCTGCCAATAATCCCAGGTACAGAGTTGCATGCACGTGAAGAGTTTCATTTCTGAAATTCAGGACTGTAATGGTCAGTGTCTCATAATCATATTGACATCTCTTTCTCCCATAGCTGATGTAACAAACTACCACCTGTATGCTGTATGTCCTATGGTAGCACCCAGATGCCCTGACCTGTGGTCCCGTGGTGAGAGAACCTGCAGATTTAGCTGACAAAGGTTGGGGCTGCTCGGCCTGGACACCAACAAAGAGTGGAGGGCAGGGAAGAGCAAGGCAGTAAGTGGATCCTAGGAATGGAGTACTCCTTTCCTTCATTTGAATGCACCTAGAAATGCCAGGCACAAGCGAGCATAACTAGATTAGTCTCACAGCAAAGAAAAACTCTCTCCAAGGAATAATCTTACCTCCCGTTGCACAGCAGTTGTGTCAGAGCTTGCGTACTCCCTCACCCAGCACACGGCAAGCCCATGCACACTTCTACCAACATCACTGAGGTGCATTAACAGAGAGTGGGTATAGAGGCCTTACTACCTCCTTTCAAAATGAATGCACCAGAACACTTCTGTGCTTCACACGTGGACAGAAGCATGTTTTTGCACTACAACAGGGGGCTCAGTACGGGACACCAAGTCACACTAGCCGCTGGTTCTCAGCTGCTGTTGCAGACTGGCTTCTGTGGCATGGATAGGGACATGCAGAACCCTCGTCCACCCTTGCCAAGCACCTCACCTCGTCATCACCCAGAGCAGAGCATGACGAGTGAGCCCTGCCCTGTCCTGCCAGCCTCCCAAAAAGAAGAGCATGGTGACTTGCTCTGAGCCCCGAGGGCAGGCAACACGCCGCAAGGATGCTCAGCCTTGTCTCTTGTTTTACACCCCATGCCATTAACGTGCTAAGAGACATTTTTTTTCCTCCTCTCCTTATGTTTTGAAGGATTAGCTTTGTTAGCAATCTGCTTAAGCTGCCCCAGGAACAGAGCACCAGCTCACAGCACCATGCTACTGATGTTAGCCTTGTTTTGGCACTGATAACCCTATTGCAGACATTTTGTTCAGACAAGTTTAGTATGTATTTTAGCATCTGACATCCTCCCTTTCTAACATATCTTCTTTGCTAAAAAGCAACTTATTTATTTATTTATTTGCTACATTTTTGTCTGCCTTTAGACTAGCTCTGTCTCCTTGATCTCGTCCATCCACAAGAATAGCGTAGTCAAAAGAAATCTGCCTGATTGTAGCAGACCACTGATTTGGAGTGAGAGCGCCTACTCTAAAACTCTGCCTCAAATCAGCATCTGAGATGCTATTCCCCTGATCAGGATGACTTTTATAGTTAGCTTTAAAAAGCTACACATGATAAAAGCCAGTCAGCTGGCTCCCTGAAACTTTTAGATGTCATTATCCACATGTGCATCTTATGACTGAATCTAATGTGTGTGTTATCTAAATGCTTACTGCAGTGTTTTGTTACCCCAACTTAAATCTAGTTAGGAGTGTTACTCACCACTGTTATTTTAATAGGAGCCCACTCCTGAATTGCCCTCATGATCTGGACTCCTTTTCAGTGAGTGAATTTCATGGTCCTGCAGAATTAGGGCTTACATTATTACAATTATGTGCAGAAATTACATGACCTTGTTTTGTATTTCCTTGACATAAAATTGTGTGTTTCTCATTAATTTCTGATTTTTCTGTCTGATAGCGCAGTGATAATTTCTTCCTGAACATGGAGCATAATGTGCTCAGCTATTACTGCCTCCGAAAAGAAGCAATTATTTTGCTTACAATGCTTTGTGAATTGAGTTCACCAAGGTCTAGACAGAGGTGTCAGCTATTCTCTGCACAATCTGATATTTGCATGTTAATTGAATCCTCCTTTGAGAGGGCCACCCTGTTTAGCTCATCAGAGAAGAAGGAAGAAAGCTAATTCATACCTCGGAGGGGGCAGGTGAAGGAGGGAGGCCATTATCAACAGGAACAATTACTACATTTCCTTTATATCAGAGTTAAAAGACATGTATGTGCATAAACAAGACCAAGCCCACGGCTGCTCCTTTGAAGCCACTGGGGCTACACAAATTTGCCCTGACCGAGACTCTGAAGTATGCATACAGCAACAGTTCTCCTTAAAGAGCTGACTGACCACCTGCAATTTTCACCGTTTCAACTAGTTCTGCCAATTGCAGATAGAAACAAATCAATTTCAATCATACTTTGCATATTTTACTCAAACTTTAAAAAAAAAAAAAAAATCCTATTATCTCTCACCCATGATGATACAATATTTTGCAACGTAATAAAAGATGTAGATACACATGGTACTTTCTGAGGATTGGAGGACAGACTGCATTTGGACATCCAGAGAGCCATTTTTTTTCTGTAGTTCATAATTTCCTATTATAAAGTGTAAGTTAAAGATTTTCTATTCGCTTGTGACTTTTTTTCCAAGGTAAATTAGGTCAAGCAGTATTTGGCTTAAAATAGATAGAAAGCACAAAACAACATTTAAAATGTGATTATTTTCATTGTATATTATTTAAATACGAAATGATTTAAATCTTAAATAGCAATTGCTATTAAAAAGTGTCTCATTTATTAACACACATTTTTCTAAAGTGAGAGAACTGAACTGAATAGAAACCAATGGACCAAATCGAAACCATTCTATGACTCCATGAACTGGCCTGGTCACTACTAATAACGAGTTTGTTTAAGACATTAAAACCAGTAGAGGTAGTCTCCTAACATCTCGCTTTTACTTCTGTGTTAGTGCAGAAAATCACACTTTGCTTTTCCTATTTCCAAACAGATTTTCAGCTTTCAATTAAGTCGTCATTGAGTGGAACTAGATGAACGTGCTGAAACAAAAACTCCACTGAATTCCTGCTGAGATGAAATAGCTGTAAAACTGTCTTATTATTGTGACAAAAAACTTGTTTTAGATGTTTGTATGATTACTTTTATGAGCTTAATGCTCTTTCTTTTTCAAACTTTGGAAATAAGCAATGTCATTCTTAAATATTATGTTTTATTTATGTCTACTTAAATTTTCAGATATTATGGCCTCAACACACTTGTCATCATTTCATGTCTTAAAGCAGATCATCAGTTTCATTATTGTAGTTTAATTTTAAGTTTGTTTCTGAACAAAATCTGTTTTAAATATCTTCTGTTTTTTAAAGCAACATGATTTTCTATAATGAAAAATTAAATTCACTGTGAATAAATAAACATGAGAAGAACTGTTCTTGCTTTACTTCTGTTATAGTGGTTTCTGAACAAACCATTATCACTGAGGAAAAAAATCCTGAAATTATAATAAATGTAATGAGCTGTAAAGAGTTTGATTAATGGTGTGAAAAATGTTGCTGATGATACGGAGTTATTTAGAACAGAAAAACTGGAAGACAACAGAGGAGTTTTGGGAGGACCTCACAGCAGCACCTGGGCAGCAAGTTGGTAGTTAATTTATGGATAAATTTGAAGTGACACACATGGAAAAAAAAAATCCAAATCCTACAAAACAATGAATTTTAAACGATCTTTTTCCATATGTTTAATAGATGGGAGTTTTTGAGAAACAATCAACACAGCAGCTGTTACAAACGGAAACATAAAATTAAGGAGAGGAGCAAAGAACACAAAAGGAATCAGCCTGGCAGGACTGGAGCCATGCAGGAAACATCTCCTGGCACATGGGTCAAGGGTCCTCCAACTCCAGCAGCCTAGATTGGAGCTGGGAGAGATGCAGAGGAGGACAGTGAAGCCGAGAGCCACAAAGTAGAATTGGGTCAATGAGGTGATTGTTGTTGAAGCTGTCTCCTAGCAGGTTTAATGCTCTCCAGCTCTTGTACTGGATGAAATGGCGAGCATGCAGAAAATATCTGACTATGAAACATCTCTGGAGCTCCTTGCTACCGGTTACAGTGCGAGGAAGGAGGGAACATGTTGCCACATGCTCACTGTTCCCTCACTCCTCTACAGCTCCTCAAATCACAGTATTTCTGGGAAGGGCTGTGTCATCATAAAGGCAGGGACATGCACCTGAACAATCACGTAGATACTGGTAACATCTCAGAAATTAAATAGGAAATGCTTCTCATGGAGAAGCAAGCAAGATTTACATTTCTGTTTGAGATATTTAATTCTGGTGTTGTGAGTAACAAAACCTGAACTTGGACATTTGGATTTGCTAACTGATATTGGAAAGCAATCCAAAAACTCAATCTATTAGCCTGATTACGAGAATAGCAATGGAAGACTCATTTATCAAACAAGTCATAAAAGATTCAAGTGTACTTGACCACTGGCTGACTCCATCTCACAAAACGCATTTCAGCATCTCTGAGGCCCAGACTTCAACCCTGACACTTAGCATTCAGAAGGCACCTCTACAGCTTGACTGGAAATCCACCCACATATCTTATTTAAATCTCCAATTTCACAGAAACTTCAAAAGAATGTAAAACAACAGAAACCCAATACTGCCTTTCACCTCGCCAGGCATTCACTGTACCTGAAGAGCCCCTTGGGAATGATGCACCCCCAGCAGACACTTGTTACAGGATGTGGCTGGATGTGAGGGGGGGGGCATGATGAGCAGAACAAGCTCAGGATGGCAAGTAGAGGGTAAGAGATAAGGAATGACTCAGTCTCTCCATTTTTCTGGCTTAACATCTCGTTTATCACAGAATCACACAGAATCACAGAACTGTAGGGGTTGGAAGGGACCTCCAGAGACCATCGGGTCCACCCCCCCTGCCAAAGCAGGTTCCTTACAGCAGGCTGCCCAGGTAGGCGTCCAGACAGGCCTTGAATATCTCCAGAGGAGACCCCACAACCTCCCTGGGCAGCCTGTCCCAGTGCTCAGTCACCCTCACCATGAAGAAGTTCTTTCGCATGTTGGTGCGGAACTCCCTGTGCTCCATTTTGTGGCCATTGCCCCTTGTCCTGTCCCCACAAATCACTGGAAAGAGGTTGGCCAAATCCCTCTGCCTCCCACACCTCAGGTATTTATACACATTGATGAGATCCCCTCTCAGTCTTCTCTTCTCAAGGCAGAACAGACCCAGGTCTCTCGGCCTTTCCTCATAGGGAAGATGCTCCAGGCCCCGTATCATCTTTGTGGCCCTCCGCTGGACTCTTTCCAGGAGATCCCTGTCTTTTTTGTACCGGGGAGCCCAGAACTGGACACAGTACTCCAGGTGAGGCCTGACCAGGGAGGAGTAGAGGGGGAGGATCACCTCCCTTGACCTGCTGGCCACGCTCCTTTTAATGCACCCCAGGTGCATTTATAACACTAACAACAGCACCAGGTTCTTATTTAGCCCTTGTTTTCATTAGTCCTCAAGCACTTTGCAAGGAGAGGCAGTCACCTCTCCTCCAAGCCCTTTTTGGGACCGCATCACCCAGTGCATCACCCTGCACCGCCCCTGCACTCGCTTACAGCCCAACGTGCATCTCGTTTTCTTTAAGGGCAGTGCTAAGGACATCTGCCAGGAGCAAAAACAGTGTTTATCCACAAGGCTCCAAGAGCCAAAAGGTTCCTGATTTAGATCTCCCCAACTGTTCCCCTCCCCACAAAATAAGTGTTTTGCTGTCATGGAGACAGACAGCGCTGATCTCTGCCCTTTGTTCTGAAAAACAAGAGACGCTCGCCTGAAACCAATTCGGATGAACAAGACTGTCCACCATCGGAAATAGTTCAGCTGTTAATAATTTGGTGGTTGACAGAATGGAGACATAAGAAATGAAAATATTTCCTCCTCCTGCTTTGCCACAACCTTGCTTTCCCAGTGGTTTGGGAGTTTCTTTCTAATGTGTAACCTCAATTTTTTTCCTACAAATCTAAACTCATCTTATCCACCAAGAACTGATTTCTCCTTTCTTTTCCACCTCCCCCAGCAGCCTCATGCCAGGGGTCACCCTGAGCCTGTGCCTCTGCCAGCCCTCCCCTGACGCAGGGCTGCCACCCACACTCAGGGTCCTCATCTTCCCCCATCCTTGCTGTCATTGACTCACCTCCTATGGATTTAGTATGTTGTTGTATTTTTTTTCCTTTCTTTCTTTTCTTTTTTTTTTTCCCTTTCTTTAAGGTTATTCTGAAGTCTCACCCTCCCCCCTGAAGCACTTTCAGCTACTACTGCTTGTGTCTTGTCTGCAAATTAACAAGCTCAGACCGCCTTGCTCCTGTCATCCAGGTGGTCACTGAAGAACACAGGAGCAAAACCCTGTCCAGGATGGGTGCAGTAATGCCCAAGTAAAAACTTCATTTCATTTTGAAGTGAACCCTTAACATTCCCCTTCCAGGTTCAGCCCTTCCTGGTCAGACACAGCACTCAAAAATCTGGGGACAGTATTTCTGATACGTATTTTTTTCCCTTGGGCACATTGGCTTTTACCAGACTGTAAAAGAAAGTACACGGGAGTTTTTAAGAACAGAATGTATCTGCTGCTACCTGTCTCCTGCAGCCCTTCCAGGTGCTTTCCAGCAGTCTGTTGTTCCCCTGGCACTTGGGTGGGGGGAAGGTACCTTCAGCTGACTCATCTGTAAGTCATTTCCTTCACTTTCTCTTTGGTATATCTGCAGGCCCCCGGGCTTCCTCATCCATCCCTCGTGGTCCTCTCATCGCTTTATCTTCAAAGGTGGGAGAAGAATGAACTCTTAGCTCCAGGAACTAGCCTCTATCCTGTTCTCTTCCTATTCTGTGTTGAAAACCTCAGCTGGGGATAGGAATTATGCTCACAACGAAAGCACGAGCAGGAAGGCAGGGAGCCCTGGGACAGCAGTGAAATACAAAGCTGGAGCCTGTGGGCTCCCGAGGAGGGCAGGAGGCTGATGCTGTTGGTGTGCCCAGTACCAGAACTGAAGCCAAGCATCTGAGGGATGCCTCTGAAAGATGCAGACTAGTCAAAATGAGGAGGGATCTCTCAGGCAGCCCAGGATGGAGTGGTTCTGAGCAGCCTTTGCATTAAACAGTAGAACCATAAAAGCTATAGCAGCTTTGTCTGGATGTCCCTATAGAGCATCCCCACCTGTGGGACCGTGCCCAGGCAGCAGACCTGAACGCATGGGCAGATAACCCTGGCCCTGGGAAACTGCTTTCTGGCCCCAAAACAAGCCAATACCCTGCAATTTCCTAGTTAGGTGAAAGACAAAGAGGATGGAAGAAACCAGCAAACCAAACAGGGTTACTTGACCCCAAGAATGTACATGCATATAGTGTGAATGCAAACAGATGACATTTGTGTCATTATTAAAAACTGGCAATAAGCCTGAGGGAAAAAAATAAAAAGCGTAAGAAAAAACAAAAAACCACGCAGGCTGCAAGGCTACAAAAATGTTACAGGTAGAAGCAATATTTTTCTGAGGATCTTTTTGATTAAAATGCTGATGATGTTGCAGACTCTGGTCCAGGAGCCTTCAGTGGCTCTCCTGTCACCAGTAAAACATTCCCACCTTGGAGAGAATTTCAGGCAGCCGCGATCAGCCCCACCACCAGCTGTGGCTGGGAATGGATGTTTAGTAACTCGTCTCCAAACCTGGCTGAAAACCAGCATGGGCTGCAGCAGGGCCAGGGGATTTGACTCTTCTTCATCTCGCAGAATCGGACTCCCACTGGCAGCGTATTTGATAGATTGCCAACAAAAGTGGAGTCAGCCCACTGAGTGATGCTCTCTGCATCTCATTTGAATTCCAAAAGGCCTGCTTTTTTCCCCATTAATGACAGGAATAGCAGGGTAGCTCTGAAGTATTGAATGATTACAAATAACATTCACAAAATATCTTTCATTCAAAAGGACCATTATAAACAAAATTATCCGGAGTTACAGTCTAGTCTATGCCACCATATTCTTGCTCTGCTCCCCACTTTAAAGTCCCAATGAAGTTGCATAAGCAGATGGGGATCTTCAACTCTTGTTTACTACTTCTGTGCCACAGTTTTACTGAAAATTAATAGTTTTATGACTGCTCATAGCCTTGTCCCATTATACTAAGTATTTAATGTACACAGAGATACCTCTTTGGGGAGCAGACTTACCAGGCTCAGCGAATAAGGGGCAAAGGATCCACATTCCAGAAACAGAGAAGAACTAAATCCAAGTGCTTAAGTCACACTGAAGTAAAACAGAAATAAATAACATTCCAAGTGGAGTCAAGCTCTTAAAATTTTATTTACTGGCATGGACCTACCTGAGTTGGAAAGAAAAATCTACGGCAGATATAGGAACTGATGCCTCTTTGATTTCAGTCTAAGGTCTTAAGTACTCAGCAGCACAGGCCCACAGAGGTACCTGATGTTTATGCGGTCAGAAAAGCCCACCCTTTCCTTCAGAGCCCATGGTACAAGTTTAAGCATTAGCCCCTGACGTTCCCACCTGATGCAGGATAAACCAGGGGCTTTAATCATGGCATGGAAGCAGAGGGGATGTCCATGATGGACCATCTGCTCCAAGAGCAGCACTAGGGATCAAGCCAGCACACCCCAGCTTTCCAAACTGGGCACAGACTGGGTGCACCTTACATGGATGGGGGGTACTGCAAAGAGAACAGTGGGGGCTTCCAGTAGCTGAGACAGTCAGTGGATGACACGCAGTGAGGAGAGCACACAGTAGAGCCAAAACGCCATAAAACCATTACCATTAACCACAGCTTTTGAAGTGATTGTGTCTCTTCTACATCATGAACAAGGAAATCTCAGCAGCTGATATTGGGCCCTTACTCATTACAAAACGTAAACCTGAAAGTTCCCATGCTTATGGGGAATCCCCTTGTTATGGATACCGAGCCACTAACCCTTCCCCTCAAACTGTAAAAAAATTCTCACAGTTTGGTTTTACAGCAGAACAACAGTCAGCAATAAAAAACATGCTTTTCCTAAAGTGAAAAACGCTCAAGGGAGTTAGAGACTGAAATCAATATACTCAGAAATGCTAGTTTAAATTAATATACATGACTACTAATTGGACTGCAAGTTAATCTATTTGAGCACTTCTCTAATCCAAAAGCCAATATGTTTGCATTATTCAAAAGAACAAAAAGAATCCTTTGAATGCATATCTTCAGACCCATTACATTTCAGCTATAACTACTCACCCTCTGCTTTGCCATTTCGTTATTAGCGTCCCTGCCAATTTTCGTTTGATATGTGATTTCAGTGCGCCTGAGAAGGGCTGCGTCGCCTGCACAGGGAAGCTGCTGTTTACTCGGAGAAGAAGGTCACGAAAAGTATTTGACATGCTGCATCCCAGAGCTGACGGCCAGCCTGTAAAAACGGCCTGGTGCCTTGAAGGGATGGAGAATAGGTCGAAGGGTCATCCTGGGATGACTTAGAAGGTCACCCCTTCTCTCCTTGCAGAAGTTTGCAAGCATGGACAAGCTGGGGTAGGGGGCAGAGCCAGCCCCAGGGAGGCACAAGGGCTGGGGAGTTTGGGGAAGGTCATCAGAGGGTTTTACTGGGGAGCAGCCTCACAGGGCCACCACCGAGGGACTCGACGGGACAGGGGAAAAGCCACTGAAGCTGCTGCCAGGAATAACAACTATGAACAGCACTGTATAAATGAATAGCACTGTATATATGAATAAAAGTGCCCAGCACTTAATTGTATTGGGAAGAACTGAAGTAGAATCTGGGTCATTTCCATTATTTTAAGGATCTTCTATCTCTCATTATACAAATGCACATGGCATTAACCCATTCAATCTAAATGTAACTCTTTCATCTTAATGAAAAAAAAATGCTGAAAACTTTCCACAGGATGCTGTATGCGAACTCACCTATTTTATGATGCAGGCTTTATTTTGGCAAGTGCTGAAATCAAGAATTATGCTCATGGGGGAACCAAAACCAGCTTAATCCTCCCCTCAGTCTGGGGATCTTTGATACAGTATGCCTACTATAAGCAGACTGTTGTTATATTTTGCCTCTTGGCTTAATTAAAGTCTCTTTTATGAGATGCTGTATTAGTAACTACTACTTTCCCCATCCTAAAATGAGCCATCTCATCTAGTAGAGTAATTACAACAACATCACTGAATCTGTATTCACAGCCTGTTTTTAAATAGTTCCCATTTCTAAGCGGAGACTGAAGATGTTTGTGGGTAGAAATGCTTATACTCTGTGTCCTGGGCTATATTCAGTCAGAAATGCATGGATCACACAGCAAACCCCTTAACAGGAAAACTGCTTAATGTGCCAGTAAATGACACAAACTTTGCATTCACGGGGCATTGTCCTCAGCCCTGCAAGGTTGCCACCATCCCAAGAAGCACGCCAGGATGGAAACAGAAAGGTGTTTTTTTTTTTTTTCCAGCTGGAAACTGGGGTTGAAAGCAGTCGTCTCAAGCTAGGAAAGGGACTGAGCTGCCTTGGTTGGACCCTCTAGACCCAAGGACTGGTCCCAGATCTGCAGCTGATAGCACAACCACAGGCGACCCCATCACGCTGTACAAGAGTTTCCTCCCCACTATTCGCCTTGCATTTCATTACATGAGGAAACCGAAGCCAACAGATCATCATTTTGGTAATGACTATAAAGTGCTTGGCACAAGCTACAGCCGAATTGCAGGAGGAGCTTTTCCAGGTGATAGGGGATGACAGAGACTGACAGTACTCCAAAACGTCAGCAGTTACGCAGGCTCCACGTTACACCCAAGCCAGCTGTCTTCACTTGATAGCATCGCCTGCAATCCACAACTCCCGTCTCTTCAAAGAACCTCTACGTTCAGCCTGCTGTTGCCGTTGTGACTTTAGGGAGAGGAGGAGGACAGGACTTTCTGGATTTTGTAGCTTGTTGCCACTCAGGAGCGCTGAGCAGAAGCGATGGCTCTAATCACTTTAGTGCTTGGCCTCGACCCATCACTGGGACACGTATTCCTCTTACCCCATCGCTCCCTGCCGGCTGCTCGCACCACAGGCCAAGAAAACTTTACCTATGATTAAAAAAGAGAACTTCAGGTACAAAAGGCAAAAAGCCACTGAAAATAGAAAAAAAAGGAAGGAAAAAGGAAAGTTCAGTGCCTGTGCCTGACATCTCAGAATAACAGCAAACTCATTAGGGAAAAGTGCAGAGGAAGGCAGACCGTGCTTTTTCATAACAGCCTACCTCTTTTTTTGACTTTTTTTTAAAGAAACTGAAATCCTTGTTAGCCTTTGAAATCTGAACCCTGCTCACATAGCCTCCCTTGCATCCCTCCTAACTCTGCTGTGGCTGATCACTAACACGATGCCAAAATCTAATCTAGGCTTTTTCTGTATTCAAAGGCACTGCACTTGCTTGATAACTAACAGTCTATCTACATATATACACGTATATATGTGTTTTTTTATATATATACAAAACTTTAATTCACTCCTCTGGTTCTTGGTCCCATTGCCCCCAGCCTCATCTCTTCTGTTGGTTACTTTAATAAGCAATGATTTTTTTACATGAGAGACGGATGAAGATGCAATGAGACCACCATAATCACAAGAGATTAATTATCTGGGATTCAGATACCTGTTCCTAACAGATGACTCATGCGAAGAACTCCAGAGAAAGGATGGAAAAGCTCAAATCCTGGGTTGGCTGGAGTGTGGCGAGGCTTATTGCTCAGCGAATGCTTGGTGATAAATTTTTATCGTGCATACATGAAGTGAAATCTATAACACACTGATCTCCCATACCACGGGCAGAACTAAACCATGCCATTTCAGCAGTCCATCAGTTCAGTCTTTGCATTTTTTTCCCCTCTCTTTGCACTCCAATCCATTGCAAACTGTAAAAATTATGTTTTGCAGCATCTCTTTTAATCCAAGTTCCATGCAGAAGAAAAACAGACACCCCAAGCACAAACTGCTGTGGGATTGTGCCTGAAGGAAAACAAGAAAGCTGCTGTTTTTTTTTTTCTTTCTATATTTATTTATTTATTTATTTATTGATACGACATGGTTGTGTTACCACCACATCATGCTCTCCCTCAGCCCAGCCAGTTGCTCTTGGGGTTTATTAATTGCTCTGCAGCAACCAGCTACTGGGGGAAGTGAGCATTTCTGCCTGGGCTGAGAGCAGCTGCTATCACATCCTCCGTGCTGTGCATTGCATCCAACCCCCTTCATCACTGACGTATCTTGGGAAGAATTTCCATTAAAAACAAAATAAAGAAAAAAAAATAAAGGAAAAAAAAAACCTTAAAACCTTGACTTTGTAGTAGGGATGAACTAAAATTAGAACTTTAAATTCTGGCCTTTGTTAGTTCTCATTGATGAAGGGGCATCCAAATTAAATTCCTGAAGTTTACAGGAAAAGATGAGGCTGTTTTCTGGCACCTTTTGAAGTAACAGTACTGTAAGAAACACGGATTGGGTAAGATTCCTGCATTGTCAAAAACTCAGCCTAAACCTCAAATACCTCGGTTTTTACAGAGAGCCTGTAACAATAGTGCCTGAGTTCCTGCCAAATATTCTGGGGACATTTTATGGACTGGAAATTGAGGGATGGAAACCAATTAATTTTCCCAAGCTTAAAAAAAGACTGTGACAGAGCCAGGCACTGATTTGAGATTGGAGTCTCAACATGCTGCCTAATTGCAAGCCTATCTTCCCCCCTCAGGCCCCAGCTTTCTATAGCTTTCTGCTATTTCCTCGCTAACCCACCTCTAAGTTGCTTTTCTTCCCTCATTCCCATCAGATAATTTATGATGCTTTCAAATTTTTACTGCTAGAAGTCAGGGAACACCATCCCTGGACCTCACAAATTTAGTGCCTGAATTTGTTTCAGGAATAAGAATAACACAATGTTGTATACATTTGCAGAACTAAGATATTTCTGCCATCTATTTCTTTGAAGCTTTTATTGCTCTTTCCCTCAAAAATTATTCACTGTGGCAGCAATGGAAGAAAGTGCTTTCTTCTCATTCCACTTTATATAAGAAAGTGAGAAACGGAACAATTGCAGTGGGGTAAGCAGACCCTGAGATATGCTGGTCAAGCACCTACAATCTAACAAATACAGGAGCTAATTAAATCAGCCTTCATTTTCTAAGCTTATTCTGTACCTCTAGAAATGCTTCATTTGTTATGAAGGGAGAAAATGAAATGGAAATGGAAAAGAACAAGAAAACTGACCCCTACAGCAAGCTAAAATTTCTTCTAAAAACAACAAAAAGTATTTATACCTTTTACATCCTGTTCTCATCTTCACAGAAGCAAAATTTGGGGGTTAAGAGAGTTTAAAGCTTCCTCAATGGTACCCTGAATCTTTCCATTGTTAAAATGTTAGAGAATTGTCATTTTCCTTTAAAACTGAAACAGCTGTTTGTGGAGAGCAGGGATTTATTCTTCATGGGTTCTTTATGGATACGAAAGTATCCAGAGCTTTTTTCACTGGCCTGGCTTTTAAAATCAATATTTTAAGTATTTGTTATTTTCTAGACAAGTCGTATCAGCAGCATTTTCAAGTTTCCAGTGCTGGTTTCCCATAGCCCAAAATTTCACTTACTGACCTTTGGCTTAGTTCTCCAAAAAGTATATGGTGGAAGCCATGTGGTTTCTCCAAAACATTTGTTCTGTGGAGCAGAGAACATCTTGTTCCTGCCCTGTTTTAGCACGGGCAACAGATTGTCAGCATGAGGTGGTCCTTGTAAATGCAGGAATTGTTGTTCATCCAGGTTTGCACTTTATTGAGTGATCATTCAGAGGTAATTCCAATGAGTGCATGTAAATGAAGTGCAAGGAAGTCTTATACAGTCCAAGACCTTCCTTTCTTGCTAGTGAGTGTTCATTAAATTGGATATGAGTCCAAAGCAGAGGAGGATTACATGAAGGGATTTTCTAATAAAGTGACAGCTGTGCTGATACAGTTAGGGGAACCTTGAGGTCCAAACTTTCTGCAATGTGAAATTCAGCCTCTAAACAGAAATGCTGGCCAACAGCAGGCGTCCTTGGGTTTCTGCATCAAAGGTGACCTCATGCATGGTTTTGCCTTCAACCCTGTCCCCTTCAACAACTGCCTTGGATCTGCTTTTGGAGCACACGCAACAGCAATGCCATGGCTCTGGGCACCCACAGAACCTGCTTCTCTCTGACGGGTGGAAATAAAAACCAACCAGAGCAAGAGATAGGCAAACCACTGATCCCTGCAGGGCTGGTTAGGGATTGACACTATTTAGAAAAGTCAGTGTAGACAAAGCTTTCCTATATATATTTATAAGGGATGTTCAGTTGCAAAAAACTTTTTCAGGTAACTAAGAGCATTCATTTGGTGAAGAGCATTATGGTGAACCCAAAATACTAACATGGAGAGAAAAGGAAAAAAAAAATGAACTCTGTAAAATGTCTACATGTGTATATATGTAATTTTGGAAGCACAGGAGAGAAGGAGAGAAAGTACATTTGTTAAAAGTGAAACAACCAAGCCTTATGTAGAAAGGTGGTTGGGTATAGTCTAGGAAAGATCTCACATCGGCCTACATTGTCATGGAAGGTGCAATTTACTGAATTCAACATATGTAATAATAAAGACGTTTTCTGATGGAAGACAGGGAGCTAGTTTTCCAAAAACTGTGAGCTACACCCACAAACAACTGTTGACGTTTAAAAAAGCATTGTGCATATAAAATGCCATTCTGAAAGCCTTAAGGTTTCCATTCCAATCTTTCAGAAGATAGAGAGAAATAAGCTAAAAAAAAAAAAAAAAAGCAGCTGCAAATTTTAGGTCAAAATATTGACCCAGTCCTCCTCCAAGCACATTTAAATTGCTCGTCTTCACCAGATCCTCAAGTTTAGGTGTGTTACAAAAACAAACAAACAAACAAATTCAATTTCAAGGAGACCAACAGAAAATAAGTTATGACATAGGTACTTCAACGTAAAGAAGAAATAATTGCCCTTAGCTTGTGTTACCCAAGTAAGTGTGCAGCTACCAGATTCAAGTGACATGAAGGAAAAAAAGATCAATGCTTAAGAAAGATGCCTAAAATATAAAACAAAACTCTCTGAAAACTGAACAGCTGAGGAGGAGAATGTATTCATTTTCTGAAAAGGCTGTTCTTAGCCTGCAGTTACTGAATCAGAATCTAAGTATCCCGAATTATCTCTAATTGGCTCAGCATTATCAGGCTTTTACCAGAACGCTGACTCCTCGCCCCTCAGCCACAACTCCACATACATATACAGAAGACCTTTTCATCATTTTGGGTGCAGCATTACAATAAGAAGGTTAGAAATGGCTGGCATTTCAACCCTGCCAGCTTGGATCATCACCAGCCTGCAACACAGTCGCAGTGAGAAAAAAAAAAAAAAGTCAAAAAGAGGAGCTCTACTGAGCAGGATGTGATCCCAGAATGGTTTAGTAACTACTTGGAAAGAGCTATTCAGCAAAAGCAATGGATTTAGCCCCAAATGGGGTGTTCCTCATGGGGATTTTTTCTGTTATTTTTATTTTTTAAATTTTTTTTCTCCTTTCTTCCTCAACCCCATGACCAATGCTCAGGGAAGATGCTGCACAGATTTTGCAGAAGGTACTTTTTCTGCAAACCCAGTAGGGTCTTGCCCACTAAATTGACAACCCACGTCCTCAAGAGCTCACCATCACGCTGTCACTTCGCCTGGTGACCCAACACATGCAACTGGTCAGGAGTTTGAACACCCTTAGCACACAAAGCAAGTCAAGACGCTTCAGGATGTATTGTGTGTGGCACGGAGAACTAACCCGAGAGGACCTTGGCTTCAGAAGTTGCATTCCCATGCTGTGGCATCCTGTTTGGTCCTTGTCTCTGAGACGCAGTGAAATCATCCCCTCTCAACTCAGAGCAGCTCTTCTCTGCTGCTACACAGCTTTTGCGATAGCAAACCTGTGTGCTGCAGTGAAACCACATGGTAGCAAGCCACTGATGATGTGACAGCTGGTTCACCATGAAATGGTGAAAACTAAGAGGTAGATCTAATGGGAACACTCAAAAACACCAAGAGAGCCTCATCTCTCTAAGGCTATGCTTTACTTGAAAAAAATAAGCTTTTATGTAGAGAATCTCAACTATGTCAGACAAAAAAGAATGAAATGGATGGAAACAGATCTCTTCCTTGACATCCTTAGATTTGCAGGGCAGATCCCAGCTCCTGGGTTGACCTTTGGTCAATTCAATAGGGCTTCTAGTTTGCAGCCAGCCCTGTACAGTCCTTCTGAGCCCTAAGGAAAACTCTGACTTTCCCTTTTTTTGTGAAGTCCAGCTAGGATCATGCTTTTCTCAAGAGTTTCTCAGTGTCTTTGATGGCCTTCCTGGCTCTCTGGGAGGCTGTGTTGAACACATGCCTTCCATGGGTGCACACAGAACCATAGAATCGTGATGTGCCTTGCTACCATGTGCCTTTTCCCAAAAAATCTTTCCACCTCACCCAGGATCAGAATCCAGAAGGCAACCAAGGAGTCTTCCTCCCTGTTGCCCAGCTATGAACTTCCAACAAAGCACAGGATCAAACACAAGATGTTACAAACCGAATGTCAACCACATCCCACTCTGCCCACAGCCAGGCTCTCAGGAACAGGGAGCCATCCCCTGCAGCTCTCTGCTCCTGCCATTTGAAGATTAATACACTTTTTAGACATGTTTCTATGGGAACAAGGCTTAAAGAAGTCACACTGCCTTCTCATCTCCTCCTAATAAATTCCAAAGCCTTTGGCTCATCCCAACCATAAGTTGGCAGAAGAAGAACAAGACTCAGAGGTAATCTAGTTCCTCAAGCTTCATGAGCACAGGGGACTGAGAGAGTAGCGTGGACAGAAAGTGTACTGTAAGTGCCTTGATGAACAGAAAAGCAGTGGCCCAAGCTCACACAATCAACACCAACTATGTGAGCCATTTTATGAGGTCCCTCTATTCCCTAGGAAGAAGGCAGCTATTGGTGTCAACTGTCAATGAGCAGACAAATCCACAAGAAACCAGGCTCCATCAGTACACACAAAACCGTCCATTTTTTTGTTTGGTTGCTAGTTTGTTCATTTTTTTCTCTTCTTATAGGTAGAAATATGAACAGCACTTGATTCTGGAAATCCTGAGGGATGAAAGGTTAGACTGATTGTCTTCCATTGCTGGTGAGCAGGGCTTCTCCTCTATTCTTTAATCCCTTTTTTTTCCTCAAGATTTTTATTTGGATTTTGGAGTACTATTTTCTGTATCTGTACAGACATTTTCAAGCAAACTTGTACAGATACAGCCTTTCTTCTGCTGTAGTGATGTTACAAGACGGTTTAAACTGGAAACATCTGGGGGAAAATCTGTATATTGTTGCTATTCCAGTGTTGTAATCCTGGTTCCAGCCAAGTCCCTGGTGGTTTCACTATAGACTGTAATGGGGTTAGAATTGCAGTTCTGCTGCATAAGGTTCACTAGCGTTCACAGTTACGGCTTTGGAAATTGCAGAATTGAATCCCAAATGAACTAAGTAAAGTACAGCTACAAACCACTACTGAAATAATTTTGACTTCACACGGAGGTTTCTAATTTTACCAAAGAATAAGGTTTTATTTTCAGGTGAGTGACCCATGTCATAAAGAAGATAGAAGGTAATAGCGAATATATTTTAACTGCATTGTTCACCTGGGGGTGCTAGGAAGGTATAAGGACAGGGCGTAAGTGGTATTTTCCCCTATGGCAAGTTCTCAGCTGAAGAAGCAACTGGAGCGTAACTGCACAAAGGCATAAAAGCTCCGCTAAGTCCAATGGATATTCTGCCTCTCAGTAACTTAGTGTGCTTAAAATGGAGAATCCCTTCTACATTAGGAAAGAAAGTTACCAGCTTGCTGACTGAAGAGATTTGAGGCTTGACCCTGTTGCGTACTCTTTATGGGATGGTAAAATGAGAGCATCCAGGAAGCCAGCCCCTCCCAGTGTGCTCAGAGCCATGTTAACCACAGCAGGAGCTGACTGCAGCCCCTTCTATTAGAAGCCTCAGGCATAAGATTTGCCATTGACTAGCAAGAGCCCAAACTGGCAGCTTACATTTTGCAGTGCATCACTTGCTATTTGCTCCGTGTGAGCTTCTGCATCAGGCACCACTGCAGAAGCCCCAGGTACGATGCTCAGGGCAGGTTCTTGGCCTTTCCCAGCCCAAGAGCTGATGTTCATGGTCCTCATATCACTTGTGCCATCATGATTCACTCCTGTCTGTCAACATCCCAATTAATCATGTTAACTCCTGTTGTATATGTTGCTAAACAGTGGCATCCCAGTCAGGTTAGACTTTTATTCTTGCTTGTTGACAGTAAAAATAACAGCTTAGCATGGATACATACAATGCATGACAAAAACAAAGCCCCCCCAAATATTACCCTACATTTACTCATGGAAAACAAAATCCAGTCTTCCCTCATAAATTTGAACATAATGCTATTACACTGGATCACAAATGTTAGTCTCCTCCTGGCATCCTCTCCTCCCGCAGAGTTTAGCTATAGATGATTCATTGGGGTGTTAAAAAATCAGCACAACATGAAACAGTATATATGAGGTGTGATTTTTTTTCTCCCTTGGATTTACTCATTCCTACAATATTAACGGAGAGGAATGTCTTACAATAGTCCCAGATCTGTTTTTCCTTACTAGCTCATTTAAATTGTCTCTTGGGTATCCTAACCTACTTTCTGAGACTGTACAACTACCTTTTCTTGCAACATACTCACTCACTTTGTGAGTTTTCCTTTTATAAAGAGGTTGAGTAGTTTGCTTTCAGCTACTTTGGGTCTTGTTATCTCCATAGATAATAAACTCATTGAAACACGCAATCCGTATACTGCCCTATGTTGCAAAGAAAGAGGAACTGATACAGAAAAACAGACATATTAGAGTGTAAAATTGCCATTAGAAGGAGAGGAACTTGCTTCTCCTGAAGCAACAAAGCAATGTTTTCTGCTTCATAACTTTCCACGATGTCTTCATTGAAGGAAAAATATAACAGCACATTTTTACAATAATATGAGTTTTTACATTATTTTTACTTGGATAATGGATGAGAACATTTAAATTTGAGAGCAGCCCTGAAGAGAAGGACCTGGGGGTGTTGGTTGATGAGAAGCTCAACATGAGCCGGCCACGTGCCCTTGCAGCCCAGAAAGCCAACCATACCCTGGGTTGCATCAAAAGCAGCGTGGCCAGCAGGGCGAGGGAGGTGATTCTCCCCCTCTGCTCTGCTCTTGTGAGACCCCACCTGGAGCACTGCATTCAGGTCTGGGGCCTCCAGCACAAGAAGGACACAGATGTATTAGAATGAGTCCAGAGGAGGGCCACAAAGATGCTCAGACGGCTGGAGCACCTCTCCTATGAAGCCATGCTGAGGGAGTTGGATTTCAGCCTAGAGAAGAGAAGGATACAAGGAGACCTTACAGAGGCCTTCCAGCACCTAAAGGGGGCTACAGAAAAGCTGGGGAGGGACTTTTTATAACGGCATATAGTGATAGGACAATGACTAATGGCTTTATACTAGAAGAGGGTAGATTTAGATTAAATGTTATGAAGAAATTCTTCACTCAGAGGGTGGTGAGGCACTGCCACAGGCTGCCCAGAGAAGCTGTGGATGCCCCATCCCTGGAGGTGTTCAAGGCCAGGCTGGATGGGGCTTTGGGCAGCCTGGTGTGGTGGGAGGTGTCCCCGCCCATGGCAGGGGGTTGGAACTAGATGATCTTTAAGGTCTCTCCCAACCCAACCAGGCCTGTGATTCTATGAAATAACTGTAATACAGAAACAACCATCCCATTACATTAAAGTGTTTTGCTGGGCTGGTCATCCTTCCCAGACTTTCATGACCTGCTGCCAAAGCAATTGTTCTGTTTACCCTCTAGGAACACCTTTTCATTAGGCTTCAGTTGATTACACTTTCATCCTTCCCTTCAACTCCTTTCTGCCCAAATATTTCACCCTTGACAGATGTACACTTTTCTTCCCCTGGAAAAACAAAACAAAGTGTTACACAGCTATTAACAAAGATCAGGTAGAATTGTTTTTCCCTCACACGGCTTTCATCCCCGATGAGCCAGATTATCAGTAAATCATTAATACTGTGGCATATGAAATAAATATAAAGCCATTTTAGTTGAAGCTTGATTAAGTAAAAAAGCTAAACAACCAATTTACCCCAATGCAGAAATAAGACATTGCAAGCAACATTGCTCAAGCAGCCAGTGACACAAAACAACATGGCATTTTTAGCAATCATACTTTAAAGACTTGTACGTTAAAAACACAACCAGCAGCAGAATTTGCAGAGGTTCTTGCACACTATACACAATGAAAAAAAAAATCATAAACGGATAATAAGCCAAGACCAAGATTTGCTTTGCCTGAACTAAACAAGGTAACAAAGTAAAACAAGGTTATTGCCAGGCAGCTAAGATTTACTGTTGAGGGTCCACCCATTGTTTGAAATGTGGAAAACTATTGCCAAGATTGGGAACCTCAGGCAAACACAAAATCTCAGTGAGCTGGCACGGATTTGGGCCTGAGCCATCCCTGCAGCTGCACACATAGAGCAAACCAGAATCCGGGGTGAGGAAAGGCAGGGAGGAGAAAGGAACATCTCACTCTGGACCCTGCTGAGAAATGAACAGTGATGGGTTAGGATGCAAATGCTGTTCAGACAGCTGGCACAAGCCTTCTCATGTCACAGGGGCACTTGTGTATTTGAATCCTGTGGGGAAGCAGAAATATTAAGTGTTTAAAGCACTGTAGTTCATTATTTCCCAAGTTCAGCTAGCTGGTCTTTAATTGTACGACACCCACCTCTGCGGCTTCATCACCTACAATCAGGTCTTACAGGTGCCAACATAACATAAGCACCAACACGCGGAGGTGTAATATTTCTCAGTCGTGAAGGATTTCAGGATATACAAAGCAAAAAAGTCTGTCACATCAGTGGGAGACTTTTAATGTCCAGAAATGAGTTAAAGTGCACCGGGAACCCCAGGACTTGGGATATCAGTTTTTAAGTGTTCACAGACATTGTAGGCCATGGGGTCTTCTCCCCAGTTCTGACTCTCACTGAAGACAGAATCCAAGAGCAGGAAATTCTGTGTTGTAATAGGGAAAAGTTGATTTTTGAACTGCACCAGCTGTGCCAGCTCCTCCAGATCTTGTGTGAAGCCACTCCCTGGCAAGAGGATCAGATATGGCTCTCAGCTGCCTGTTTCACAGTGAAGCTGTGTATTTTGGCACAGACACGCCAGATCTGCACCTGCTGGCAATTCTCTGCTGCAATGCACCCTCACGGAGTTGTTCCAGATCGTGTCTGAAGCGATTTCGGCATCAGGACTTGGGAAACATCCTACTTGTCCATTTCTGTAGACACGATGTCCACACACCACAGGACCTACTCCCAGGACCTGGCAACAAACTCACCTCTGCTGGTCAGCTGGAACTAGGCCCTCTGCAAAAAATCCCACCTCCCCTCTGACTATTTTGTCTCCAGGTGAATGACGTTATGATTTCTTTGCTCCAGGACTGGGCAATTTAAGGTTTTCAGCAGCTCCAAGGATCGTGTTCTCTCACTGCAGCCTCTCAAATCCCTTGAGATTTCATCTGAACTTTGCATTTAGCAGCTACCTAAGCAATTGATTTATTTTCCTTTACTGTCATCGTTAAGGAGATCTCACTTCAAATCTGTCAGCCTGAGCCAGAGGATCCAAGAAGCAGAACATACCTTAGAAACAAAAGCCAAAGAAAAACAGTGCTGTCTTTGAGGGAATGAGAGCAGTTGGAAAAAATGCACAAGTGCTCGTTCATACACTAAGGGAAAGGCAAAAGGAGGAGATGAAAAAATTTCCAGAGGTGAATGCAAGGAAGAGGGCTGGCTGGTCAGCAGGGCAATGCAAGCCACGCTTTGGTAGGACTCTTCTGTGGCCTGGTCTGGAGGGAGAGTTTGCAGGTCTCTTTTGAATACCCTTGAGCTCTGATGAGTTCATTTTCCATACCCATGACAAACACAGGCAGGAATGAGAACAATTCCTAACACCTGGGGCCGATACCAGGGTCCCACAGGGCTGGTAGCCCCAGCCTCTGGTTCTTCCCCATTTGCAGCCTGAAGGAGTACATTGCTTGTTATCGGAGACTGCCTCGACCACCTCAGTCAGATGGCAGAGCTGGACGCTCCGTCTCTCGTGGCAGAAGGGTCTCTGCTTGTTGGTGGCCAACTCATTTCTTTCCCCCCTAACTTTGGGTAGAGTACTAGTTTAATCTCCAGCACTAACTGGAAGCCTACTCTTACTCTTAAATAAATTTACAAATCACATCAAGCTCTTTAAAATAACCCAGACCATCATTATCATGAAGTGGGGAGTTAATCAAAGGATGTTTTACATTTTTCAGGGAAGGAACCTCTGCAGCATTTCCACTTAGCTTGCTGGAATTTAAGGAGCAAGCTAATTAATTTGTGGCCTGTGGAAGAACTCAAGGGCTTACTGTAAATTCTTAAAGTACTTAAAAAAATTATTTAAACGTTGCAAAAAGTACTGAGGCACCACCCCTGGAGACTGAAGACGCCTTCTTTTCTGAAGAGGGTGCCAAGCTGCCATATGTCTCTCAGCATCACTAAACTGGCATGCCTCAGACCAGTTAACCCGGGGTGGAAATCAAGTGCTCATCCTATCTCTGGTTCATGATTAAATGCTTAATTGAAACCTCCCTTTCTCACAGCCTACACACACATAGTTATCTTCAGGCTTGGCAAACTTCTGCAGAGGACAAACTTTGGACTTAACTGCTACGCTGAATTAGGTCCTTGTACTTGGCTTCTCCGTGAAGAAGAGTAAATGTCAGCACTTACAGCCGTGATTCTGTACCTCTTAAATTGGAATGAGACTGGAATTAAACTAGAACGTCATCCACACGAGGCAGTAGAGAGGTAATAAAGTCTTTGGCCTACATCTTCAGAAGATATGTAGTTACTCAACTAACTTTGTTTTCAGTGATTAAATTCTCAGCAAACGCTGTCAGTCTGAGGTTTGGGAATTCATGATGGCATAACTGCTTTAACGTCTTTGAATCCAAAGCTCCATATCTCATTTTCCTCCTCATTTAAGCTGCTGCCTCCCTCACCAGCCATAGGTCTCCAGGCACTTCAGGCCCCTCATCTTGAAGGGCTTCATCCCAGCGCTCCTGAAAATGGCTGACTCTTCCGATCAAATCAGAGGATGCATCTCTTCACTCTTCAGCAAGAGTAAGCAAACTGCTTAATGCTGGATTTCATTTTCACCTTCTACTGGATCTCTGCTTTAACTCTGAAATCCTACTCTGTCCCTCATCTTGGGGGATTTCTAAACCAAATTCGTTGGAATTCACATGGGAGAAAGAACTTTGGCTTTTTCTCTGCTCTAAGTTCTAATTAAGACCTATTTCACTGCCTGATATTTGTTTCAAGCCTGGACTCCAGGAAGGTGATCTCTACTCCCTGCAGGTGTCTCCAGCTCTACTGAGATCCACAGACCTAATTTTTCCTGCCTCCAGAATCTATCACTTGGAAAAGAAGCCAAACAGCATTAATAGGACTGAGCATAAATCTCTTCAAAGGTCCTCTGAGAGAGGTTATGTGGGAGTTGAACACACAGTTCCCACAGACCATCTCCAAGAGGAGGGAATCTAAGTGCTCCCCTACAGATGTCCTTAAGTGCACGGTAAGCACTTTAGTGCACATGGTGCTCTACTTCCAGCCTTGCATGTTTAATTGCCAGCCAGTACACATTATATGCAACATTGGATACAGGGAGGAACAACATAGTGATTTAAGGAGGGAAAGGCTGCTTCTAAATGCTGCTGCACTTCAGAGTCCTGAATCAAGAGCTTTGAGCTTACTTACTTGCATGAGTAAATCTGAATTGCACTGAATAATTTATTTTATCTCCTTCACTCGACTCTAGTACTGACTCAAAGGAACATCTTATGTGCCATGAGCTTGGTCTTGTTTCAACACATCATATGTGAAGGGACTCAGAGGGGTATTTTTGCCCTGATAATATGGATTGTATAAGAAAATTCCAATTGGCCTTGAGAAGGAAAGGAAATACTCTGGGATAACACTTCATTAACTCCTTGTATTTGCTTAAGGAACAATGTTTTAGTAGATAAAAAAAGAGGCAAGGGCTAGAAATGAAAGAATCTGTTCTAATGATTAAAAAAAAAAAAAAGTGAAAGTGTTTAACACAAGGCAGGTGTATTTTTGTGAAGATTTCCATGTTATCTAAATCCATCCCCTCCACCCCAATTTGACAGGACATCCTGTACCAGCACTCTGTTTCGGACCAGAGCACCACTGTTGTGTGTCAGACCAGCCAATGTGCTTATGTCCCAGCAGCTCTACACAAGACAGAAAAGTTGGTGGCAAAACTCCAGTGGTAAAGACATTTTTTCCCCTGACCCACGAACACAGCTAACAAGCCAAGTCAGGGGAACATTTAACATCTGTTCCTGTTTATAAAGACCCACTCAAGAACTTTAAAGAGCACAGAGACCTCAGCATCATACAGGAAGCCATTGCAGAAGCACACATCATGATCATAAAAGAGGAGCAGGTCTACAGAGGGGCAACACCAGAGATTAACATCTTTTCATCGCAATCTATTGCGATAGAACTTTCCAGTAACAGGATATGCTCTGCTGGCTTGAATAAAAACCCATCACATGGCATTCATGCTTGCAGCTTGCCCTGGACTTAATTACAGAGCTACCTGTAAGGTAACTCAGCCTCCTGTCCTTGGTCCTCCTCGGTTTCCCTCCTGCCTGATATTTCAGTAGGAAGCACGAGGTCTTGCACAGAGCACAGGAGGGGGGTTTGGGTAGTGTATGGACAGCCAGAAGCTGGACCCACTGAGACCTGAGACCTGATGCAGAGCCTCCTGCATGAGCACTACGCTGTCTGCACAGACCAGGGAAACATTGATGCTATGTGTCCACACCTGCAAGCAGAGCGCTTTAAAAATGCAGCACACATGCCCTCATGCTGGAAAGCAAAGCCTGTCCCCATCCCCAAAAGGTGCCAGCCGCTCTCTCCAGCTGAGCTGTGGTGAAAGGGGTACCCCAGCACCCCTGCTACAACCCAAACTGGGGCTGCCAACTGCACACACTCACACCACGGGACCGGTGGGTATACCCCAGCCTGGCTACACGAGGCATTTGTGGGCAGCTGTGTCTTCATGCTGCATCAGCAAGATAAATCCATGGCATATATGGAAGTTTTTCTTACTGTTTTATGGAAAGGACCCTGCCCTTCCAAGGAGTCCAGGTGGGCAGCCCTCTGCAGCAGTGGGGACCTGCACGGAAAGGGGTCAAGGCATAGGCGAGGAGAGCTACGCAGCTGCAGCCCTACGCTGGGTGAGGGCTCGGACTGCCTGACTTTTTCCTGCCCAAAACATTTAAATGGATCATTCACTACTAACAGCTTTACATCTCCAAGGTGGGAACAAGGAACTGCTCTTAACAGCTGTTTAAAGAGCAACTGCTGCTAAGAGAGCATGCATTTTTACTGCCGTGCATGCTTCTCTACCGCCATCAAATACGCAGCTATATTAAAATATACAATTATCCAAAGCATCAATTTATTATTTAAAATGGCATTTAGTATATTTAACCAGTGCCTAAGCTCTTTAAGGGGATAATTCAAACCAATTTGACACTCAGCATTCGCAGAATCAATATTTTACAGGTTTATATAATCTGTCCAAGTCTGTTAACACACACATTCACAAAAGTCTCTCAACTGCTGATTTTCAAACAGAAATGAAAGCAGCAACTTCTATTAGCTCTAAGAAGTGGAGACAGCTAGAAGCTGAAGATAAAAATGCCAAATCACTTCCAACCCAAAGATTTCTGAAACATATGAACACTGTTGAAATGAAAACGTTAAGTCAGTATATGAAAGCTAATGAGTGCCTCATCAAACGATTATTTTTCCAGTAGTTTTTGATTCAATTTAATTTTCATGTCAAATTTCAGCATGTGATTCTTTTTTTTCTTTTTTCCGTATTTAACATGATAACAGGAATGCACTCAGGATATTGTGAAAAAGCTAATAGTACTCAGTAATAAAGTATCTGTTCATCATCCCTGTGGATTTGGATGTGGTTAGGGAAGGGGGAAAATCTTTGAAAAAATGAATATTGCTGTGAGTAAGCTTCATCTGAAACTATTTTGATAGAAAATATTTAACAACCTTTCAAGTGGACATGCTTTAACATTTCTACATGATCAAGTACTGACAAAATGAATTCTCTTCTGAGGCTTTTGTCCTGCTATATGTGACTTGAGCTGTGGTGAATATAGGAAAACCTATTTCAAATTTACTGTCACAACCAAATGATCTATATAAAAAACAGTGGAAAAATCTGTGGCATCCTTTCATTGTTTCTGCAAGTCATTAGTTTTGTACTTCTACATTTCTTGGCAAAAAGGTTTAAGAGTTTAGTTCTTAGAAGATAACAGGCTCATCATGTGTCCCTGTTGCGTTCTTTTACATTTGACAGCCTATAATGAGGAAATTAGTATGTAAAATTTGCATGAACTATATTATTCCTGTTTCTACACGTCTGTACAAGATTTCTCAACTCACTGAAGAGGGTAAAACTCTTCTTTCAGGAAGCGTATCTTCATATGCTGAAACAACTATTTTCATGGCCACCACCTAGGCGTGGCTGTGATTTTATTGACTAAGTCTGTATAAATTACACTTAGTTTCCAGCCTAGACTATAATTGCTCTCTCTGTTCTGCACCCTCTTCACTCCAGGCCAGGCGGTCCTGGAGGCTGTCCCACATGTAGCCAGCAACGAGGATGTGGTACAAGTTTGTGAGTCAATAACACATTCAGATATCAAATGGTTACAGTCGTTTCAGCTATAAAATGTTAGGCAGATGACTCACACTGGAAAAAAACATTTTAGGTGTATCCTTCTGCCTTTTAGTGGCTGTTAAAATCACCTCTGCATACAGCTGATTTTAAATGCACTTTTGTGCAAACACAAACCATTGTTTGAGGAAACAAAGCAGCCATGGGCAACAACATTTCAGGCTGAGTCATTCAGGAATGAGCATTTCTTCTCCCAGAGGCATATCAGTCAGTCCCCGATCTTTACCTGAGCCTGATCACATTCCTCAGCCTTCCAGCAGCGGCCTTGGTGGAGCTCTGCCAGGATCTCTTCCCTGCGGTGTCTTGGTTTTCACTTGGGTTGTGAGCCTTTCATCTCCCTCCTCCCTGGTCACTGGGGGCTCCATCCCAAGGCCACACCACCCTCCTGCTGCAGTCCCCTCAGCTGCAACAGTCAGTAACGTCTCGGTGTGCGTGGACAGCTCAGCTGGGATGAAAGTTTCTGCAGCCCCACTACAGCCTCTGCCAAACGGCCTGGCCCTGCCAGTAGGCCCTAGGTGCCCACCTTTACTCCAAGTCCTGCCCTACACACAGCACCCACTAAATCTTTGCAATGAGAATGCTACCAGCCACCGGTAGCAAGTCTTTGTTGTTTGCACAGCCATTAATGGCCCTCTTTAATAGTTTCCTTCCCCTTAATCCAGTAAAAAACAAACAAACAAACAAAAAAAAAAACATGCACATGCCAGAAAATGTTTTACACTCCTCCCCTCCCCAGTAATGCTCCCCACCTAAAACCATACCCTGAATGTAGTTAGATTGATGCATAATCCTGAGAATGACTTAAAATAAAGACCAGATAACACCTTGCTGAGATATATTAGCAAGCAGGAGTACCCTCCCAAGAAGGAACAGTTCTTTTAAAGGCAGGAAAGGTGAAGTGCTACAACCAGAGGCAGACACACTGCTAGCTGCCACTGAGACTCCCCGTTCGAGCTTCCAGTTACCTTCCTGCTGCCTTGCTCTGTTGGTAGAGTGAGACCCCTCCCAATAGCTCTAGGTTCTGTTCCTTTCCATTAATATTTACGTAGCTCCCAAAAGTGTGATCCTGACCTTTGTATGGCCCTGTTTCATCCACCTACCTTATTCATTCTTAGGGTCTACTCTTCTATGATCTTTCATTCTTTTTTATTAGCGGTGCCAAAAAAACAGTTCATTAGCACGCTCATTTTTGTGCCAAGGTTGTTAACGAAAACATTACCGTGTGATTTCCCGGAGGGAAAGACCTTGGGAAACTCTTCTAGCAAGTGCCTGCTGCCAAACCTTTCATCCTCAGTGCAGCTGCCTCCCCGTGAGCCAGTTCCTCTCAGGCCGTGCAGTCCCTGAAGCAGCACCAACTCTGCTTCCCTAACAATTTTCCCTGCAACACAATTTCACACATTCACAGTACAGTGGTACTTGGCCTCATTTACCAAGGATGGACTGGATTAATCTAGCATGATCCACCCTTACTTCGTACCTTATTCTATCCTTTTAATTCTTCTTTTCTTCAAAACCTGTCCTCAAGTTTTTATGCTGTTCAAGTCAGACTAATGAGACCTCTTCACGTGCCCCCATCAGCCTCAACAAAGAGTCCAAAGGACATCTAGGAAGCCATTGGACATTTTCTGCAAGGGTGAGGAAGCACTATTACCAGAAAATGAGACCTAATCTGCACTTACATGCTCAGTTCTGCCCACTGCACATAAGAGAGAGGGATTAAAAGCAGGGCAGTTGTAAAGGGAGGCTAACTGGGGTGGGCAGGTAGCTGCAACTTGTCACACACAAGAGTGAATTCAGGTAGCTTGGGTGAGAAGGAATACGACTGCACTTCTAAACAAATCACAGGACAAGGCATAAACAGAAGGACAAATATTTCATAGTTTAAAGGGGGTAGTCCAATAAATGGTTACCAACACAGGACATGGGGCACTGGAGCTAAGGAGTATCCATCTCCATTTAAAGAAATGGATGTGTTTAATGGTGAGACAAGATTGCTTGCTGCAGAAAGTGTTATTGAAGCTTCAAACAAGCTTTTGGAAAGTGTAAGCCTAAAAAACTGAAGTGGCCAAGAGGAAAAGCACCTTCCAGGGAGCACTCTGAGCACTTTCCTCTGACCTCCCACATCCCTCCTTTGGAGAATGAGACAGCTGGAAAATGGTGCCATCACAGGCCATGCCCAGGGCTGCCCAGCCATGCACGGCTATGCTGTAAGCACCACCAGCCCTGGCTTTTTCACTTGCTCAGTAGATGCCTTCACGTTACACTGCCTGACCATTGCAATGGCTCGATGCAAACAGGAATTGCCCCGATTCTGGGCTGCTGCAGGCTGGACATGGTCTGGCTCCCACCGCTCACCTCCTGTGGTCGCCCTTCCTAACTTTTACCTCCTCCTTTCCCTCCTGCTGATACCCCTGCCCCTTTCCCTGACTTTACTGTTTTTGTTGTATCCCTGTAGCTATCACATCTCTGTTCAGACATTCTTATTTAAGCCCACTCTGGTCTGGTTGGCTCCAGCTCTCTTTGCTTTTTCAACCAGGTTTTATTTTCAGACCATTTCGTGGGCTTGCTACCTGCTGAATTCCTTCCAAGTTCCTCTCTCTGACACAGCAGTGTTCTTTATTGAGGTGGACAGGAGTATTGCACCTTCGTGCATGCTGAACTCCAGCCTCACCTTAAAACACAGATTTTGGCAGCACGAGTGACATAGGTTTACTTTGGAGCCATCTTCTCACTGCAGTCACTCTGTCTCTGAAGCCTCCCCCACACCTGTGTCTCTGACTTCTTTTATTTATTTTTTTAGCAGCCCTCCTGTATTAGGTTTTCTCAACAAGGAAAAAAAGAAGTTACACAGGTTGTCTGATGATGTTATTTAAAGGCTTGTTTTGACGGCCTGTCACATGTATCAAGGTTTAGAAGACCTGAAATAAGTGTTTGATGTATGAAAAATGCAGAAATTCCCATTGCAGTGGGAGGTATAGGGCATTAGCACTATTACGAGCTCAGCAATAAAGTTCAGCTGGCCCAGCCCTGGCAGGAGCTCCTCGCCCCCGAGTCCAGGAAGAATGCTTGTAGGATGCTGTACATGCACCAGAGAGTGTCTCAGTTGGGGCAAAGACAGATGACTGCTAAAGCTTAAGAAGGGAGAGCTCCCTAGGCATTTCCAAGTCTTCCCTTGCATCGCAGGGGACAGTTTCCACATCCCCACAGTCCCGGTACTTGCACAAGCAGCATCTGCTTTGGGAACAGCCCCCTGTTGAACACAGCAGTATCCCAGACTGCAGTCCATGAAGGAGGCACCAGTAAGTGCTGCTTCTATAGCATTCATTTCTCCTTCAGACTGACTAAACTTTAATTTGCCCCATCACACATAAAATTGCCTGTAATAAAGGTATAACTAAGGCACTTTTAAAACAAAACTATCCATATACCTACAGTAACCTATACTCCCTAAAAGACAGAGTAACTGCTAAGAAAGCACTTAAATGAGCTGAGATCTTTCATACAATGTTTTTAAGCACACATTTGCAATACACCACAACAGCTGGATCACAAAGACCATTCCAGGAATGTAATCCTGCTGTAATAAATAAGCTGCCCCTGTAAATTGAAAGATATCAAGCTGTCACATGAGGGATTCCAATCCATAACTCTAATATAACCTCTGCAGGTTCTCTCAACGACTTTATTCTTTACAGATGAAGGGTTCGACCTAGTAATTGATAACAGGAAGAAGCCTCCCTCTACTTTCATTGACCACCACAGGAGACTATAGCTCACAATAAGGCTTGCAGCCCAGCAAGATGTCCTCTTCCCTCCTATCTTTTATATTTGTCCATTCAAACATGAGCCATGTGAGTGATGAGGTATATACATATCTCCCAAAGGAAGAAAATTTCTATGAACGAGTGAAAGGAGACTCCCAGGCATATAGGAAATTTTCTTCCAAGACAGCAATAATGCAACTTTAGGGATGCTGAAATGCACTATCTGTTTCAATGTTCTGAGGCAACCTGCAAGACCTATGCATGTCCTAGAGTCCAGTGTGTGAAATCAGAGACTCACAAAATGGATGAGCCTGGAAGGGTTCTCACCACATTGAGTGTTTGTGTGTGTGTGTGTGTGTGTGTGATTTCTTGTGTTCAGATGGAATTTCATGTGTTTTAACTCGTGCCTGTTGCTTCTTGTCCCGTCACTGGGCCCTACTGAAAAGAGTCTAGCTCCCTCTTTACTCCCCTCTTCCTCCCCAGTAGGTATTTATACAGATGGAAATCGATTGGAGCCACTAGCAATTTTACAACCAAAATTAAGAATCAGACAACTGTTCCTCTGCTGAGAGGATTTGAGTCTGTGAAAGGCTTACAGAGGTTTTTACAGTGAGTGACAATGTCACGAACCCTTTAGGCTAGAAGTCTGGAGAAGACTTATCTTTGAGATTCCAAAGATATACAATTTGGCACAGCAGTGGTGCATATCAGTCTTGAGTGTATTTTTTGAGAACACCTGAAAAGGACATTTTGGAAAATGAATTTGACTCTGGCTTCTAACCTCTGCTTATTTTTAGCAAGGTGTTGGCATGAAAATAATAAAGATAGTGATGTCTTGAAAGAAATTATGAAGTATGACATTTATTTTCACCTTTCTTCAAAATCCCCTTTTATTGATCTGACTTGTACAGTTTATTACCACTGTTGTATAAAGATAAGAAAAAGGACTGGGCATGCTTAGAAGAAGTTGACTGTGAAAATCCTTTAAATGCGGCAGACCAGAAAGGTAGCTTTAACTATTGAGGTGAGCTAAGAAGATCAGATGTATCGGTTAGACTCTTTCCACCTGATCCCATACGACTAATAATTGTTCATCAGCTACTAGCCAGATACAGAGTTCAGGATAGAAGTCTTCAAGCAAGAAATACAGAAATTTCCATACCATGTTATTTACAGCAGTAGCCTCACAGTAATGCAATGTCAATATTATAAGATATGGGTGTTCTACTGAAGTCAAAAGTGGGTTAAATATTTTGTATATTTGGCTAGAAGCAAGAACAACATCTCCTTCAGACTGTTACAGTGATGTCCTTAGCGAGGAAATGAACAAAAAGTGTAATCAGAAGTGACATTTGGTCCTGAAAAGAAGAAAAGGGTCTTTAAGATATACAGATTATATATTTCCAACATGAAGTTTAATTTATATTGTATTTATGTTGAGAGGATGAAATCTGTGGCTGCATAGAAAAGAAGCGCAAATTCTGTGGATTGGACTTAGCTCTAGATTTGTCATGTTTGACAAAGTTTGAGTGGTAGGAAGAAATGCCTTTACGTAGAACAGTGATAGGCCTAACAAGGATCCAAATTATGACCATGCATATTGCCAAGCCAAACCATTTTTATGATTTACCTTTTCTACCCAAGAAAAAATCTGTTCTACACTGGTCTTGCTGGCTATATTACCAGCATCTTGCTACCTCCAGATAGTATTGTGATCCATGTTATTTTTGGTCAGTGCAAGGCAAGTTCACCATAAAAACCTTTCCTCATATATTTTCGTGAAAACTATGCTAATTTATTCATGACACTATCATCCCAGGCACTCCATGGTGTAGCGGTTTATACTGATATATACAACAGCAGACGGAGAACTGCAAGACTGTAAAGAAATGAGACAACCCAAATAACGAGGAATGATTCTGAAAGATTGTAAGAAATCTCTTTTTGAGGCTGCACAGTATCTCAGTAGATAATCTGGATAGATTTATCCATGTGTTTTGTTGTAGTCAAGCTAAGGATGGTTTTCAACAGTGTCTACAGCACAGTTATTTTTGCTGTAGCCGGGACTGCAACAGAATTTCATTTAGTCTACTGTATTTGCTGGACAAAAAAAAAAAAGTAAAAAAAAAAACCTAATCACTCATGACACAGTTCAGCCTGTCAAAGGCTTTCCAACAGCCTCTTGTTACATATATATGCAAAACCTCCTGCTCTCAAAGTATCTCACCATGGAAAAGAACAGAAGAGCCAACAATGTGTGATGAACATCAGTTCCATCACTAAACACAATCCCAAATAGCATGTTCTTATTGTGAGGAGCTGCTGCATATGAACATTTCTAGAGCAGAACAGGAACGTGTGTGATGGCTTCAGTGATGATGCACTGTAAATGTGTTTAGAAAGGCCCCTCTGGGTGGTGTGAGTTACCACAATGACACCACTGCCACTATTGTGAAATTTTGAGGGTATTACATAGCATTTTGTGAGGATGGGGAGGAACGTTTCTGGTTTTCCACCACCCACCAACTGTACATGACAGGTCAGTAGAATTTTCAGAAACCTAATTTGTAATAAAAAAGGTTTTCATGGAAAGCATTGCTACGTTTTTCAGTCACATTCACTAGCTCACTCTATGACTGTTTTCAGTAAAGAAAAGGAACAAAGACATTTTTTTCCTTCCTGCCTTTAACCATTTACAGCTAAAATTTCACAAGCTAGGACCCCTGATACCATCTTTTCTTCTTATATTTTAAGACAGGACTTTTTCCTTGTTTCCTCATCAATTCCTTTTATTTCTTCTCCCATTTTTCCCCTTTATCTCTCTTTTACATTATAGATGTTGTTTTTTTTTTGTTTGGTTGTTTGTTTGTTTTTTATGAAAACTGATTTTTTCCAGTTTCCTAGAAAGAAAGTTATAACATCTCACAAAGAAGATTTCCAGAAAATGATTTAGCAGAGGGAAGACTTTCTCAGTTCTTGGCATCACCTGTAGTAGCGTGGGCCTTCCTGCCAGATCAGTTTTCTTTCCCTATTCCACGCAAAGAAGATGAATTTTCCCAGAGTTCATGGCCCTTGCTTGTTACTTGTTCACATTTCTAAGAACATAACAAGCAAATTTGTAGTTAATGGGGTCACGTTAACAATAGTGTCCTAAAACAAACAGCACAGTTGGTTGATGTTTGAATAGCAATCAAGTTCACTGAAGCACAAATATTTTTTCGCATGGGCTTCTAGACACTTGTTGCAACCACATGGAGTGAAATGAAACAGTTGCTGGAGAGTGCAGCAATCTAGGGCACAGAAAGGGTGAAAAATTCCAACAATGTATGAAGAGGAACTCAGCAGACAAGAATACTCTCTAGCAAGACTTGCAGAATGCCTCCAGAAAAAAAAAATATAAATAAATAAAAGAGAAAAACACCTGGTACATTTTAATAAATAAATCTCACATTTTAAATAAACTTTGTCAAAAAAAAAAAAGGTGAAAAAGGTGCAGCAGAAAATGATTTATTTGGTCTCATATCATTTATCTATGGAGACATAAGAGTTTTGTTTGGAGAGCTCTTCATCAAGTGCCAGGGCTCATACAAACAAGGAGAGTGGAAAGGATCCCGCCTTTTAAGTCATAGGTCAAAGGTCAAAGAAGTAAAGCAAAAAGCGGGGCAATTTTTCAACCAGAAGGAAATATTGGCCCAAAATACAGCCACAATGAGTTACGGGTGGAGGGAGGGATTTGGAGATATGCCAGACGCATTTTGTCACTCTTTGTTAATCTGCTGTTAGCTTTAGAGATGCGTGGTGGCAGAACCAAACAATGCACAGTAGCTGCACCCACACAGCCCCAACGCACACGTGGCCATACCCTAAGTCACTCATCTGTGAGCGACTGCAGAAAGCAACTCCAGCCAGCCAAATATCAGCATCCAGCCTACCCACAGGGTCAGCCCCTTCTTACGATGTTAATCATACCGTAGTGATTACTCCTGTGGCTACCAGCTGTTTCCCCCTCTTCTGCCTTATTATTTGAGCCTGCCAGCTCTGGTGGTCTTTGGCATTGCACAATTATTTTCAGCTAGTCACTCCTGTCCCAGAGAAAGCCAGCCCAATACTTCCTCTGATTTCTACATTAGCAAGCTATACTCTTGCTTTTTTTACAACCTGCATTGCACCAGGCAAACCCCCATCCAGCAGACCAGGGCAGCAGAAATACCTGCACTGGTTTAAGTACCTGGGATTAGCCAGCACAGTAGCTTGATATTTTTACACAGCCTTTTTTGGTACTTCAACTTCAGCTTTCAATTGTTGAGAACCCAAATGCCATGTGGAGGCAGATAGTGATACTGTCTTTAACAGCCAAAAGGCTGTTAAACCACTGTCCTTCGTGGGCTTAGGATCTTCTCTCCAGCTGCTGCCAGACCACACCTAAGCTCTTCTCTTCTTCATCTTACCCCGCACATCCTTCTCTCCAACCCCATGACAAGAAACAATGGAGGGAACGCAACCTTATTTCCTACCAGGGCCAGTTTGTCATTGCTTTATGATACAGAAAACGGTTGGTTCTTCTGACGGCATAGGGTAAAGAGTTCTTGTTTTGTAAGCATCTGTTTCACTTGCTTGCCCTTATTACTATTATTCCCCTTTCTTCAGTTTCTTAGGAGTGGATTTTCCTGCCCTCCACAAAGAAAAACATCATGGGTTTTCCGTCCCTTGGTTTGTCAGACCTCAACGAGAGGGGCTCCGTACCTGGGCAGGGATGCTCCTCTTTCCATGTGCGCATCCCTCTTTGGAGTGGCGTTGGTGGCAGAGCAGAGCACGGGCAGGACCATCTCCCCAGGGACTTGCCCCAGTGGTACGGCTGGGATTTCAGTGGGCAAACAACCATCTGATGGGTGTGCAGGGTCATGAGAATGACAGAGCTCTCCATGAGAAGCTGAGTTTGTGCAGCCACTCAGCCACTCCTTAGTCTGGACGTAGGTAAGTTCCCAGTACAGGTAGAGACATGCTGGGCTGCTGACAGGAGAAGGCTGTGAGTGCCTCAGCAGTCAGACACAGACTATTTCTATGTACCAGCAAAGACAGGCCTTACAGAACAGGTTTGGATATAGTATTTCTGTAGGTTGTAATTTAGGAGATTGAAGCTAGTATCACATACCAATTGCCACCTACCTTCAGGAGCTCTGAATTCACTCCTTTATTGCCAGTCTCATATCACAGACTATTTTCAAAAGCTCAGGGCTTTGCAGCTCAGCTTTCAGTATCATTTCTGAGGCCAGCATTTATAATATCTAGCTACATCCCCATCCACAGTTATCAGGGTTCAGTTGATTAGGTTCACTGTCAGCAGCTTTGATTGCTCCTAAACGGTAATTACAGAATGTATGGTAAGATCCTACGTGCACTTTAGTGAACCAATTAGCAGTTACACTTGCTTTGGTCTCATCCACACCAAGCTTACCCTGTTTACAGTGACTAACAGGCCAAAACTACTTAATAATTGCAGTAGTGGAGGCTGCAGCAACACTGTTAGAGCTCATTATGTCATCTGCATCTTATGCAGTGTCACCACAGACCACATTCAAAGTTTGCTGAAGCAATCTCTAAGGAAATCTCCCAGTCAGCCATCTGTGGTCAGGAAAACGATGCTATTTGGTATCTAGAAGAATGTGCTCCTTATCTGCACACACAATCCAGCAACGTGGAGGAAGGCAGCACAAACTGCAATTCGGAGAGAAGTCAGCTAAATAGCATACATGTTAAAATGATATGAAAGTAGGGGTTCTCACAAAGGACCTTGGTGCAGCACAAAACCAGACACACCTCAGCAGAAGGACTGAGGAGGACAAATAAAGACTAGAGGAATCACAAGGAAAGGAAGAAATGTGGCATAAGTGCAAAATTTCTGCAGCCCAATCCAAAGAAATAGATGAAGACAAGAAAATATTGCAGCTGATGAAATTAAAAGGCAATGTTAGCTGCTTATCTTCATTTTTTTCTTAAAAGGAAAGGCACAATATACAGGGGGTGGTGAAAAGCAAAAGGGGTAACTGCAGCTAGGCCAGGTAAAGAGTCCTCTTTCATAAGTGCAGAAAATAGAAAAAGAACAAAATAAAAGCGTGGCTGTCTACCTGGACTCTGTAACCTACGACACCATCTGATATGTAGAGCTAGATGGCAGAGTCCTTCCTGCCTGCATCCACGTGGCATCAACATGGACCTGCGAGGATTTTTTCAGAGGACGCCGGCCACAAAATGAGCGTCTGGGAATTCCAGAATAGCAGACTGCCACTAGTCTTAGTGCTGGCACTTGTTCGATTTCACACTTTATTTCGCAACGACCTACGGACCATCCTCTCTGAGCGGTTTGCCTGTGCTGAGCACATCTGCCCAAATCCAGGACCCTGAGCCTCCAGCTCTATGAGGAGAGTCTTAACAGCAACTTGACTAACGTGTGTAACTGCTGCAGAAAACAGGACTGAAGCCAAGCACGAAGATGTTGTCAATATGCTCCCATTCATATCACACGCACAACTAATCTCAGCTTCCTATCGTTTTGAAAAGGCATTGATCAGTGACACCAACCCAAACAATTAGAGTTAGGAGACATGCTCTTCCCAAATTCAGCTCACCAGGCTACGTCAGAAGATGTACAGATGTTCTCTTAAATAGACTGCTAAAGTACAAGAAGGGGGAGGACCTAGTAGTTAAACATGAGCCTTTTGGGGGCTTGGTTTTTAATTTCCAGGAGACACACTATTTAACATGCTGCAAGGATGGGTACACGCTGAAGTCAACAAAAATCTGGAAAGTGACTTGTCCTAGCCAACATCTTCCCAGCTAGCAGCAGCGTGCAGGGAGCACGTTAGCACACATTCAGAGCAACTGCTCTGAAAATCTGCTACCCAGATTCTGTAGCCACTGCCTACAGAAAATCTTCTTCACCGTGAAGAGCAGGAGACATCCTACCTAGCCTCTGCTGCATGCTCCTTACCCAGGAGAGGCCCAGCAGTCGCTGACAAGGGGGACAGCAGAGTTCCCCTGCCACAGTCAGGGGCTTTAGCACATTACCACCAGGCTGCACAAAAACATGTATCTGGACTTCCATGAGCATCAGCTCGTTGCTATAGGTAAGCTTATGGGGACACACCTAAGAGCAGCTCGTCTCTTGCCGTTATCAGAAGAGATGCTGTATGTCCTCTGGATTGGCTTATCCTTCTATTTTAGAGTCCCTGCAGCTTTTCTCAAGCTAAACACCACTTAATGAGAAGCTGTTGTCAGGATCAGGGCCATTTAACTACAAATTTCTGCTTCTACACTTGTCTTGCTTACTTTTATGGGTAGTATTCAGTTTTCCTCTTTCCTACAACATCCCACCAATAGTTGCAAAATTCTGTCCATTCTCTTTACTCCTCCAGAAGAAAGAAGGTGTCAGTTCCTTCCCCCTTCCCTGATGTTATTTTCATTTTTTTTTTTTCCATGGGCTCTGCAGATGCCCACAGCCTGTCTGGAGCAAGTAATTAAGGAGATAATTGTGTGGAGCAGAACTCCTGCAGCTTAGCAAAAATTGGTAGGAAAGGCCACTTTCTCTTTATGAAACAGAAAAGCTATAGCTTAGTTTTGATTGTTTCCACTTATCTTCAGTCAAACACTGTTACCTGATGAGAAAATAGCCTCTCTTCCCCCTGCCCAGCTTGATTTGGCATGACGGCAGGCTGGGGAAGCAATCACTCCTTCCCTCAGAGTAATTGCCACTAAACCCCAGCTGGTCCTGCTCTGCTAATTCAAAGGGTCCTAGGAAAAGCATAAACTAGGCAACAGGCAGGATGCTTCATGTCAGTGTTTAAAAAGATCCATAGCAGTAACTTAACGCTCATTCAAGGAAGAGCAGCAGCGTGACAGGGCTGGAGCAGGGGAAGGAAAGATCCGTGTGAAACCCCGGGGAGCTGAGATAAACACACTTAGCCATAAGCCAGGGACTTCTCTTAAAGGAGTTGTTTGTTGTGTGCATCTTCCCTCATCATCCGAACCATTTTTGTAGGTCTGCCTGCACCAGGAGGCAAGTGGCATGAGGTGAAGTGGGATACAGAAGTGGGAAACATGCCTGGCATGCCTGGATGAGGTGTTTTTCGGTGCTGTAGCCTCGCTGCTGCACCTGCAGGACTCGTGGCAGGAGTGGGTTTCTGCAGCAGGATTTTCAGGCATACAGATGTTTGCATATGTCTCTCTGGAGGACTGAAGGCAGGCAGCGCAAGTTGTCATCCTTGTCTGACCAACATCACTTTTTTTTTTTTTTTTAAACTGTGATGTACAGTGTCTCCTGGGAAAAACTTCTTTATGTTTAAAATGAGTATGAATAAAATCAGCTTATCCAAACTCAGTTTTCTTGCCTTACTCTTCTTATTCATTCTTCATTTGCATTGATTTCCTTCCACTTTTGATCTGCGCTATCCATCTCGACACTGTTCTTTCCTTTTCTCATGGCCTTATGCAGGGTTATTTATCAGCTCTTTCCTGTTTTCAAAAGGCAAGCTCTCCCTTTTTCTCATTCTAGCATTCACACCCACACTTTCTCTCCCACCCCCTGACTGTTGCCAGTGTCTCTTCATTATTTTGTTAGCTCTCTTCCTTTTCTTACTTGGATTCATTTCTATAGCCCTACTGGAAAATGAAAAAGAAAAAAAAAGAAAAAAGAAAAACAGAAAAAAAAAAAAGGCAGGGGGAACTGCTCCCCAGATAGTGATGCAGAAGTGAGTGGGCAGGGAGGACTGGTGCATGCTGACACCCCTCGATGGAGAGGGGAAGTTGTTTTTCTGCTTTCTGTTTTCATTTTCTGATCGCTGTTGGTCCCCTCTCCCTTTCTTCTCCTCCTAAAGGACGTGCTACAGAATTAGCCCTGTAGCACAGCGAGATCTTTTGTTCCTTAGAGGTGAAATGCTGTAACCAAAGAGAGAATGAAAGTCAAGTCTAAGTACATCCGATGTGGTGTTTAGGTTGGTAAACTAGTGTTGCAGAAGCTGTGGGCTCACGACAAAGACAACAGAAGACAAGCAGTTTCAGGTGGAGAGCCAGGTCTTTTCTTTCTTCAGTAACTACTCAGGAAGATGAGGAAATCTGCTTATTACCAGGCAGCACCTACAGACAGGCAGAAAAATATCGAAACTCGAAGACACTGAGTGAAGTCAGAGAAGATCCAGTAGGAGTCAAAGACGAACTGGCTCTTAAACTCGACTTCCTGCATCAGACTACGCTGCCTCATGCCTTCAGAGACCACAAAGAGCTTGACCTACATGTACATGGACTTCAGGTGTCCCTGCTGGGGCCGAGCATGATGCTTGACTCTCAGACTACAGCATGGCTGAATGCAGGCAACGTCATGGAGATGGAGCCTGTGCTCATGACAGCTCTGGTGATGACCAAGGAGATCCCACCATAGTGTCTTTCCTCACCACGGCTTGGTGATGGACCCAGACATATACTGTAAGAAAAATGATGCACCTGAAATCCTCTTCATCAGCGTGTTAAATCTGTGTAACAGAGCAATCTGTGGACTGTTTAACTTGTGGTTTTAAGGGAGTACAATATCTCTGCAGCAGTAACAGAGAAGGTGACTAGATATATGACAATAAACATAGTTGGAAGGGATATTTTTACACTACGAGTCTTCCACAGCTTAGGACTGCTGCATTTCCCTGCAATAAAGAGTTCCTCTTAAGGGCCTGGAGTAGTTGCAAATTAGAAAGCCAAAGGCAGAGAAGGATTGTTTGCTACAAAAATTGGCCTGAAGATGGTTTAAACAGGTATCTAGCTGATCGTTAGGGCTGTTTGTCTTGTTTTTCTGTCAGCTTCAGGAAAGCAAGCCAAACGAGTGCCTCCACTGGAGACAAGCTCTAGTGAAAATGTTAGAGCTACCTGCCCAGCATGGCCCATGGCTAGGCATTAAACATGTGCACACCAATTGACCAAACCACACACACAGCTCTGAAGCAGCCAGGGTATGTGCTGCCTCTAGCCCGACCTGTGGCTGGGGTTGAGAGAAGGAGAAGAGGCCCCTGCAAGGAGAAATTGGTGCTCCCATGGAAAGAACAAGGACGGATCATAAGGGTTTGGCTGGTGGGAGAACATTATGGAAAAGGATCGACATACAGCCTTCAAATCTGTCTGCACGTAGGCTTCATTAACTGCATAGATCACATAACAACCCATTTGTCCTCGTTCTGGCAGCTCTTGGGGCGGCGATGATCTCCTAGTAGCTGCACAAGCAGAGCCTACTGGAGGGAGGCCCTTGTGGCTCCATGAACCTGGAAGCACTCTTACAACACAAATAACCATTAAGGCTGTACACTCCGAAACAGTTAGAGCAACACCGAAAACTACTTCCCAAGCTAAGCAAACCTGCATCAGCAGTTTTGTAGTCCTCCAGAAGCCAGCCTGGGACCAAGGCCAGGGCTGGTGGTGGGACTGGAGATTGTTCTGACCCATCCGTCCCATAGATCAAAGCCTCGCCAAGAGGCTCACTGCTCATAAAAATAACCCTGTTGGCTCTGGTGGGGGTCTTCCACGAGCCAGTAAGCACTGAGCTAATGCTGTGTTCTCATCCTCAGCATCCCAGGTGCTTTTAGGGAGTTTGGGTGAGGTTGTCTGCTAAGAAAAACTCCATTATAAAGAACAAAGCCATCTGCCCAGCCATGCTGCTTGTGTGCCACACCATAAATCATTGCCTAGGCAACTGATTCCACCAAAGCTTTGGCTCAGCTCTCGGACTGCCTCTCTGTGCGTGCCTGGGCAGGTGGGGACGGGCTGCTCCTGCTGCCCAGCCTCTTCCTTCCTCCAGGGCTGTGGGACAGACAGCAAGGTCAGGGCTGCTCTTCTAGAGCAGAATTAAAGTAAGGAGCAGGCTCAAAATACCCCAAACCAACACCCACAAATTCCTCTGACATCTCTTTTGGATGTCACCAATATTCTTAAATTTTATTATGGAGGCTAAGTTAACTGCTACCAGAAATTTTACTTTCACCACTCTTCGTGTCTCTGAATTTGCTGTCACCACGGGGGAAGCCTGAGCCTGCCCTGTGGGCTGCTCCCTTTCCCACCCCACCAGAAGAACAGGAGAGCTGTGATCCTCGTCCTGCCTCCAGACCGCACCGATGCCAGCTCCAGTAAAGTGAGGATACTACATGCTCATCTTTTCCAAATGCTACAAGAAGAAAAGAGGGATGGTTTTGGACTAGCATATGACTGGCATTGACTCAGTATTTCTCAGTTACCAAAAAAAAAAAAAAAGACTTTAAAAAAAAAAAAAACAACACATTTGTCTTCCACAATTTTCAATACTAATGCCTCAATGTTTGAAAATTGTCTACTGTTCACAAATATATATATATACATAAATAAATAAATATAGAAGGGTTTGGGGGAAAGACATCATCTAATTTATAAGATAGATATAGTTAGGAACAGTTATGGGAAAGTCTTCCTCCTTTCCTCCCCAAACTGTATCTCCCACATATTCCTACATCCCTTAAGTCAACATTTTCCAAAAAATCCAAGATATTCAGGGATCTGTTATCTGAATATGACAAAATGTGGATCTCTACATCCCGGTTATCTATGGGGATACTATAATCAGCAATAGAAATCATACTTTTAGAGTGGTTTCTCTCAGAAGGTAAGATCCTTAAATAGATCAGATCACTCTTATGCTAAGAAATGGCTGCTCCTTTTTGGGTTGCTGGAGGAAAATCAGGACTGAGTAAATGTCCAGACATGAACATTTACACTGTACTCCTCTCATATTACAGGGACTGCAGCCTTAGAACCTAATTGTTAGCAAAAGCCAGTGAAACTCCTCATATTTCTGCATCACAAAAGTCTGGATGAGTTGCCCTCTGTTCACCAACACCTTATTGCAATACTGTGTTGGTCAGTGAGTGCCAGGTAACAAATTATGGACAACAGTTTTGAGTAACGTGGGTCAGTGTCCCCTCACACAAACCTTTCGTGGCTTTGTTTAGAAAGCTCCAGGTGATTTGATACAATATTCGTCTCTGTACTGAACTCTGTGCAGACCCTGCCTGCCTCCTCCGCTGCTGGGGAAGTCAGGAACATCTCCTCTTCATGTCTGTTCAGTTTACGGCTGAGATGTCAAACAAAAGAAATTAGTGCAAAAAGTCTGTCAGTACACATACTGTACGAAAGACACAGTGTAGAAGCAGGTGGCCACCATTTATAATAGTTTCAGATTTTATGTTTCTGGAGGTTTGGGTGTTTGGTGATGTTTTTTGTTTTGTTTTGTTTTTATTTTGTTGTGGGCAGTGTCTTCAGTGTCAAGTTAATCTGACAACACATGTATGAACAAGCACGGGGAGTTCTCCCCCCTTCTCCAACAAAATCAAACGTTAGTTCCCGTCAGAATTTTCTGTGATTTATTTTATGCTTCCCAGCCAAAATCTATCGACACCATCAGAGAGAAGCTCATGGTGAGGCGAATGACCATGTGGAGAAGGTATTAGCATCAATGGAGTTGGGGATGGATTTCTTGAGGTGAAATACTGCTCTCTGCTTCATGGATGGAAAAATGATTTAAAACCAGATTTTAAAACAAACAAAAAAGTAAAGAAAAGAAAGAAAGAAGGAAGAAAGAAGAAAGGAAACTGGTAGATTCATATAGTGCTGGTTGGAAACCAGGGAATTTTCAAAAGCAGCTCCATAGGTTCTTCAAAGAATACAGGCTTTTAACCTGCTGAGTGGTGTGAAGATCCCCTAGGCAGAGCCTTTAAGGGTGAAATTTGTTTTGAAGATCTGGCCCCAGCTGGTGGAAGCAGAACTCCTCTCACCCATGTACCATTGAGATGTGAGGAGCCTGGTCTGAGCTGGCCCTCTGCAGTCAGTGGGAGGATGTGCACCTCCATGGGGCACCCAGCCCCTGCTGCAGGGAGACATCTAGGGTAGGTCCTGGGGGACCACAGGACCAGCCACCAGGCTTTCAGGCCACAGCTGGGCAGATGCCATCCCACCATAAAGATGAAGCCATTGGGAGGACTCCCATTTCCTTCAGTAGGGCTAGAACTTCCCCTAGATTTTTCCAAGAATGTCTTACTGTCGTTCTTCTAGGGAGATGGGAGAACACAAACCTGGTAAATACAGCCCCATTGATCAGTAAGGATAGCATCTTTGGGTTTTCTTTGAACATTCAAGCTGCACAGGATAACAGTCAGCATACTTGCAAACCTTCAAAACATACAGCTGCCGGTTTCCCCCAAAAGCCCTCTATCCTCTCCAGCAGCTCCAGGTGAATGCAGGTCCCAGACATGTTTGCTGCCTCACAAGGCTGACCTCTGAGCACCAAAGCTGAATACCATTAAGAAATGAAAGGTCTTGCAAGACAACGCTCTAAGAAACTCCGCAGAACTGGCCTCGTGTTACTCCTTATTATTTAAACAAACCTTTTCCTTGTGCTTGGATAATTGAAAGCTTTCACTGAATAGCCAGGCATGGGATGAGGCCACGTACCTTCAGGGACCCAGGAAATGCCATTATCCCCACAGCACACACAAAAGCATTTGAATCTCTCATGGAAATAATGAAATATTTCTACCGCTTGCTTCTTTTTAAAAGGCATAGGAAAATTGCATTACTCCATTTTCTCTGAATGCTTTCTGATTCTCAATAGATGATGGAATTTTTTCTCATAATGTTTTTCCATTAGAGAAGCATCTCCAGGAAATAAATGGTTTGCCCTGCTCCGTGCTGAGGTTCTCTAATGGTTCTCAACCGGTCTCTTCCTCTCCCTAGTTAGCCTCGTGGTGCTAGCTACTCCTTCTCATTTTCAGCTGCCAAATGCCATTAAGAGGCAACAAAAAAATATGATTGCCTCCTGGTGTGGGCTTTCCACACAACTGCTGGCAGTGGCTGGCGAGAACCAAGTCAGCCGTGCTGGCGGGCGGTGAGCAGGAGGGCTGTGAGATGGGGTGAAGGTGACTGCAGCCCACTTGGGGCGGGGAATTTTGACACCTGGGCTCTTGGAAAAGAGATGTAACAAAGTGCTGTGCAGGAGATGAACATTTGGTTACTGTTGTGACAAATAAAGATTCACAGGAGAAATATTTTTTTCTCCGGAGGGTTAAAAAAAAATCTCACCCAAATCCCACTGAGCTCAGCGAATGGCCAAAGGTAAGACCCCGTCAAACACATCAGAGATCTGTTAGTATTACAGGCTGGAATCTCCCGTGGAGCAGGTGAGGAGAACGCATTCATATAAGCACCTAAGTCCCATGATATAAGCCGGTCACATAGTGTTTATGGGCACAAAATTCACAAACACAAAATAACACCGAGAGAAAGGCTTCGAAATCTAAATTATCTCACTTTGTGTTGCCTGTGAACCATAGCAAGGATCATTTTGTCTTCACAAAAACCCTAGCATCAATTCTCCCTGCAGGGTGTCAAAAAGATAAAAGTGGAGCAAACAAGTGGGAAGTCTAACACCGCCTGTGGAATATTATTTGGCCACTGTTGTGACCCACAGGTAAGATTGCAAGCCATCATTTCATGTGACAGATAATGTCCTGATTAGTCACAGCAAGAAGATTCGGCGTTACAAGAGAAAGATGGATGGGATTTGGAGTCATTTTTAGAGGATGAAACAGCAGAAGTAGCTAAGTAGCTCAGGACAGAGAGAGGGCAAATCTCTCATGCAGGGACAAATGAGAAGAAGTGATAGCGAAGAACCTGCGGAGGCATGGAGAGGTGCTAGAGCAAGCCCAAGGCAACACCACCAGAAACAGGAGTTAGAAGTGTGAAAAATATAAGACTTAAAGCTAAGCTTTAGAGCTCGTGGCCAGTTGGTATGCTAGATGAATACTCTGCAAGGGGATCTGGAGGCAGACAGAAAACCGATGGAGAATTGGAGTGTGAAGCATGAAGCAAATATATTTCTCTTCTAATAAGATCCAAGTCAGACCTTATTTTTGTTGACAGGACACAGATGATTTCAAGAGAGTTTTTCCTATTTACACCATTATCAGCAGGATCAAAACGCAGACCCAGAAGAAGCCAGGACACAATGGAATCAGCTCTTTGAAGTTCAGGGAACAAAACACAGGCTGATTGCAAACAAAAGAAGGAGCACTCCAATCAGTGTACCTTTTAGGATTAAGATGTATTTAAAGATTTCAGAAGTGGAGTCATCAGGTGACTAGAAAAGACTGCATTCAGACCTGGAGAATAATAAAATGCCAATTTTCCTACCTTTTGGTATAAAAAGCATTATTTAGCATAAGCAAGAAAGATCAAGCGAGAGACACAGGATAGGAATGAATGATTTTATTTGCTGTTTGTTTGGGGTATTTCTGTTTGTATTTTATTTCAGAAAGAAACAGCAGGCTTTAAAGCTTTCTCTAGATATGTAAGCATAATCATCAATCTACCATAAAAAATAAAAAAAAATAAAATAAAAAAAAAAACATAAGCAGAATTGAAAGCAGCTCAGAGTAAAGAAATTGCTGGAATCTAACCTTGCCAGCATAACTCACTCTTAAAAACTAGCTGATAAGAAGGAAAGGATTTGCAAAGAGCAATTATAACTTACTATGAAAGGCAGAGATTAATAGGCAATAACTAGAATAAGCTAAATATGGTAGAAGTATTGTCACTATCTTTAAATTGTAACAATGGAAGTTATGTAATTATGTTTTTTAATTCACTCTCTGCTGAACTGTGGAAGCAGTCAGAATAACAACGAGCATGGAAATTTATCTCAGATTCTGACCCAAACACAATCCTGCACAGTAAAAGGGACAATTGCTTAATATCTCCCCAGAAAAAATAAAATAAAAATAAAAATTAAGCCCTCTCCCATGCCTGTTATAGAAATTCCCTGCAATAACATTTGGTTCACGTTTATGTGGCTTGACTGGAAGTCTCAGAATGCTACATTGCTCTGTCTCCACAATGGTGAATAGTGGTGAGAATTCAGACAGCAATTAACAATATTTCAGGACATCAAGCAGAATAGATATTTTCTAAGGCTGACATTATGATGTTGGTATGGAAATTAAACAGGTTATGATTTGGAAAGATATTTCTAAACATACTAGAGGAGCTCAGGAGCTTTAATGCACATGTACTTAAATGCCTGCTCTTTTTCTTCTCCCCTCGGTTTTGCTGTTATTATCCATTTACCTCTTAGAAATTTCACCGTTTACTCTCTGTTACATCCCTGGCCTGGAGTTATTCCTTTCTTCCTTCTCAAGACAAGCCTCAGTGAAATTCTGGGTCTTCTGGAACCATCAGCATTTTTTGCCATCACTCTCCCTTGGACCAGGATTTTCCCCCTTGAAATTTCTGCCCATATCTGTGCACTGAGCTGCGATGATTTAGTTTGGATCCTGCGTGCTTCTGAAGGGAGTTTCCCAGTCCCACTGACTGCACTGTAATTCATATTACAGCGTAGTCTGGAGTGCCCAAGCTGGATCAGTTTTGGACAAAACTAAACTGGAAGCCGCATTGCAGCTCCTGAGAGCGTTTAGTGTGCAGGACCACGGTAGAGTAAGCCCACACTGAGATGCATTTAGTGCAGACCAGGATGACCAGCATCATTTGCAGCACAGTCCATTCCTATCAGCTGAAACCACTTCCCTGCATAGATATGCATGAAGTCAAGGCATATCTGTACCGTACGAGTCAGTTTGATTCCAGCGTGACGCATACATTGGCAGTATGCAGTCTTGGGGTGCCAAAAATGAGTGAATATCCAGGTTTGAATAGGGGGGCTAGGAGCCATCACAGCCCACAGGGAGGGGGGATAGCAGTGATCATCCGCGCCTCTGAAAGCCCCTTACCACATCCCTACTGGCCTGACCAGCCTTCAGTTTGGAAAAAGAAAACTCTGTCTGGCATGCTGCCGTTGGAAATCACTCAAATTGCATTGAATGTTGATGTAAGTTCAATGGAAACATCACTGCAAAATCCCCTTTTCCCTTATTTAATTGGACACAAACATTTGTTTCATTATTGAAACTTGCCATTGAAGATAGGAACATAAAACAGGTTTACTAATGAAAACATTTCGAGAAGCCATTATCACTGGTACAAAGTGGGAGGGGAAAAAAACCTCCCATGCAGACCCAGCAGCATTTTGTACCTGGTTTTGGACAGTTTTAAAGGGTTAAATTGCAAAGTATGGGAGGAATAGTTCTTTTTTTTTCAACCTTGAAAAAAAAATAGACATATTTAGGTCTAGCTGTTCAAGATCCAAAAGTGGGCTCATAAAAGATTTTAAAACTCTCTTACAGGCTCATCTCTCTAAAAATATATGTGATCTTTCATCTGTTTCCTTTAATAAGCAGGACTCCAACTATCAGTCCTGTGCACAGCAGCTGTATTTTGATGAATCAATAGTTTCGGTTTTGTTGTTTTGTTTTGTTTTGTTTTGTTTTACCAAAGCTTCCTTAACCACAGCTACCAGCTCATCCGACTGGTGCAAGCCGTGGTAGTGCAGGTGAAGGCTGTGAAGGTACTTCAGTCCATACCACCTAATGATCATGACCCAAGCATTTTCATGCTCTACTCAGATGCAGTGACACAAGGATGAATTTTGAATTAAGTCATGTCACAAATGTGTAGCCTCCTTAATCCTACACGGTCACACAGAGCTCCACAAAAAGCCCAGGACAGTGTTTTCTGCCTGAAGCTGGAGATTCCCTGGTTTGACAGAGGACATGGCCAAAATCCTGCTGGGAGACAGTTGGCAGCCCTGTCCTTCACTCATTATGTTGAGTGACCTTCATGCAAAAGTAAAGTTGCTACACTTCAGGTATGTCTCTTCCATAGATACAGTGGGGCTTAATAATTCATGCCTGTTATGAGTTGCAGGTTGAGGATGAAGAGCATCAGTGAACCAAATGTTAATTGACTACCATGCTGAATGGGAATAAGCAAGAGATATCCTGCTTTTAAGTAGAGCACATCTAGCCAGGAAAGTATATAAAAGTTATTAAACGTCAGGCTGGCAGTGCTCAGAAGGCTCTGCTCTAGATTTTTATACTCAAAAGATTTGAGAGCTATGGGTTTGATGAAGGATGGAAACAATAAGGTTACGTTTATGTAAGTATTACAGTGCCTTAAATTGAAGATAAGGAATCACAAGTTAGCAAGAACATGCTATTGGGACAAACCAACAGTACTCAGGGCAGAAAACAGTCAGGACAGGGGCCAGCGTAATTGTCCAGAAATAAGGTACGGATATTTGTTGCATTAGATATTATGAGACTCAGTGTAACAATCAAAACTTACGTGACCCATTCAGCACTGTAAGAGACATTATGCAGGACGTGGAGCTCCTAGATTCTGACCTGGTGCCTTCACAGAAGGCCACTCCTTCCTTCAGTGACACCCTGAGAACCTTCGAGCATCTCAGACAGCAGCTGTTTCATCCTCACAGCCCTGGGAGGTGAATTACTTACAGCTTGTTTCTGCTTTCTACTTTGCAAGGATAAAACCAGAATGGCTAAATGACTTCCCCGAGCAAAAGGGAAATGCATGCCAGAGACAGGACAACACTTTTTCTCTGCAAACCTAAATGTGAGAGGTCTCATTTTTTATTTTTTCATCTAGGTAGTTGATGTAGGTGTAGGGAGTGTGGCAAGAAGGGCTACACAATAGATAATTGTCCCAAAGAGCACCATATATCCATAATCTATCAAGGAATTAATACAAGTTGACAGAAGATGTTTGGGTTACTGCATAGGGAGGATACAGCGATCAATATTTCATCCTTGACAGCTCAAAACTCAATAGAATAGCTCAGCTGGAAGGGACCTTCAAAGATCCTAAATATACACAGCATGAACTGAACACACAACGCCGCTCATGGCTCCATGCTTGACCCATTAAGTACTCCAATTAAAAATGCACGTGAGGTGATAACCAGTCCCTTACCTGTGGCACCTTGATTTGTGTTACTGGTTAGGTGCACGGGCCATGCGCTGACCATGAGACCTGGCCAGTTAATTCCCAGGAGGTGCCAAGCTGTCAGCGTTGGCTTCATTGCTCCTGATGGCACCTCGTGCTGCTGAGACCTCCTGACACGGAGCCTTGCCGGTGTAACGCAGCCAAGAGGCCTGGGGAGGATGCTGGTGATGCAGTGATGCAGCTGCAGGGTCTGGGTGTTGCAACATGGGCCTCATGGCCCTGTGGTGACGTCCTGGGGGGGCGGGGGGGTGAGGACCTCCTCTTCCTCACACCTTCATTGCTTCACAGTCCCCAGGAGCTGCTGAGACATGGGGACTCTGGCCTGAGTGGCTGTATTTTGTCCGAAGCCAACAGCTGCTGCTGTAGCTCTGAGGTGGAGTCCAGCCACGCTGCGAAGGAGGCTCCCTGCCCGTGAACTCCAAAACACAAGGTCAGCCAGCAGTTCCTTTATTTTCAGAGTAAGATGAGCCATTCTGGGGGTGAATTAACCTGCCTAGCTGATACGTAGCTCATTATGATGTCCAAACCCATTTTTGTTCGGGGAAGTAAACCTGATCTGTTGGAAACAATATCTAGGGCTTCTATGCAGTAATTATAGCGAACTAAGATCTGTTTTTTTTAAAATGAAAGTGATGACAATGCTTTATGGAATGAGTAGCGACAGAGCTGATTTAGATCCTTTATACTGCTAATGAAATGTGAATAAGTAGGAGTCTCATTATCTACACTTTAGTGTGTGCCTTAGATTGCTCATTATCCTACCACGTTGTGAATTGGTACTTGTGCATGTGTGTGATCCTAATGGTTTTGATACAAAAAGCTCCGAGCTTTGTTTAGTAAGTGGTGTTTTAATCATTATATTTTGGTTATAAGTATAATATCTGGCTATGCACTATCCGAATACAGTGCCTAATGGTTTGCAGCTTCAAAGAAAATAAAGAAGATTTGAACAAAAGCTAGATTCTCCTGGGAGGGAAAAAAAAACACATAATTTATGCAAACCCTTTTTATCATGTAATAATTAGCATTTTCCAAGCATTCACAGTGTGGAACTTGGAAAATGAGACTTTTAAACAATTTGAATCTCTTGCATTCATAATGCAGAGAAAGAGCAGCGATGGTAACCTATTGACCACATGTGGCTGAAGCTGAGGAGAGGAGAGGAGAGGAGAGGAGAGGAGAGGAGAGGAGAGGAGAGGAGAGGAGAGGAGAGGAGAGGAGAGGAGAGGAGAGGAGAGGAGAGGAGAGGAGAGGAGAGGAGAGGAGAGGAGAGGAGAGGAGAGGAGAGGAGAGGAGAGGAGAGGAGAGGAGAGGAGAGGAGAGGAGAGGAGAGGAGAGGAGAGGAGAGGAGAGGAGAGGAGAGGAGAGGAGAGGAGAGGATGAAGCATAACCATGCATAAGGCATCCTGCTATCCGGGATGGCACAGTTTAGCAACTTGTTTCTGATGCTTTCTACACCCTTCATACTGGTTCCTCCTGAAGTCCTACCAGCTGCTGCTGGCAACAAAACCTGCCCAATCTGAACCAATGAGATATCAAAGATGAGTGTGCATTGGAGCAGCTAACGTCTTTATTGATACACCCGAGAAGACCTAGAATTGATTAAAATAAATAATAATAATGCACTTTTTTTTTTTTCCCCCCACAAAACTCCAAGGAACCCTTGCAGAACTTCTTTCAAGTGTGAAAGGGCTGGACTTACATTTTCTTCATTGTTACTGTAGTGCCTCATGGCTTAATTAGACCTGCTGGATGTCTCTCTGCCATCTGCTCCCTTCCAAAAGCCAGCACCTGTCAGCACAAGCTCCAACACCTACTCTCTGATGACTGGCAGAATATATTTCCTCCTTCCTAGGTCCTTAAAAAACAGTGCCTGGGAGGAATAGAGCACTCTGACTTTTCGGTTGGATTCTTCTTGTTCTCCAATATCGGGTCTGTTTCACAGCAAAAGTGGAGGAAATGGTAATATAGGGTGAGGATAAATACTTTAAGGTGAAATATATATATATATATTTATGTATACATATATATGTATATAAGTACCCGTTTCTGTGGCCAGCTTTCTCTCTTGATGAGGATTTGGGTAGCAGTGCTGTTGGGGGACGTACCCAGAACCTGGCACTGTGACTCTAACCACATCCCATCACACGACACAGGTGTTTGTGAGGGTGTTCCCCAGCACTCATGTCTCAAAAGCCTGGGCTCATTTCTCCTTTTACACCTCCAGGTGTGCAGACCTGCCCAGCCTGGCCCCTGCTATCCCCAGACAAGCCAGGGTTCCCTGTATGGTTGTGTTAGTCCTCACACAGGAGAGCAGCCACACACTTGCTAAGCCAACAGTGCCATGGCACACTAAATAAGATAGCAGTCAGCTATCAACTTGTCATACATGTACATGTGTAAAGAGGACACAGCTCCTTTCTTCCTGCCTTTTTTTTTATGGCTTTTATATCTCGGATGTATGCCCACTAAGTGCTCGAAGGTTACCAAGGGAGGATGTTTTTCTAATATCAAAGACTCACTTGGACCCGGGACGTAATAGAGGCTCGTTTTAAGAGATGACTTCCAGTTTGCATTTATTTACTGGAAACAAACCATTAATCTAAAATGGATGGGGGCCAAAACTTCCTCAGTGAAATCCTGGCCCCATCAAAGTCAGTGGGAATTTTGCCATTGCCCACGCATCCACCACATCTTTTCGTCAATAGAGGAACTGGAAACTATTAATGTTGTACAGACAACAAATCCTGCAAGCAAAAGCTCTAGAACAAAGGCAAAAGTGAATGCAAGTTCTACCAAAATGTGCTGCTTCTGTGGATGAACCTATGAAAGGTTCAGTTAATGCTTAGACATTATGGTAATATCTGCAGTGTTAATTAAATCAGAATCACCTTGGAGATTCTCCCTCACAGCCAAAAAGACCCAACAGCTACCAATTTCTCAGACACAATTTCTCAGACACATGGTACGTCAGTGAAGCTCTGAACAAAAATTTAAGGATGAACAACATAAACTAGGAATTTTGCCCATGATTACATGAAAATTTACCTCATGAGAATTTGTTATTGCATTCTAGCATCACACGAATTTTAAAGACATCAATCATGGCTTTAAAAAATGAGCATTATTGTGCTCTGCTTTTTTGTATCAGTTGAGATCCATGCTGTTTTTCCTCTTTCTTCAACATTTCACTGTTTTTACTAAACATTTATTTATCCCACATTTCTGAATTTTTATAACAAGAGCATACTGATCAACCATTTCACCTCTGTTCATCTTGCAGATCATTGCTATGTGTGGGGGCTGCAAGTCAGAAAGTTAAACTTCCTAGCTTTTCTAAAAATGAAAGAAATGAAACAAGCAGATGATTTCTATTTTATTTTATTTTACAAATCTGTGCCTTCTTGAAAAAGTAGACAAAACCACACAGCTATATCTTGGTGAATGCATTTGCATCTTCAAGTAACAGAACTGAATTCAGGTGTTTCTATATGTCACTGCATCAAAGAGTATTTATCCACCCTTAGAGGGGTGTTGAAACCAAACCAAAATTTTGATCTTTCCAGAATGCAAATGGACTGATTTTATGAAAGAGAATAGAAAATGTGTTTCTTTGCCACAGCAAGAGCTGAGACACCAACAGTAAAGGACAAATTTGAAATTACATAAGTGTCCAAAGGTACCTAGGTACCTCGCAGATTTTCAACATATCTAGGAGTCTAGACAACCCTGAAGCCAACGTTGGAGGGGAAGACAGGCAAATGGGCATTCCTGAAAAATCACAGTGGGCACCTGAAAACAGATAGCTGACCAAGCACTCAGACAGCAAATCTGAGTTTTGGGTTTTTGGAAACTTCTTCTACAGGATAATGGGCTCCAGTCGTTACTGAATTTCCTAGAGTGAAGGGATTCAGGATTCTTGCTCCATCCTGTCATATCCCCATCGCAAACACCTTGCATTTATGGAATCTAACATCTTTTGACACCCAAATTAATGACATATCATTTCAATCAATTATTTAACATATTTTTCATTGTTGTTGTTTTACTTATCAAATACTGCTCAATCATACATCCAGCCATATTTTTTCAATGTTCCATTAAAAATTACACTTGAGGTTGAGTTATCGTCTGTTAGTCCGTGAATGTCACATAGACAGCAGAGCATTGGAAATAGCAAGTGTCAGGTAGAGAGAAAATAATTACTTCTAAATATTCAGAAAGATCATAGCATATCCTGTATGTTCATCTACGAGCATAGTTTGCATTATGGCTCTGTTTAAATTCAGCAGTAAGTGGTAATGTAAGCTATTGGTAAATCATGTGCTGTGGGAGATAAGTATTTTAGTTTGAGAGAGCAGATTCATTATCTGGCAAAAGTCTATGGCATATTAAAAGTAATAAAAATTCATACTGCTGTTAAATATTCAAAAGCATATATAACACCAAGACTCCTGGTTTACCAACACAATAAAATGTTCCCTGCCTTTCAGGTTTTTACTCCATCAAATTCCTTTGTTACTGCAGTTTCAGTGGCATTTCTAATTTACTTTCTCGTCCTGCTTTTGTAGGATGAGATGACTTTTGATAATTAGCTCATACTTGTTGATAGACTATTAGGAGTGGTTGAAAGAAAACAAAAAAACACTTTCAAAAATATTAATTTCATTTGTAAGATGATTGGTTGCAAAAATCGTGCTTCTTTTATGTGTCCATTTTGAGTTTGCATTAGAAACATTAGCCCAAGACTCGAAAATTACTGCTTGTTTCCTTTAATGAAAAATTCAAGTTTTTCTAGACACCCAGACCATTGCCAAACATCACTAGCAATATTTGGCAGCAAAACGAGCTACATTATGAATAAATATACCAACATTTAGAACTTAATTCCAGAGCATTTTACCAATGTTAATCAGCTAGCTCATTGGGAAGGCAAGAAGGTAACTCTTTAGTCACTAGACCAGAGAAAAAGTTCTTTTGGGTTATATTTACTGAGCTGAAATGCCAGTGTTTGACACTTTTCCACCACGACAGGAACTAGAGATCCTCTGCAATGGATGTGGAGAGTTAGGATCCAGAGAACAAGGTTGCAGAAACTGCCAGACATGGAACTAGCAGTAGAAGACTGAAGGGGACAGTCAAGTTCCCTTCCCCTGGCCAGGCATCTCCATTTGACCCACATTCAGAGAAAAAATCCTGGCTTTGGAGCTTAGTGCTTGGGTCAAGTTATGGCCTCTCAGAAATTTGGAAGGCCTTCTCTTGACCAACGCTGTGCCTTGCCAGGCATTTACTAGGCTATTTACCAGGGTTATATGAAACCTAGCTTCAGGTTTCCCCTCCACCTGTCTTGCTTACATCAAGTCCTAACCTTGGGTTATATGTATTTTGAAATGGGGCCTTCAGACATTTCTCTTGCATAAGAAGATATTTCTATTTAAGTTGGAGGTGGGTATCCATCTCTCCTGTGTAAACACACAGCCCATTAAGTCACGCTTGCCAATACCATATACAGGTTTCCCCAGCCCTATTTTACTCTTCTGTAGAAATACACTACTGACCTTGACAATGAGAGTTTACATCCCATCACGCAGACAAGAGGGTGTCCATGGGTCTTTAAGGTCTTGACCGAGGACAGAAATCAGTGCATTATTGGGCAAGCAGCCTCACTCCCACCCAAACTCTGAAGCTGATATAAGTGCCTCACTTGGAGCTAAGACACAAATAATTCAGTTAAAAAAAAGTTGGTTCCCCGTACTGTGATAGCACATAATAAGTGCCTGTTCCTGGGCTCTACTTCTGGCTGGCTCAAGTGGCAGGTCTCTACGTATCAGTCTTGTAGGTATTTCACTCTCCTTGCACGTGGGCAGAAGCTTGGGCCTGTACACTCCTTGAGTTACCGAAAGTCAGGGACAGCCTCCTTTGTGATAACTAGCCTGCAATATGTTTGTCTGCCTTCTGGATTTGGAAACACATTTGACTTGTGACCCTGAAATTAGACACCTCAATCTTGCTGGCCTTTTTCCCTATCAGCATATCTTACCATTTGCACTAAGCTCACAGGAAAAGATGATAGTAGGCTGGTGAGAAATGGCTATGCACCTCACTATGCAAATACTAGCCCACAAAGACAGATAATTTCCATAATGGATCAAAACTCCAGCTCCCTCCAGCTAGTTTCTGAAGGTTAATATCAGTACCCAAATGATGAAAAGAAATGATGCAGGAATTAAGCCAGAATTAAATTTTGTTCCTTATCTCCATTTCTGAAGGTTATTTTATGGCACAAGACCTCACCTCCTAGACCCATGGAATTACTTGTGTCTCCATAAGACTTTACTTGGCCATGTGATTGTATGTTATTATTCATAGGCATGCTTTGACAACATTTAAGCCCAGCTACACGTGGAGCCAGCAGCTTCCACATGCTCACCCACCTGTGAGAAAGAGCACTGTTGAGCCCATTTTACAATTTATTGTACTTTAAATCTTAGGATAAAGATTATTTAACATTTTAATCTATAGCTATTGTAGCTATAGATCCAACTTGTTGGATCTCATTGGGCTTCCATTTTATATTTGCTGCTCCTCAGTAAAATATAAGGCCTCAGTTCTTAATCACAATTCCCCAGCTCCTTGCAGGTGTATCAGGTCATACAGCATCCCCACTCTCCTCTCCCCCCACTTAAGCTGCCACGAGGTTTCACCTGCATTAAGATCAGGTTTCCTTCTGCCTCATCAGGCATCTACAGCAACTTCCCTTCACCTAAACTGGGGTGTAAGGAGAAGAAAACCCCCAAACTCTGTGTCTGAGCAGTAGTTTCTCCCCAGTCACATCCTTCCCAACCCCTGTTGCCCACATGAGCACATCTCCTGCCAGGGGATCCAGAGAGGGATAACGATTCCTGTCAGGTGGCCTTCTACCAGACATCCACTTTCTTGATAAACCTTGGAGCAAGAGGCAGCCCATTGCTTTTGTAATTGCATTTCACCTAAGACAATTAGGAAATTGAAACAATTAATCTCAGTTAAAACTTTGTAATTCCAGCCAAAATATTCTTCATTTAGTCTGTAGCCCAATCTCTTGGAGCTGCCCTCCAGGCTGAGCACTGGGAGAAGCCCCAGGAAATACTTTCATCCCCATTCTCCTCTTTATTAATAGACATGTCAAGATAACATCATCCATGGTGTATCACTGTCTGTAAGACATTTTTTCTTATATTTTGCCAAGATTTTTTTTGTGTGTGTGTGTTGCACAGTAATATTCAACTTTCTACTCCTGCTATTTAAATTTCAGTTGATGTTATTCTAATTCCTGTAATTTTAATTGCAAAAACATGAAAGATTTTATCAAATGGGTTTTGGACCCCCAAATAAATGACATCACCCAGTCCTGCTTCAGCTCTGATTTTATTAATATGCTGATGGAATTTTAGATAGATTACTAAAGCATGATTTTCTTTGCAAAAGCCTTTCTGCCTAGTCCTTATGGCATTTGTACTTGAACATTTTATTATTCTATTTTTAGTTAGCATTTCAGTCAGTTTCCTGGTATTAAAATGAGGGTCTGGCACGAACGCTCAGGGAGATCCTTGCAGACCTGCTGGTAGGTATGATTAAGGCTGGTTCAAAATTTTCCATCAAAACTCTCAGTTAATGAAAACTGGTCTATGACTCATAGACATTATGATAAGTGCCTCTTGTTCACAGACATTTTCATTGAAAGAAAAGCAAATGCCTCTAAAGCCATTTCCAATGGTGAGTAGAAGCCTCAAACACTTTTTCTTGCAGATATTTTCCTAGGGTGGCAGAGGATCTGATTCTTTTTTTTAAATTTATTTATTTTTCTATTCTTTTTCCTAGAAAATAAATAGTTTTGTGGAGAACCTATAGGCTGCTGGAAAAATAAATGTTATCCATGTAGTGCTTTTACACCCTACAGGGTTGGATCCCCAGTCCATAATGCTACAGAGATTCGGATGCATCCTGAAGCCCCTATAGACACTCACCTTGCATTATTCCTCTCCTGGTCGCTCTATAGCATGCCCATCTTGCCACAATACTGTTGTTAAAAGAGAGATTTAAAAAAAAAAAAAAAAGCAGTAGCCAAGAGCAGATTTATTCTTTAAAGAAGAAGATTAAGTTGGAAAATGGAAAATTTACCTTCCTCTGAAACCTGGCAGAAAAGAACCAGGTATTAAGGACTGAGAGTTTGTGTTTCTTTAGCACTGTTCCCATAAGATAGCAGGCTCTGTAGTGCCAGGGTTGCCATGGTTCTCACTATTGATTAGTAAATAGCGTTGTTAAGTCCCAGGTAAATAGTTAATGACTGGCAGTTCTGAAATAGATGTAGGGTATTTAGGTAAATAGGCTTTTAATTTTTTATTTTTTTTTAAATAAATAGAGGCTAGTTGAACATTTGAACCTGAGCTTAAATTTTCTCCTAGCTGCATTTCTATTTCTTTGTGTTTTGTTAAGTAAGCATATCCCAATGGTTGGTGTGTGCAAGGAAAAGCAGAATGACAAATAAATCATAATTAAAGACAGGACTGGTGCAGAGTCAAGACACATCTGGCCAAGGGAGACAAAGGGAGAAAGAAAGAGCTGGTTAACAATAAGAGTAGTATTGGATTATTTCAGAGAAAGGAAAAAAAAAAAAAAAAAAGCATTTCTAAAAACTGCAGCTCTACATCACTAGGAATAAATAGACTCGTCTCTCCACCTTACCAGTTTCACTTACCAGGTTACCAGTTTCACTACTAAACACCATCAACTAAAAGCTCTGAAAACATTCTTCAGACATGCATTGAGCTGCATATTCTTGGGAGATGATGGAGAAATGGTCTGAGTATTAAATTTGCCTGATGCCACAGCATTCTCTGCAGGAGGAGCAGTACCAGAGCCCAAACACATACCCCTGCACAAAATCAACTTTGGTAGGTTACAGAATGAAGCCAGAGATAGGCTTTGAGTTCCTGAGGACATCGGATGATTAGAGTAAACCACATATGCCATACATTGATGTAATTTATAATGTTTCCCTGTTTATAATGTTTCCTCATGCAAGTCAATGCGATGGTGCTTTTGGATGTGGTGGCTGGATGTGAGTACAAGCATCTTGGCTGAGTTTTCTGCGATACTTGCCTACTTTTCCATAAAAATAATTATAAGTGAGGTGGTGTTGGCGTGAAAGGTATACAGGCATTTTCAACACTCAGGCTTACGTACGCATACTTGTACATGCAAAAGAAAAAAAAAAAAAATCACGTACATCTACTACAGCTTACACCAGAAGGGTCAACCCCCTATTTACATAGCTGCAGATATTCAGTCAGGAGCAGAAACACTGCCGCATGATTTAGGTGACCGTTCGCATGCAACATGAGGAAATAAGGAGCAGTCACAGCTCAAAATCATCCATGGAAAGAAGAGATCCTAACCAGAGAACAGCTACAGGTGTTTGCTTTTGTGGATATGAACTTGCATAGGTAATTCACATATTAATAAAAGGAAGTCTAGTCTGGATGAAATAAACCTGTATAGTTACCGCAGCAGCAGCAGCACCGTAATGTTAATTTAGATGAACTGAGAATCTGATCCAAGCCTGGATAAAAAGGAACCTGAAAATAGAAAGGAAAAAAAAAGGGGGGGGAGGAGGGTGGAACTAAATTAAATGAGTGAATTGTTTACTAGTGATTGTTTGCTCAGCTCTGTTTAGGAACAAAATGCTAACGAATAAAAACAAATTACTGGCAGCCAGTTGCCCAAGGTAACAAACGTTCTGCTCAGCTTGTTACTTAAGCATAGAAAGCAAAGTTAAACACCGACTAAATTAACCCAAATGAAAAGATGTTAGTAATGCCAAATGCCAAACAGGGAGCCTGACAATGGAAGTTCTCAGAGTCGTTGTGTTAAAAGTCAGGCCTCAACAATAGGGAAAAAGAAGAAAAGGAGATGTTCCAATTTGCCCTTCGTGTGCTTGTTGAGGTTTTTAAGAAGACTTGCAGGGAGAGAAGCAAACCGTGGCAGTCAGGTAAAATAAAGCATCAAACAACACCATGACGACTTCTTACACTCTTTTCTGGCATCAAGGGATTAATCTCTGGCATTTTATTGACTGGTTGTGAGAAGTCTAGCTGGGACAAAGGCGGGCACCAGCATGCCCACTGGGTGTGCTCCCCTGTGCACTTATACAAGCTCACATCCAAGATGCTCAAGTACTAGGTTCATAGCATCTTTCTCTTTTTACAGCGAATCTTGTGGGAGATCTGGATAAGTGGAAAGAGTTCAAAAGCAGATCTGCTATGTTCTCCCTATGAATCTTAACAATGAACTCCCTTTTCCTCCCACAAAATGATTTAATCTCCTTTCTTGCTGTTGTCATCTCTTGTTCCCCAAGCATCCACTGACTGGTTCAACTTTGCATGACAATAGTTCTTCTAAGGAATCACATTGCTCCTACACCTGTACTTCAGAAAGGATGTGTTTTTCCTTCAGAAAGGATAACATCAGCAGCTATCTTCAGGGTACCGTCCTATCTCCACATATAATCCCAGCAGAAAGAAGATTCTGTTGGCTTTCCCTTACTGTAACCAGACAGGATAAGCCTTCAGCTGGTGACTTACGACTGGTCTTCACTTGCTGCATGGTGAGAGCTGTCTCAGTATCTCATCATTTCTCACTGTGAATACGGCATAAAAGTGGGTTGCAGTAGTACTAAAGGAGATCCTCCTTGAAGGCTCTGCTTGTACAGCACATACTGTAAAAATCCCCGACCCCTGCCAGGACTACTGGTGCTATGGTGACAAATACAGAGAGCTGCCTGATTTATTTTTTTTTTAATTATTGGCATATCAGACATACAATTATTTTGGTTTTAAAATGAAATCAACAAGATTTTGATATTCCAAAAGTGCAGATAGCAACATTTTCCTCAGCAGAGGGAGAAAAAGAAAAAAAAGAAAAAAAAAAAAAAGAGGGATTTTGGACAACAAACGAGTTGAAAACATTTTCAAGAGGCATTCCAATATTTTTTAATTAAAACCTTGCTTTACTTCAAATTTAATTGTCTTTGAGACTGTTCAAGGGAATATTTCACAATCAGTCCTATACACAGAATAATCATAGGCTAAGAGGGCTAGGTCTGCAGATGCATGCTCCTATTAGTTTTTGTTGTTGTTGTTTTCTCTTCATATTTCTCTGGAAAAAAACCACAAGTAAGAAAACTTTGGAAAATGTGGATATAGTTCTACAATATGGTTCTTAATAACCAGGAGGCTCGTTGGTACTGCTCTGTTGCTGCAGGCAGGTCATGGGAGTGTGAAAGCCAGGCAAATGAAACAGGGCTGCAGTGTGAACACAAACTAGGCTTTGGGCCAGGGCCAACTTGCAGGTTCTTGCAAGACCAGGCAAAACTGAGATCTGCTGTCTTATGGAGGAGATGGGAAGTAAGAATGCACTGTTCCTTCTGCAGAGAAAGAAATGTAGAGGAGCCAGCAAAGGTTGATGCAGAGAAGGAGAAAAATCCTGGAGAGTTGGGCTCTGGCTCATGCTTCAAATGGTGATGGTGGAGCTGGGGATTGACCGCGGTAAGCAAACCTTGAACCATATCTGCTCCTCCACAAGAGCGCTCCCTAACCTTCAGACTCCTTTCCCAGGGCACTACCATTGTAGGTGGGAGGTACATGGCTTTTGGTGACTACCCCTAGTCTGCCAAAAGCTGGCAATACCTCTGGGAAGGTTTTGGGGAATGGATTGGCAAAAGATTTTAATATTCCCCTCACTGCCTGCTGCAGTAGCATGCAGTATTACCACAGCAACTTGACAAAAAATAAATGTCATGCAGTTTTCTTTAATGTTCAGTTAAATTATCTTGAAGAAGGGTGAAGAGGTAAAACAATTTTAGGATGCATCAGATACCTTTATCCCACAAAGCTCAGTAAATACATTGAAAGCTTCCCATTTTACTTGCTAGAGAATGCCAACATCATACAATTGTTGTAGCTGAACTTCACCATTCAGCTGTGCTTTTCAGCTTTACCTTGAAAGAGAACAAAGTTAAACAGGAGGCTGGTGGTGGAATTACGAGTTTAAGGCTTGAAGATAAATTTAACCCAGGCCTTCAGCCTTGCTAGCTCACTTGTGCAGTTGTGATCTCCTGCAGCCATGCCACAATGCTCACAGCCATTGTGGCTGGGACTTGTGGATTGAAAGGGTTCAGCTCGTTAAGAATTCTCATTCCTCGTCTGAGTTCCTTCAAGAGTATTTCACTGTAATGAATTCATTGCACACGACACCATGGTGCATTTATGAATATGGATTTAGCTTCTGATTACTGTAGCAGCTAGAGAAAGGAAGAAAGGGAAGACAGAGACTTTGATAGGTGCCACCACGCAGTACTACACCTTATGCAAGGTTATTTCTTAACTTTCAACTCCGGTATTTCACAATGGTTAGTTTATTTAAAGCTGATGCTCTTTGCAGTGTAAACATTCCCCTGCTCAAAATATTTTTCAAGATACCGTATGTCAATAATTGTATTATGAAGGAGACAAAAGGACAGCAGGGGGATCACTGACTTCTACAAGAGCCACTAAAATAAACAAGGGAACAAATCTACAGCATGACACTTTCCCTCCATTGGTCATGCAAGGATTTGGGAGTCCAGCATCTAAAATGGGCTGGAAGTTTCATTGCACTCAATACCACATCACTAGCAACTGTGGTGGCACAGCCAGGCCTTCCCAGGACGTGAACACAACTCTAGATTTTTCTGAGTAACAAAAAAAGCAGTACAAAAGTACACGTGGTTGTGCCGCTCACAGACAGGTACAATGCCCTCTGCTTTTTTATTTGGACACAAATGCTATTAGGAAGCTCTCAGTGTGGTCAGATGTCATCTCCAGCTTGAAGCCCTAGTGGGATCTCAAGAAAGGGCTGGGTGTCTGCTATTTTCCACTATTCATTGTTCAACTGTGTATAGGACAGAACTCTTCAGCTTCTTAACAAATAAACAACCAACTGAAGCTTGGACTATTGAATACATTGAAGGTATTTTACTAAAGCATAAACTCCCCTTTTCTCAGAGCACTGACATTATGGGTTCTTCTTATATTTGCACTAGACAAATACCTAAAATATCTGAGCAATTATTTCATGTTGGCACAATAATAGCTTAAATAGAATGGATCTTCTTATACATGAGAATACAGCAAATGATTGTCTTGCTAAGAAAAGCCTAACCCTTAAGAGGGCTCGTGTTCTTCTTCTAATGACTCACTTTAGGAGAGGTAGATAGGCAGGAAGGATGATTCATCATGGGACACCTACTGTACACTATTCTGGAATATATTTTTTTTCATCTCTCTCCCACTCTACCTATCAGAAAGGAATAAATAAGACCATAAGGGTTTGGGGATTCAAAAGCAAGGGGAAATTGGCTAAAAGTCAATGCTGGCAGTAGGGTCTCTTTAGAATTGAGTAAAACAGTTGTGATGACAACACGTTAATGTATTGGCCTTGCAGGTCAAGTTGTCCTTAGTGGATATAACCGATAAATCTGCAAGCCTCAGGATGCAATATTGAGTCAAAAGTTTAGCCATGTTTTCAATCTTTGCCTCCAAGCTTTTGTCATTGCAAACTGCAACTGCTATTCCTAGCCCTGTCTCCCCAAAGAGACCAGGAGTGAAATAGCAAGGAAAACAAGAGCAATAGATAAAAGCAACAGAATTCGGTCACAGGTTTGATGTGGCAAAAGAAAAATTACACCGTCACAGTGTCATGCTTTTCTGAAATATATCTTTGAAAAGAGGTCAAGAAAATCAACTCAATAATATACTTTTGTGTCACAGAAAATATGTTGGAGGTTCAGGCATGAATTAATTTTTCTTTTCAGCAAGATGTGTTCCAGTCCAAAATGTCACATGGGAAAATGAGTTTTAGGGTGTTATCCAAATACCCAGGCCACATATGCTCAAAGAATTTTAGCAATGGCTACAAAAGAAAAACAAAAAAGGAAAAAAAAAAAGTATTGTTAAAACCCAGGGCATTGATAAAGATGAGTGGTGAAACCTGTGGAGGGATTATGCATGTGCAATTTGCTTGAATGTGCACTTAGAAATATTAAGCAGTGATTTAACAAGACTGATAGCCCTACATAGCAAGTGAGAGCAGTAAATGAATAATCTTCTTTACACCTGCAATTGCAAGTGCCGTGGCAGAATAAGATTCATGAGCTGGAACTTGAGCAGAAAGCTGCATTAGCAGAGGATATTCGCAGAAATATCATGGGATCATTTACAGCCACAGCTAGTCAGAATTTAGTTCTCCAGCTCATCAGAAATGCACAGGATGCAGCAAAACATTCCCCCCTATTAAAACTCAGTATCTGTGTTGAAAGATTTGCCTGTTGAGAAAAACATTGCTACATCCTACAATGCTCTGGGTTTGCTTGGAGTCCTGTCCTCTGAACTCAGGCCCATCGCGGACACGTATCTTACGGCAATGAACCTGCAGTGGCAAAGGTGAAAACAAATCCGAGGCAAGGAATAATATTGTATATAAAATATAAATATAACTGTCTGCTGGCAAGGCTGGAAGTTTGCACGTCTTCACTTAGGTGTAGGATTGTAATTCAGACAATCTGGATCCCTGACAATCGCAGGTGGCTTTAAATCAGCAGGAGTTTATAGGAACAAATTTTCTTAGAAATGTCATCCATATTCTGTTGCTTCACTTGGAGGCTTTACCCATACAGGGGACATAATAATAATTCTGGCAACATAATGGCCTTGTGTCATTTGAATAAAGGAGCACATCTGGAATTTAAATCCTATTTACGTGGATAACTAATCAATTCAGGGGTCTTTAAGAACCACGTCCTTGAAGACTGGAGCTGGCTGACAAATACAAGCCTTAGATGATTATTTTTCACACAAATGAGTTAGCTGCTATTGGACAACTTCAGGTGCCAGGACTGCTTTGTTGAACATGTTCCTTCAGCTCTGGTGGCATCACTGAGGATATGGACTCAATCCCTGCCCTCAGCTCGGAGTGTTTTTGTATTAAGGATACCAAGACAACACATTTTCATACTTAGATGTCTGCAGTACTTTGGGCTAGTTTTCCAAAGGAGTATTTGTTTGGTGAACGCAGAAACTCTGCTTTTACCTGTGTGGTAGTGGCTACGAGGACGTAAATACCTGCAAGAAACACATCAGCAGTTTCTGAACTATGACAGACTTACCAGGCAGCTTCAGTTGCTCATCCGAGGACCTCTTGCAGCCAGAGGCTTGCCTGGCAGGCAATCAGTACGTTCCTCACAAGACAAGTTTCCCTTTTGTTCCTTTTTGTTCCTTTTGTTTGTGAGAGGTGTTCACAAGCTCTGCCCCAGGGCCAGTTCCACAGTGAGGTGCCTGTGACTGGGACACTCGTAAAGGGCAAAGCTTTAAGGAGGGCTGATATGGTGCTGGTTTTTAAGCTGGATTCAGGCTCTAAATTCACACAGACCAATAAATCAAACAATGCAGGCAGACACTGGAAATCAATAGTCTGTACTCTCAAGCTGTTAGCAGGGCCCTGGCATGGCTGCAGCATACACAGATCTATAATGCTCACCAGAACTGCTCCCAAGCACGGAGCAGTTGTTAGCACAGACCAGTAGGCACCCTGGGCACTGCCTTCTCATTCTGCAGGCTGAATTTTGACAGCGTGAGCGTGCCAGTTGAGCTCAGTGTCTGAATACAGTTGAATACATGTTTAATTTCCCAGTGTAATTCTATAATAGATGCTTCTGAAAATTTTATCCTATGTCTTACTTGTCAAGAGCGGAAGCCCAGAGCATCACTGAGATATTCAGTGCCTGCAAGAGACCACCGGAACAACAGCGAGCATTAGGCTCTGGTTCAGAGCCAGATGTGATCCTGAAAGGGTTTTAGCCCATCTCTCCAGATTAAGCCGGGGCTTTTTTAACCTCACTATTACCAGCAGTCTGCCAAAGGCTCCGAGCCTTGGACTGGTGCCGGACCTGCAGATGGCACGGTCCAAATGAATGTTTTCGTCTGTGTCTGACTGCCCAGCAATGGGAGGCTCCTGATTTTTGTTGGGAGCTCTTAACTCCATGGAGGATCTGAGCTCCTGCAGGTTTGGCAACTCGCTGGAGATCCAAGGCACGCAATGACAGGGGCACTGGAGCAGGCACAGCACAATGTCGAGCACTTGCCTGTCACCAGCAAAGGGAACCCAAATACATCAGCCGCTGTGACAGCTCTGGCTCTCCAGCACAGCAAGGAGACTCGCTGCCAAGCCGAGCTGCTGGGTGTCTTGCCAGGGAATAGACAGCAGAGCATAAAGCATGACTATGTCGAAAGCTGCCCTGGGCTTTCATTCAGGTTCTCCGCACTGGGAGCTGACTTGTGTTAACAGGGCGATGGGGAGGGCTGAACAGCCCTGCCATGCACCAGACGGGGCTCTTGTGTTCTCCCTTGCCCTCTGTGCAGCCTGTCCCATGCTGTGCTTCGCCTCCATCCACCAAGCAGCAGGCTTCCTGCTGTTGGGTGAGGATGCCATTGGGAAGCACTCATCGTCTGCGCTGCCCATGGGTGAATCTGATGAATCTAGGATGGGGACGTACAGGGGTTTGAGGCTCCATCACCACGGGAGACAGCAAATAAAAAGAGTGAAGCTGTCACAAACGGAGAACATTTTAAAAGTGGCTGTGTTGATCTGCTCACCCCTGAAAGGCAGAAGTAAGATGCCAACAATTTGCTATCAGTTGTGGGAATGGGTTTGATCACAGACCTTTGTCTCCGCGATATTTCTGAGTTCTATTGAAGGTATATACTCTGCAGTTGAGCCAGGCTCTTTCCTTCTGATACTTTAAGCAGCGATTGTTAATCCTTAGCGCACAATTACTGGAAGACTGCCCTCAGTGGATGTAGAGGCTTGGCTTACAATGGTACCTTCCAACAATACAAGTCCTTACACTAGTTCTTTTCTTTAACAACAATCACATTTGATGAAAGAGACAGGCTTGGTAGCAGGTGTTTTTGTACATGCGCACGTGATTTGCGGGATTTGACTAAAAGCAAGTCCACAAATGATGTGTAAACCTCTCATTGTATCAGAATAAACAGACATTTTCTAGGGCTGGCTCCATGCTATCTGTGTTTGTTCTGTATCTGCCATAGGATAACAGGCTTTTAATACTGATCGGGGTTTCTGGTCTCCCTGGTAAGAAATAACTCATGCACTACAAGGTATTTAGCACTGCCGTGAACTCCCAACCTAGCTTGCCTGGGCTCTGTATACAGCCTCTTGTTAATACTAACTCCCCTTTTTAAAAGGAATAGCCTCTTAATTCTGCCCAGCAAAAGCAGATTGTATTCAACATTATTTTGTTCTCTCTTAACGCTTGTTTTTTTGCTAGTGACTTTATTCCTCCACAACAAAAAGATGCAATGATGCTGGACACAACTCTGAAACAAGGCAGATTTCAGATGGGATGCAGTATTTTGGTGTCCTTGTGTTAGAATGGCAATGCAAAAATGTACACAAGCTCATCCCAGCAGCATCCTCAAATCCCTGAGGTTTCTGGAAGGTTTGCAGTCATCTCAGCGGTGTGCAGCCAGTTCATATCACTCAGTCTGTTTGCCTTGGCTGCCCATCATTAAAAGCCCATATCTGACCACAGGTCTTCCATCATTTCTCCAAGATAATTCTGTTCGGCTGTTGACAGCTCTTGATATTTCATCCTTGCCTACTGGGAATAACATCTAGCTCTTATTTCCCTGTCCCAGAAATGAGATTAATCTTCCTGTCCTAAAAGATCACAACACTGAAGTCAGTAAGGAAATGTTCATGCTTTTCATAAAAATAAATTTCCCCTAACCTCCACAGTTGTATTTTAAGTTTGGGCTGAATTTGTCTTCTTGGAAGTTCCCTCCCCAGTCAATCCCCAGAGTGAAGCCCATTTCAGGCTGTCAGCTCAGATCTACCAAAGTGATGAAGCTGATGTCCTCAGGGGAATACTCAGTCCCGTGCAAAGCAGTATTTTCATAGACTGCTTTTTCTCAAAAAAAAAAAAAATCTCAAACCCCTGCCCAGAAAGAATTGAGACAGTGGTGATGCGGCTCGTGTTTGGAGAGGAACGTAGAGAAATGTATATAAAGCTCCCACCGAGGTCAATGTATATAAAGGTTCCACCAAAGATGTTGACATACATGTGGCTGCAGATTAAACAGGGATGGTGGGAGCAGTTTCTTCCACCACTCCCTTCCTGAGTCCCACAGCAGGGTCGACAAAGAGCACAAAAATCAGCTGAGGTGGGTCTGGGGTTCATTCAACTTGCCATGTGGCAAGCTGCAGTCACGCTGAACATCCCATCCAGGTGCCCCTGTGGTGACCTCCAGGACCCACTCAGGTTGTCCCAGTTCAATCTACCACCTTGTACAAGCCAGCACTGCCTTTTTGCTGTGCCTGACACAACAGTTTGGACATAAAAGACACATCATTAATTACAAACAGTGGTCCTGTATGGAGACATGGCTACATGCTGCTACGTGTTCTGGCCCAGTATTAGCAACAGGATGCTGGAGAGAGGTTGAGGCAGGACTCTTACAGAAAGTAACAGCAAAGAGTGATGATGGAAAAAGTTTCTGTAAATAAGATCAGAGCTTTTTAGTGAGTTCTTGTTAAAAAAAAAAAAAAAAAGTGTTTTGTTTACAAACAGAAAAATATCACCCAGACCTAAAAACCTCACCGAGATGAACCTCATGGTTGAAATCCTGGTATTACTGAGGATTAATACCCATGTGAAACAGTAGCTGTCGATCATCTTAGCCCTTGCTCTGGAGAGGTGGAATATTCTTAGTAAGTATTTTAAGCAGACACTTGATGTATTGATATCCCTGAAGCTATCTGCATGCTTTGATCTACGGCCTTGGCCTGTTAGGGCGGATAGGCCTTTCTCCAGTCAATACAGAAATACCCCCAGCAATGTATCCACTCCTCTGCCATCTAACCTCACCTGACATTTTCTGAAACATTGCTCCAGGCCTATGTCTTGGGTCTCCATCTCCATCCACGGACTCTCATTTTCAGAACAGACTTCTGCACTTTGGAGCTGACATCCCACCGACTCTGGACAGCAGGCGACATACGCAGGCTGAAAACTGCAGTGATATGAGGCAGGCATCAGCAAGCTCTAAAGGAACTTGTTGGGGTACTGAGAGAGGCCCAAACCCTGCCACGTGGAGCTGATGAAGATTGCTCTGTCACCGACCTCAGCAGATGTGCTGCCTGCCACCCACCTCTGGCTGTCCCCAAAACCTATCAAGCAGCCTTGCCATGCCCTTCTTGCTGCATTTAACCAGCTCTCCTACCACTCAGTGGTCCAACAATGCTGGTATTTGGGTTGCAGCAGTGGGTATCACACAAAAGTTGAGGTGGGCAGGGACCTGAGGAGGCCCCGGCCCAGCCCCTGCTCCAGCAGGGCCACCCAGAGCAGGGTGCCCAGCACCACGTCCAGGCGGCTTCTGAAGGCCTCCAAGGAGGAGACCCCACCGCCTCTCTGGGCAGCCTGGGCCAGGGCCCCGGCACCCTCATTGTAGCTATGCTTTCTTGTGTCAGAGAGCTGCGACAGCAGCAGGGCAGGGGACACTCTGCCTCCCTGCTTTTTCCCAGGCTTGCTGGGTGCAAGAACATGGGGAGATGGGGGAGAGAATAAGCAGCAGCAAGAGGAACATGCACTTCCATAGGTCAGCTCTCCATGAAGACATCACGGTCTTATTGTAAGAGATACAAAAATGAATGTCAGTCAGCCCTTTCTTGGTTAATCAGGCTTTGCTTTGCTGAGGTGATATTTCCTTCACACTGCACTTCTTCTATTCTGAAGCCAAGAAAAAAGACACCACATATCGGACTTCTGAACAAGCCGTACTGAGAGCATTCAGGATCATTTCTGTGGACATCTTTCCCCACTTATTTTAGCACCGCTGTGTAATCCCTGAGTAATTAAAACATCTCCTCAAAGCTGCCACTCTCTTCTGCCTTCTGATCCGTGTCGGAGCAGATCTCTTCAGCTCCGGAGGAGTATTAAGGGTGCCTGATATAGCTAAGTCTCCTCAGCTTTTGTCCAAATGGTGTCTTCAGTGTCAGCTGAACAGAAGGACAAATTTTCCTTTCAGTATAATCTCAGATTAACTGTTGCTTTAAACTCAGTTTCACTCTATTTACACCAGTCTGATAGATATCAGCATTACACAGTAGCAATGTATTTCAAGAAGACATGAAGAAGGCTTAAATAACTAAAGGGAGCAGAGGTAGCAGATTAAGAAAATCATTAATAACTGGGGTGAAATTGAAGTCGGCAGTCACCCAAGGCAGCGGAGACCTTTGGAGCTTTAAAAAAAAAAAAAAGCACAAAACTTTCAGCAAGTGAAACAGAGTAAAAAAGTGCAGGAACTGAGGAAACGAAGAACCCCGTGTGAAAGCCACAGAAGATCATCAGAGGTTAAATTAAAGTTTTGGGCCATTTGCATACTGAGGGGTTTTTGCAGCTCTGCAGATAGACAGGGTGCACTAACAGCTTCAGCACGGCAGCTCTGGGGAGACACGAGCTACAGCCACGTGGAAGAGGGAAAAGTAAACACGAGGATGGATGCTTGGTTAGGAGGAAACACCTGAAAGGCAGCAGGGCTGAAGGAAGGACAAACAGAAGTGATGGGAACGGATGGGCAACCTGACGGCACTTTGTGGAGCAGAATGACAGCAATAAACGCTCCCTCTGCAACTCCCCACAGTGTGGGATAAGTCTGCAGGAGATACCAAAGCCATCCTTTCCCTACACGGCCATGTTAGAGGCCCCTCTGTACAAAGCACTGCTAGGCACTTTGGTCCTGGAGGCAGGAGGGAAATCAGAGGGAAGCATCAGTGATGGAGTGAGGAATGCCTGCAGAGCAGTGAGCATAAAAGTGAGGTATTGGGCTGACAAGACAGGCTGGAAAGATGGCAAAATGCAATCGCAAAATGTAGTATATATACATGCAGGCCAGGAGAAGAAATATTTAGAGTAACATAGATGAAATGACATGAATTTTTATTTTCTTTTCAAAGAGAAACAAGGCAGAATTTCAGGCCAGGTTCCCAGCAGGATGACCTGTAGTGCTGAGCAAGGCACCCTGCTGGCAGCACACAGGATAAAGCTAGACGTGGTGCCCGAGTTAGGAGCACAACTGCTCCAGCCTGAGCAACTCAGAGATGTGTCAAAAAGGGCAGCCAGTCCTCCCAGCCAGAGACATCTCCTGCACCTCCCCTCAACGTCTCTCTGCTGGGAAGGACCTCCATCAAGAGATGGAGGCCAGGAGGATTATGCTAGAGGTATGTCACTTCAGTGAGCTGTCTGGTGTGAGAAGGGACGACATGGGACCACGTCTGTGCTGCTCTGCAGGAGCATGCAGATCACTGCCCCCACCTCCTTGTAGGCAGCCCAGGGAGGCTCCTTCTTCAGCAGACACATCTGGACTCACAGGTGGCAGCAGGTCTCTCTCAAACAAGCCTGTATTGGCAGGAGAGCTGGACCTAGGGACCCTCCTGCCTTTTTCCTACAGCCACACTCCACGATTTCTCATCATGCTGGTTTGAAACACTGCAGGATGTGGAGCCAGTAGCTGCCGGGCCCTTTGTGAACATCCTGAAGTGAAAAACAGGGCAGGGGTGTTAGCACACAGCTGTGCAGCTGCAGTGTCTGATGGGTTGGCTCTGTTCACAAAGCCAAGAGCCTGTCTTGGTAGCTTTCCTTCAGATGTCTCAGATCCCTCTCTCTCTTGCATTATTAATCGCGGCATCCACAACCACATTAATTCTCATCCTCAGATCCTTTCAGGAGCTTATGCTAAACTCTTGTCCCGAGGAAATGAGTTTCTGTCCTGTTAACCCTTTCATTGCTTCTGAGACAGCAGCTACTCTAGAGGCAGTGGCACCTCCTTTGGGCATGTTGTTTCTGTGCTGTGCCCCAGGAAAACATGGGATGTGCACCTGCATGTCCTCGGTACCCAGCAGACACTCCAGAGAGTGAGTGAGCAGTGAACACCCCACTGAGACACTGAGGCCTGAGCTTTTGGGCTGACCTTCTTCACAAAACATCCACCATACCAGTGGTGACCACCCGACAGACCAGCTAAGGGATGCAGGATCAGGCTCCGGAGAGCACAGACACGCACGCCACGCTCCCAACAAGAGGCACTGCTGCCAGGTGCCCTACTGAAGAGCATGCCATCGATCCTGGGCTGTCACCCACACCCTGGGGTGACTGAAGAGGTCACTCAGCAGCTCCCACCCTCGTGTCTGTGCCGGTGGTGATGGAGTGTGTCCCCTTGTCAGCACCAGGAGGTCACAGCCTGGTGCAGTAACTTGAGCTGTCGGTGGTTTTGCTCCGATAACGCTCCGGCAGTGAACCGAGGGAGCTGAGATAAAGGTGCACACCTTGTTCTGCTCTACCTCCAGCATAGCAATCCCCAGGGAAGGAGAAGGGAAGGCAAAGGGAGGAAAACTTACTCTGCTCCAGCACCAATCACGAGTGCTTGTGAGTCAGGGCCCTCAGCAGCTCCCGTGTCTGTACTCTTCAATACCCCTGTGAAGACTGCCAAGTCCTTGGCTTAGTTTTGGCAGCTTTGTTCATGGAAATTCCTCTCGAAGCAAGGAAATTCCCTATTATTTCATGCAGAGGGAACCAGTGTTTAAAAGCACAGAGCCCTGCTGTTTTTTGGGACTGACCCCGTTTCCAGGCCTGCACCACAGCACTGCCTTCTTGTTCTTCGGGTCTTTTAGGACCCACTATCCATTGCTTGTACAGTAGGGAGGGTCAGATAAGAAAAAAGTCTTACATGGAAATATGCCCACAATAAATAAATAAATACATAAATAAATAAATAAACACACATAACTTTTTACATACAATTTAAATAGAGCAAAACCAACAGCTTTTCCCATCACACAAAACACCAGGCAGACAAAACTCTCTCCATAGTCACTGTGTTCACTGTCTCTGGGGCTATCTCAGGCAAAAAAATGAAACTCCTGTCCTCTGGGTGAGAGAGTGACCCACTCACATGGGCAGTGCCCGGAGTCAGGGTGACCTTCACCCCAGGAGACGTAGCCAAGAGGCAGCTTTACAAGGACCGCAGTGCAGGTGACAAGCCTGCAGGTGGGAGGGGAAGGACACCAGCAGAGCCACCAGGGCCAGTGACCACCTGCCTGTGCTCAGGGCAGCTGCCAGAGCTCCTGTGCAAGGGACACAGGTCTGCAAACACCCGCAGCAGTACAGTACCCTTTGGAGCCCTTGGCTGCAGCAGTGGCACGTGCAGCACGAGTGTCCTTGGTGTCACGCTGGCTCTGGGAAGGAGGACATGTGCCCAGCACCGCCATACCAGCACTCAGCTTGGGCTCTGTGTCTAGCCTCGTCCGTACCAGAGGGAGTGAGACAGGAAAACACAATTAGCACAGGCTCAAAGCACTGATGCTTTCAGCTCCGTCGGTCCCTGATTCAATTCCTGGCATCTACCCAGGCAGCAGCTGCCACCTGCCTTTCCCTCCAGTGAGCGAGGAGAGGCTTGTATGAGGAATCGGGAGCAGCAATTTTCCGTGGTGGAAAAGGTCTGGAAAACAAAGGTTTTGTGCTGAGCAGGGAGGGGTGCTCTGTTCCGAGGCACTGCTTTCTTGGGCACACATCTGTATTCAGTTTGCTATCCAGGCTTCAGACCAGTCTATTCCCTTCCTAAGCCTTTAGCATCCTCCTTGTGACCCCCTCCTTTCCTGTCCTTGATCTTCTAGGGCTTCTCCTTCTAAAGGAAAGGCCAGGGAGTCTGCGCACAAGCTGTGTTCTCTCTTGAGCTAAATGTTTAATAGCTTTCCCATTAGGAAAAGCACTTTTCTCCATCTTCTCTCCTCTATTTTTCCGGCATTTGCATTACCCCTTGCTAAATATATTATGCCTCACAGTTAATTGGAGACCACTGGCTGCCTTACCCTTCTCCCTGCCTGGGAACTCCTTACATAAATAATTGGGATTGCCGAACAGAAGAAAAAGCAGGCTAAACAAAAACTCAAACATGTGCAGATTTATTGCTACTTCTGTTTCCTCAGTGTGCAGACAAATTAATGTTATGGAGATTAGATCCATTTGCTCAGTTCTCTTCAGCATAGTACAATATGACAAGAAAATCCCTGTTCCGTGCTGAAAAAAAGACTGGATAAACTATGCTATTGTACAATCACAAGATCCTGAAGAAAGAGGATTATTAAAGTAGAACACAATGTGAAATATAATCAATACCAACCACAATCTAAAATGACACCGAGTTGCAGAGAGATAGTGTCTCCTCTGTATATGATGTGTGGTGGGTAAGCCAGTGAAGGTCTGCTGCAAATCTCTTGAGTATAAAACAATTTGGGGTGTTTTCCTCGACTCTCAGTTTTTCACAATGTCCATTTCATATGAGGGAGGGAGAAAGCTGAAGAAGACCACAAGGGCCGTTATCAATAGATATGTCTTCCTGAATCAATTCAGGACTGAGTCTCTGTCAGGCTGATAAGATTTTATTGTTAGTTGGAATCAGAGAGAGTTACAAAAATATCTGTAAACAGCAGCCTCCATAAAAAACAAGGTCATACTGAGCACCTGAACTACTCCACAGACCAGCAGTAGAGAGGCCAGAATACTTTCTCTGACTTGTGTGCAAGGGTAAAGTAGGAGGGGAGATTTTAAAACTGTTTTTCAGGGTACTAGAAATGTCACTGTGCAAGGGGTCTGTCCCCTGGGTAGCTGCTTACCTTCGGCCTCCTCCACACACCCCCTGGGATGGGTAATCTAAAAGGCTTTTGGTAGCTTTTTCAAATTAGGGTACTGAGAACTGTGTATGAGTAATACCTGCAACCCTATTTTTTTTCTCCCAATTCTTTTTTCTTCTGTGAATGTAAGTCTTTTACAAATGGAAATTCAAGCTACACAATAGAAGTCCCCCTACACAAGCTTGTAGAAGGCCTTTAAACCACCTACAGCCCTCTGTGGTCCACTGAGCCCAGGGTCTGACAAAGAGATTAATGCAAATTTAAGTGAAATATTAATCAGTGGGCCACTAACATACCTGAAGACAGTCTGAGAGTGCTGGCAAAGACCTTAAACTTGTTGAGGACGCTTCATCTACCTCTTATCCACCTGAATAGACAGTCACAGGGTGAGGAACTTTAGTTGATTCATCTCAGCTAGTTCTGGACTAAAAACATACCTCTTTGGCCTAAAATCTTCTTCTAGGTTCCTTCTACAATGACAAAGAGAAAATCAGGCAACGTGACCAACTTCCTGGGACATTTCTCTTAGTATAGGATGAATTCCTCTCAGGAGACTCCTATCTTTCTCAACCAACCTAAGGAAATGGTGAGAAAAGGCATACGTTTAATTTTCTGGGGAGTCCTGCCATGATGACAAAGGCTGGACAAAGGGCAGCATGCTTTACCCCGCAGAGCTCTAAGGGAGCCAAGGTTTTGTGCGGATCGGTACAGGCAGACACTCAAGCAACACACACCAGCCCAGGGCTCAGTGCAGCAGGAAAAAATGTCACCAAGTTGTCCGGGATGAGCTCCCAAAGCATTTCTCCATGCTCCCCTGATGAGGTAACCAAGCAGAGGACACCGCTCAGTTAAGTGCCTCTTAAGTAAAGTTAAGTGCCTCTTTTTCCTTCAGGTTATAGGGTTTCACATCCAGGACCCATTGCAGTCACCAGCAAACCCCAGGTATTTTGGGCTCAGCTGCTAAGGGTTTGGTTTTCAAGGATGTGGCACTCCAGCCATGAACTACATCTGTGATGGATCCCAGCTCTGAAAGTCACATCCTAAATGCATGTCCACTGGCCAAAAAAAAACAGGAACCAAAGAAGAGCTGCCCTACAGGTTGTAATGTTATGTGAGAATAAGCTTCATGGCCCACCATGGATCACATCTGTGGGGACAAGGCTACCCCTACAGTTTCTTTCATGTTGCCAGAAAGGAGCTGAGAGGTTTTACCAATATGTGCTTTCCAAACATTTTGCTCATCTCATATTTCCAGGATTACATCTCATCACTTTGTTGTGCTCCTCAGAGCACTGCTGCAAACTCCCAAGTTATTCACACACACCAAATTATTCAAAAATGTTGTCAGAGAATTAGCCAAGCCTGGTGATTTCCACCTTGAAAGTGCTTTAATCCTTCAAACACCTTCAAAACCACTTAATCACAATAAGCCTGGCAGCTAGCTGAGTAGAAATGCCAATGCAGGCACAACGAAACTGAGCCCAAGAAGTTTAAGGGCAGATTTCTCCAGAGAAGCCTCTTATTTTTGTCAGCTCCTCTGTTTCCACTTGCTTCATTTCCAGCAGTGCTGAGACCCCTCTGTCTGGCAATGCTGAGTCCCTGGCTGAACATCTCCAACTTAGGGCATGCACACATAGTCCTGTGATGAAAACAAGGCCCAGGTATCTAAATTGGGCACCCACAATCTATGGACCTATATTATGTGAGGCCTGTTTTGACAGCATGCATGCTAGGCATATGTCTACCAAGCTCAGGTGCCATGGCCAACCTGGACACCCCAATACACCACGCATCAGTCTCCCCATGGACTTGGAGACCCAGCCTGGCATGCATTAAAAGGAGTGTGGCCTCCTGGCATGCATTAAAAGGAGCGTGGCCAGCAGGTCAAGGGAGGTGATCCTCCCCCTCTACTCCTCCCTGGTCAGGCCTCACCTGGAGTACTGTGTCCAGTTCTGGGCTCCCCGGTACAAAAAATACAGGGAACTCCTGGAAAGAGTCCAGCAGAGGGCCACAAAGATGATACGGGGCCTGGAGCATCTTCCCTATGAGGAAAGGCTGAGAGACCTGGGTCTGTTCAGCCTGGAGAAGAGAAGACTGAGAGGGGATCTCATCAATGTGTATAAATACCTGAGGTGTGGGAGGCAGAGGGATTTGGCCAACCTCTTTCCAGTGATTTGTGGGGACAGGACAAGGGGCAATGGCCACAAAATGGAGCCCAGGAAGTTCCGCACCAACATGCGAAAGAACTTCTTCACAGTGAGGGTGACGGAGCACTGGGACAGGCTGCCCAGGGAGGTTGTGGGGTCTCCTTCTCTGGAGATATTCAGGGCCCATCTGGACGCCTACCTGGGCAGCCTGCTGTAAGGAACCTGCTTTGGCAGGGGGGTGGACCCGATGGTCTCTAGAGGTCCCTTCCAACTCCTTCAATTCTGTGATCCTGCACACATTGCCATCTGAGTGGGCTCACCCTTTCCCTTAGGCACCCAAATGGGAATTGCCTCCCTCCCCTACCTAAAACACCACTAATATGGATATGAGGCACAACCTGTGAAGCAGATTTTCTGCTCCCACAGGCGTTGTCACCAGGACCAGCTAGCTGGTGAGATCCCACCCAGGAGCCGAGGGAAACGAGTTCAACCCTGTTGCATCCAACTAAATGGCAGGTCCTCCCACACGCACCAAAGTGGAGTTTTGCTGGAGGTAAAAATCAAGCTGTGCCTCCCTCCTCCTCCCCCCCGTCTCATACAGTTTAACATGACAGTTCGGCGTATGGGAGTTATTATGGGATGCCTGCGCATCACGGTCTCTGGTCTGGACCACCGCTATTCTTCTCCTACACACACGCGCACACCCATGCACACGCAGGAAGGCTGCCGATTGCTTATATAACCCGATGTGTCAACAAAGAGAGGTCTCTGCCAACCCGCCCACGGCCGGGGACTTCGTGTGGTGTCAGCTTGTCTCAGACGGAGCATTTCGAACATGTGAAAAGTTTTCCTCCAAGACTACCTAAAACCAGCCTACCCAAATCCGCACCACTTCTTACTTCATAAGTGAGAAAACAACTTCGGTTGTTATTAAACAAGGACTCGTGAAAGCAAAGGCTGGCAGCACTGGCTCCCACTAGGCCCCCATCTTCCCGTGGCTGTGTAGCATATCCGTAAAGCTGTGTTTGTGTCTAAGCGATCGCGTGACATCCATCTGTTGAGCAGCTAAGCACTTCTGAGAGACCGAGGCTTACGTGAGCCTGTATGGATGGTTCTTATGTATGAAACTTAGCAGGGTTTTATCTTCCCAGCTCTGTGAGAAGCAATTTGCAGGAGGTGTGGAGTCCCCTGGGACTTTTGTGGTGCTTTGCTAGGTATGTCCGTAAGGATGCTGGTGGCGGGATCTGTGTGCCAGCTCTGGCTTACCCAGCTGCAACTGCCGGGGTGGTCATCGGGCTACAGAGATAACAGGCAGACTATTCAGGGGGTCCTGCAGAAGCAGAAGGATGCAAGCATGCAGCAAGAAACTTCCCTCCTCGGAGAGAGGTGGGATGTTCTAGCTGTGGGGTATCCTGACCTGGAATTGTTTACTGATGCAAAGTTACCTTTATTTTTAAAAATTGTTTTAAATACGGTCAAGTGTATTTTTGCCCATTGAGTTAGCAATGACTAACTTCAACAGGAATATTTGCTTAATCGCTTTGCTGAACTGTGACTTTATGAAATTCCAAACTGAAGAGCCTGGAAGCACTAAAGGTGTCCGGGAAATAAAGTTCCAGTTTCTGAAGGAAATGAGCAGCACTCAGACCTCTTCCACATTGGGACAAACTTGAGTCTTCTTGCTTTTTTTATTCTAATAAATTAACCTCTGCAACACAGAGAAAAGCTCAGACAATCCCTCTGACTCCTCAGTAGCCATCGAGTTCAGGTGATCAGCCTAAGACATGGAAAACCTAAATTTAAGTTATCAACAGATGACAATCATCAGCAGGTTGAAGCAGAGAGCTGGGTTCACAGAAATCCCTAGCCACTGGTCTGACCCTATCCTAAGCAGAAACCCTGCTCTGGACCCCACAAGTTCAAATCAAGGTTTGCATGGTCCTACAAAATGGCTTCATTTTAACCAGATGGAAAAAAATCCCATTGAATTTCCTTTCCAAATACACATAAATAAAAATATTTTAAGTAAAGACCAGAGTCTTGGGTGCTTGAAATGGTGCAAGCTCTGCAGGTAAATCCCTCTCCAGCATCAGGGCACCCGTGGGAGCCCCTCCACCCAGCATTGGTCCCTGAGCTACCTCCAGCTGCATAAGGGACGTCTCCAGTTGATCTGTGATTAACCCTGTCCCCACCGCAGGGGCTCTGACCCCCTCTGCCCTGGGTCTGTGCCACCTTAGGAGTCCAAAACGAGTGAATGACTTGAGTCAAGCGGAGAACTCAGACAGGTTTGACAGAAGAACCGTGACTCCTGCCTTGCTTTAACGCCAAAAAAAGTCCACGTGCTAGCAAGATAACGAAGCTATTAATGAAGTGAAACTGTGCTGAGGCAGAAACCCCATATGTGGATATGATTCATGCATTTGAAAGGTCTAGAGAGTACAATTTCAGTAGGATAAGCACAGTTTCCACATTCAGACTAAAGGGAGTAGCATCGCTTCCCAAAATGTAAGAAAAAAGAAATCATGTTTTTGTTGAGTGATTTTGCAGCCCACTGAACACATGCTCCAGAGTTCCTGCACAGAGGCAAAAATACACGCTGTGTACATGCTGCCTTTACAAACCCACCCCTCCCTCACTCCACACCCTGCACTTTCGAGTTTGCTATGGAGCTAACAGCTTTAAAAAATATTCTACAAAGATGAATCTCTGTGAGTGTGGTCTTACCCCTGGCTGGTGCAGCCAATTACCATGCAAGAGCGTGCTACATTATTTCATGAGGAAGGCTGAATGCTCCTCTTTCATGTTTGCATTTCAATATGTGAATATTTATTTTCTCATGTCAATAATTACTCTAATGTTTCAGAACACTCCATTTAAAACTGGCTTTCATTCACAGAGAGAGACACTTTTGAATGAAAATGAGGCAATCAATGTTTTTTAAGGATTCTGTTTTTCAAGTGAAAATCAGCACAATTTCACGATTTCTCTTCAAAATGCAGGCTAATTTTCAAGAAGCTTAAAGGCAATATGAATGTCATTGTAAGTAAATAAGATAATTTTCTAAGCTTTTACTTTACACATTATTTTCAAGACTAATTAATGATCAGAATATCTGAAATCCTTAATTTGAAGCTAGCAAGGGGATTTAAATTTAGGCTGTTGCAGTGCCTTTACCAATGAATCATCTTTGTTATTCTCCTTTCACTTTGTCTGACCTGTGCTGGTATTGTTCAGAACTAGCAGGAAAGATAAAATCCTTGGCATTTCATGCTTGAAATCTTCAAAAAGAGCCTTGCTGACTTCAGGAAGGTAAGATTTGCTTCTGTTAGAAATATCCCGCAGCATGCCTGGGTTAACCCTCACGGCCCAGCTTTTTGTATCTGGCGTGGAGTGCAGATGGAGCCAGGGACCGATGAAATGGTTAGAGACGTGTCCCTCTGTGTGACGGTGACTGATGGCAGCATTCAGAGACTGCCAACGTGAGGTGCTGGTCAACAATCCCACTACAGGGCTTCTTCCTTACAGGGAGGCAAAGCAGCCTCAGAATAGCAAGAGACCTGGTGAATAACTTGCATTATCACTGCCATTCGGTACCCGCTCAGGAATCCGCTCTTTTTATGCTAAACGCCACACAGAAACCATTTGCTGGGTACCTAATGAAAATATTAAACCAAACTCCATAACAAGAGCTTGTTGCCTTGGTCATTGCTCAGTCCCAAGTGCTTTAACGTGCCATGGTGCTTGGACACGAGCACTGAGCTGACTAAATATTTTGTGCTTCCTTGTCACCTTGTTATAAAGCTTGTGACTAAGGAGGACTTCAAGTAGTTCTAGTCAATATTTTTGCACTTCCCTCCTACCCCTTTGTCAAAATTTGAAAGAATGTTCCCTGACTTGAAAAGGTGCGGCGGAATATGCTGCTCATCACGTATAAAAGACATCTTGTAACACAGGATGATTCCGGAGGCACTGCTGGAGATGCTGGAGCCCCTGTAATAATGTACGAGCCCTACAGTAACGCACACCTCTGCACTCAGCAGGCTTCTGCAAACTAGATTAGCTTTGACTGGCAGCAAAAATTAAAGCAAAAACAAGTGGGCACCACATCCGTGCTCTCCTCTAGTCAGAGAGTTTGCACATTTGTTCAGGGGCAATGCAACAACTTGTGCACTGGGGCTGATTGCAGCGACACCTCTGTGCACTGACAGGTAACATACTGAGGGGCCAGTTGAAAGCTAACGTCTTAGCGTTAAATTCTCACATAAATTTCAGGTTTTTTTCAGACAATTGGCTGAGAACTTACTAAGGGGACTAAGTCTCCAACTGCCAGTCCGCCCTGTCCGCTCAGATTTGGCTCTGGTCAGGAAGGACTCACAAAGACACCTCCATCAAATCTGTCAGTGCATGGAAGGGTTTCTCCCTGGCTTCATGCTCATACTCTGACCTCGTGTTAGCAGCAAAAGGGCAGAGGATCCCCAGCCTGGTACTCATCCTCCTTGTCTACATACGTATTTGTCAGCACTTCTTGAGTAATTGTGAACCAGCACAGCATGTTTGCACTGCATCAGTACTTTGCATTGCCGGGCACAGCTTTTCAGTGTGTTTTGAGAAGCCTTTCAGGCAGATGTACTTCCCGTGGCTTCACTCCCAGCAATGTTATTAATGCTCCGTGGACAGGCTTAAATCACAATAAAACTGAAGGTGTGGACACAAATTAAAGCAGCCACTGACAGACAAACAAAGAACATAATCTCATGATCTGAAAGTCCACTCAGCACAGGCACAGCCAGTATTAAATGCTCTTTGCTCAAGAAGTTCCCATTTGCACTGAAAGATTTGGGTGAAATTCAGTTTTCCTTAAGTCAGCAGGAACCTTGCCAAGGATGTGAGTGAGGCCTTAATTTCACAGTCTGGCTTTGGAAATCTTGATCCCTTTGTTATGCTGGCATTTCAGCTGGAGAAAATAGTCACTTTGGCACTAGGAAACCTATTGCATTTCTTTGCAGTAGCTGCCTAGCAAACACACATCAGCCATTTCCCTGATCAAACAGTCCCATTACAAATGCAGAAAACTTGGTGAGCTGGACGAGTAAAGCAGCTGCCCCCAGAAGAGTTCAAATCCAGCCTGATGGCAGCTAATTATTCTCCCCTCTGCTCCTGGACAAAAAGAAGAGCTGCATCGTGCTAGGGATGCTGTCTGACAGCACAGTGCCATCACAGAGCAGTGCTGCTGTTATGCAATACGCTCTTGTAATTAATTTTTAAAATTCACCCTTCATTCAGCAGAACTTAAGAAATACACAAGGTAGGCAACATCAAGGAAACGGGTGGAATATTACACTTTTCTTTCATCAGGGATCTAGCATATCATATCTAGGTATCTAGCATACCATATCTGGGTAAAACATATTAAAAACACAAGAATATATCATACTTTCCACGTATGGAACTTGGTTTGGTTTCTTTTAACCAAATATTCAGTTCCAGAAACATGGCTAAAACCCAGACTTCCTGACTTCAGCTCCAGGCTACCCAAAGCAAATCAGCTATTAACTTGCCAGAGCTTTGGTTTCCATATTGATTAAACGGCATTTACCCAGGAAACATACTCTAATTTCATTTACGTACTTTGTGGTTTAAGCTCTGCTCAAGCAAATTCACCAGATCAGCGGGTCCTGCGTAGCTGCTAACAAAAAGCCCGTGCTCTGGCAGGAGCAGCCCTGGCACGCTCTGGCTGCAGACTTGCTTGCTGGTGATCTCTCAGCGAGATCAAAAGCAGGGGACAACCTGTGCTTCCAATAGCCAGCTGTTAGCCGAGGGAGAACTGGTGTATTTCACAGTGATTTCATTACGCCTGCCTTGCCTTTCATCCTCAAAGACTGAGCTTGCACTTACGCAGTTGGCACTAGGGGCCACAGAGGCTGTCTCCATCAGCAAACTGCAAAGACAAGAGGAGCACATTCACGTTTGGAGTGTTTTATTCTGGTCCTGAGGACTGAAGGCCCGCCAGCGGCAGGAGCGCACTCTCCTGGTTTGGTCCATGTGAAAGGAGTACAGTCCATGCCACCCAGCACCAACCACCGACTGCAGCCCAGTCCCCAGAGGTGGGGACAAGCAGGAGGTTCACTCAGAAGCGTATTCCCAGCCGAGCTAACACAATAATGTAGATGTGCTAATGGTCCTTAGCTAATCCAAGCTTCAATTCCAGGATTTACATCAGCTGCCTGCATGACCTTTGTTAAATCACCAGGCCTCTTTCCCTCAGTTCCCCACCTGCAGCAGAAGATTACAGTGCTTCTTTGAGGATATATTCACTAATGCTTCAGAGACGCTTGGATGTTGTGCTGATGAGGGCTCAAAAGAAGAAAGATGTTTCAGCCTCACACTGACGCAAAAGCTAACACACAAATTTACTCTTCTGCCTAGTTCTTCAGCCTTGCCGGTCTGTCTATGAATAATATTAAAGACGGGACGTCTTTTTTATTTCCCTAATGTTGATCACAAGCTCTGAATCCAAAAAAACACAGCATGCTGGTTGAAACTGTCAGTCTTCTGAAGCATTTCTGACAAGCTCAGAAGCATTTTGAAGAGCCCCGCACAGCTACTGAGCTTCAGTCCTTGCATCAGGGACTTTGATGTCCTTTCATTCTACTTGCCACTTGTGATCGCTCTTACTGACTGTGCAGCGGAGGTTTTGTACCCACAGCTATTTCTCCAGCTTCCTCAGAGGCAGATAATTGGAGTGTGTACTTTACTACTGGGGAGAACAACTTTAGAGTTGGAAGTGTAGCCATTTCGGGTCAACATTTATCAATTCCAGCAGAATAAAGAGCACGAGGACTCACACGCAAGCTGCAGACATCTAAGGTTTTTGAGAACCTTTCCAAAATAGCGGGTTCCATACCTCCTCTCCCTTTCTATCCTTCCCACCTGTATACAAAAAAAAAAAAAGAAAAACACAGACTCCTTCATATAGCTGCTCTGGAAGCTACTCCTGGTGTGAGAGGCAGCAGAGAGGAAGGTGTGCGACACGCACTGCTCTCAGCTGAGCTCTGCACCCGCACAGGGGGTGGGCTGGTACTTTGCTCTCTGCCGTCTTCATCAGCTATGAATCACGCCAACTTCACTGGAGATTTAGGAAGTATTTTGACTGATATTGCCTGATTTCACCTGAACTGTCTCATCCATTGTCCAAATTGCTGCCTGGCTGTGTGTCTGTCTTCCTTTCCAATTGGCCTTCACTCCTTCCCACAGGTGATGTTTGATTCCCAAAGCAAACTATGTGTTGGAACTGCTATGTATAATTATCCATGGGCTAATTCAGCTGCTAACTCCCTCTTCATCTAAAACCTCTGTCAAGATATTTGTATATCCTGACTGCACCAATTAGTTTGTTGCAAGACAAGAGAGCAGAGACCCACGTATTGTGCACGCTGAGTTTCTGCCACGAGCTGTCCAAACTCAGAGAGCTTGGACTTGCACCTCTGGAGACAAAAAGGAGAAAAGCCTGCCCACAATATCTGAGCGGTGAGCTGAGGAGCCAGCCTCCTGTCCATGCCATCATCATCGTCTATGCATCCCAGAGGTGGGATTCGTAGAGAACACGGGTACCAGAACAGGTTCCTACAGGCACTAAGTGTTTCAGGGCTCACCACGGCTTGTGTAGAGCCAGTGGTGGGGCCACTACATCCAAAAATAGACCACCAACCATCATGGGGATTTAGACATCCCCTGTAAGCTCCCACTCAGCCCCAGACTGAAACCCAGCCCAGGTGCCAGGGTGCACATCTTAAGCCTTCAAACAGCATTACTGGGCTGCTCTCACCCCATCCGCTGCTGCTGATGGATGAGACTGGCAAAGTCTCCAGGCTCAGGTTCACCAGCTAAAGTCTCATCCCTCAGTGAAATGAATATGAGGACAAAGACTTGGCACAGACGGCTGAGGCATAATATTCCCTTATGTGAATCTTATTTCTGGACAAAAAGCACCTTTTAACCTTCCACATTTTATGGTAGCAATTTATTTTTCTCTGTGTAACTCAGACAAGTGGTAGGCTCTTCAGAACTATTACAGCAAAGTACCCTTCTCTTAGCACATTAAAAGTCCTTCCATTTCTAAACCTTGCTTCTTTTACAATTTAATGGTGCCCACATCGGTGCTACAAATAGTAACAGAACAAAAAGAGAACCTGACACTCACTGCACAAAAAACATTTAACTTGAGGATGTTTCACCTTAAAAAACAAAGGGTGACGGGAGAAGTCACCACCGTGGTCTAGGCAAAGCCTGGAGCAGAACAGCCACGCAAACAGCGCCGTTAGTTTGGGCTCCAGCTGTGGACATCTGCGCTGCCGGATCAGGCGTCTGAAGCCAGCCATTCCCACGCACGCTCCCAGGGAAGGGAAAGGCTCCCGCCCACCAGCAGCAGTCACTGCAAGCGGAGAGTAAAGCTCCTTAAACCACAGCTGGCTGATCAGGGCTTATTGCAGGAACAGTGTTATCTAATGGGCTTAGTGGCCTCAGACGGGAGCAGCAGTGTGTGCTCGCACACGTTTTGCCCTCCTGTAGGCAAGCCCTTCGTGCAAACACAGCTGTCACTACTCAGGAGAAGGCACAGAAAAGAGGATAGGGCCAGTATTGGCTACAGAATTCTGTAAGTTTTCATACCACAATGGAAAGTATTACAAATAATTGCATTTTCTGCTTACATCTATTGGCTTTTTTTTTCCCTCCCAAGATCTGAGTTTCTGGTGAAAAAAATAAACCATGCACCTGCAACAACAGCTCTGGCACTTACCTCCTCTACCACAGCCTATCCAAATGTACCATACACCTTTATTTCCCTTCTTTTTCTCTTCCTTCTGGCACTTCGTCCCCCATGTAACTCTTAATTGTGAGGAGGAAACCATGACATGACCCAGGCTGAACTCCTGATCGTGGTGGGCCATGGACATTTCAGACCTGAAGGAAAATTCAGTGATGACATTCAAAACAGACAAGACAAGAGAGAGGAAGGAAGGAAGGAAGGGAGGGAGAGAGGATGGGAAGGAGAAATGCTTAAAATGTTGTGATATTTCTTTGAAAACAGAATCCTGACCTTTCCCCCCTGCTGCTCATATCCATTGGACACTTGAACCATCACAAAGTGAATTTTATGCAGGTCACCAGGTCCAGACTTACAAATAGGAGGGAAGGAAAACTACGAGGCTCTTTCCCCTCTCCTTCCCACCAGCATTGCCTGGCCAGGTGACAGGAGCTTTAACTAAATGACTGCAAACCACCCTGCCGCTTCTCCAGGCACAGCGTGGCCGTGTTGTGGCCACGGAACTGCTGCCCTGATGTTACCTTTCCACGATCAGTCACTAAAGCTGGCTGGATTTCCAGGCTTAGGCACGAAAGGATTTCTGTCCATAGCTTTCAGACACTTGCGGACATATGCATGGTGCTGTCACACCTATGCTGTGCACGCGGTAATTCCATACGCTCCGACAGGTGTATGGATGCACTTATTATCCCTGGTCTCTGGACAACAGTGCATTTCTCCCTATACCAGTTCTCTGAGTCACTGAAAATGGTGCATTTAAAAATACCTAAGGGTAACAATAATTGGGTACTGTGCTCTAATGTGACAGCTCTTAACACAAAATCCCTGAGGTTCACCACTGAGGCCACCTGAGTGCAAGTAGCTGCTTCTGCAAGCCAGAGCATGGGATATTTTTCCAGGAGCTAAGGACCACCCAAACACTGGAAGCCCCTCCAAACACTTTGGCCTTGAGAAGCATTCAATATCCGTGTGTCATAACTAGCAGTCACCTCTGAAAATTTTCCAGATCATTCTCGTGACAATTTGGTAGCTACCAGCAGGGCAAACTTTAGCATCTCCCCACAAAGCTGAAGTTTTAAAAAGCTGCTGAGCTGTTTTACCCTTGAAAGAATCCAGGAAAAAAATTTAATACCCATTGCTTATATTTCTTATGCAAAGGTTAATGCATTCTTCGCATTGTAACCTCATTTACTGACTCAATACATGAATGATTTAACCCCCTCATGCAAAATTTGTCAGTTTGTATCTACACCCAGCTTTCTACACCCAGTATTGCTCACCAAGACTTAAACCTAAACTATACTTATCTGCACTTCTTGTTTATCTCTAAAGTAGTATGGTCTTCAAGAATTGCACTGCTTTGCAAAAGGTCATCATAGCTAGTAAATATAAAATAAAGTAAATAAATAAACAAATCTTTTGAACTGCAAGAGAAGTCACTACCATTGGTCCCTGAGTACTTTTCCTAGGGAAAATTTGCTTTCACATTGGAGCAGGCTGACAAGTAAAGGCAAACACAGTTCCCCCTCTCACTGGTGATCACCAGCAGCAAAGTCCTTCTCCAACTCAAGTCAAAGTCAGAGAGCCCGTTGCCTCAAGGCAGGCTAAGATCTCACCCCACATTTTTGAAGCAGTTCTCACACACACAGCTACAAATACACACGCTTGTTTATGCTCTCCCACACCACCTTTTTAACTTCTGTTCTCCAATGTAAGAGGGTAAAGGCTTAGCAAATGTCATCACTTCAGCTATTGCTCTGTCAGTACTTGCTATGGAAAGATCCACCTTGGGGAATTAACTATTATATTACAGACAATAACGCAAGATGATATCTGCCAAGAGTTTAAAAAATGCAGTTGGTAATCTAAATAGTCATTGTGGAGTTGCCAGTTTTATCATTTCACCTGCATCTCACGTTGCGTCTATATATAATTCTTTCCCGTATAGATGGAAAATAAAACAGAAAGTGCAAGAGAGGTTTTAAACGCCTCCCTTCCATCTCTCCTCTAAATGTCATCTGCAACATATGTTTGCAACCTAATAACACGACTGTTCCCAGTGGAAACCTCCAGGTGTTGAGGTAAATCCCTTTCAAGCTCCCTTAAAACCGAATGGGGTTTGCAAACCTCTCAATTTCCCAGCCTCACTGCCTACAAGGCCCTCCCTAATCACCACGCAGCCCAGTGGGCAGCTGAGGAAACTGAGTTTTGCCTGCATCCCAAAGCAAGGTCTGAAGCCAGTTTGTTTTCCCAGGGATGAGCCTGAAAGGCCGCCCCACCAGACCCAACCCAAAAGGCTGAGAGGAGCAGCACCCTGTGAGCAGAGAGGCCACGCTGACCTGAGTACCGCCACCACCTGCCGCCAACGGAGGCGGCCTGCTTTCGTGACAGAGTCACAGAGCGATGCTCTGCCCAGCCTTTTGTATGGCCTTAGGTGTGTTTCACGGCCCACGTATCACTGCCCTCTTGAAAGTACTAACTTGACATCTGTACGAAGGGGAAGGAGAGGTGTTGTGGGCAGTCTTCCCAAGAAACCCAGATTCTGAGTTCTCCAGACTATACAGAATCAGGTCGGGATTTGAAGCCTTTTCTTCTTAATTGTCAGGTCTCAAGCTGCTGAGATCCCTTCAGTTTCTACACCTCCCAAGGTGCAGAAACACAAAACAGCTCAAAGGGACACCAGGAGCTCTCCACCCCTTCCAGCTGCTCACAGGAGCTGGGACTCATCCATAGCAAAAATAAGACTCGTTGATAAAATTCACACCTAGGTACGGACAAAGGCTGTCCCAAGATCAGGAAGATGGTCCTCACCTTGCGTTTTGGTGTGCTCATTCACAGAGCAGACGCCAAATCTTACAGCACGAAGTAAATGACAGGCAGGCTCGAGCAACTCGCTGCTGCTCTGTCCGTCACAGGCACTGACAGGCACCTGCCGGGGATGGATCCGTGCTGAGCATGAGCAGTACCGAGGGAAAAAACCACCACGCCAAGTGGTACACCTACGTGCCCTCCACCTTTCCCCCCAGAAGCAGCATTATTGAAGCTGTCTGGAGTGAGCTGCTGGGCTGTGGCTCCCAGCTGTCTGATTCCTTTTGATGTGAGCTGCGTGCTCAGTGACACCGGCAGCGTGGAACCTGAACAGGCTAGAAAATAATCTCTTTCTCTCTCCAAAAAAAGTGCTTTGTTATTAGTTCGGTTTCCTTCGGGATCATAATAACAGGATGGGAACAAAAAAGACTGCAGGGAGCATTCTCTGCAGCCAGCATCACTGACAGGACGAGCTTCTGGTGCAGGGTCCGGTCCCTCGGTCTCCCCTTGCATAGTGCTGCACCCAGGCATAATCTGATTTTGTGCCTTTAATACCTCTACACACGTGAACTGAAGTGTGCGTGAGACCACGCAGAGTGGGACCAGCCCTTCATCTTCTGCTTGCAATACGTTAAAGCGGAGCCCTCCTTGGGGTGGAGCAGGAGGACGTGCTCAGTGACCAGGAGCATCCTTTTGCCCCAGCATCACAAAAAAAAGCCACACCCGGCTTGCTGTCCTTTGCAAACAGCCTGGTCAGGTTTGGCCACTGGCTGCCCTTGCATTATTTACCTTTTTTTTTTTTTTTTAACTGAGATATCAAGGTACTATTACAGATCACCAGGTGCTTGTGCTTGGAGTATATAAAAAAAAATCCTTTAAGTCTTCCACTGCCAATTAAACACTCTAATAAGGAATACATAGGGAAAGAAAAAAAAAATATGTAGGTTAAAATATAATTAGTAGTTATATTTATCACCGGGGCTAATTCTGAGTAGAAGGAAAGGAGGTGCCAGACTGCCAGCAGACACGGCCACTTTCTGGGAGGCCCAAAGCAGGTCCCAATCTGCTGCTCCAGACTGTTCTGCCAGCGCCGAGCACTACAGCGAGACGTGGAAGGAGACACACAGTTGAGCAGTTTGAATCTGAAAAATTTGTTAAAAAGATACACAATTTCTTGACACACAATTTACCCTGGGGGGGAAAAAAAAAAAAAGAAAAAAAAATGATTTTTTAACTCCCACTCCTTTGATCACTGTTGAAAAAACTACATATGTTAAAACTAAGAAAGAAAATTTTATTTTTGTCCATATTGTGTATCAGATACTCATTAATAAATTTACAAATCTGATTTAAAACTGATTGTTTTGATTTTAGAAGACAAAACTCTTTCTGTACTGCAGAAAACATTTTTGGTTTTGGTTTTCTACTGAATTGCATTTGCTGAAAGCCAAAACTTGGCAGTGAGAAACAAGTTTAGTTGCAAATACATTGGTCAGCACTAGTATATTTATTGCCTTGTGACAGTTTCGCCCACGGGGAGACACATCTGATGTAAATGGTTTGATGCTACCACCTGCATCCCTAAGCATGAAAAGGTGGTATCAGAAAAAGCAGCATATAGAGAGAGCTGAAAAACAAAAAGCCACAGGTACTAAATTGACTGCCACTGCCTTTTCCATCAGGCTTTCTTGAATTTTAATATGTTACATGTTTTGGGAGGGAGCAGCAGGATCACCAGGGTTAGCTTATAGAAACCGGTTACTGGCAACAAGCAGAAGGAAAAATTGAGGTTTGGGACACATGGAGTTTCCAGGGCTGAGACGAAGGGAGGGAAATATATTCTTTCCTCTTCAACGTGAGACATTTGATCTGAAAATCATTGACGTGCAAAGATGAAAACTTGCAGCTCCCCTCACTCCTGGCTTACTTTTCAGGTAAAACTATTTTCCCCGGGTGTCATGAATGCTGCTCTGAAAAAAAAAGCTATTAATAAATAATAGCTTGAGTATGTATACAAGATCATTATTTAATCTTTCAGTAATCTTTTGCTATGCATAATTTATTAAATGTTTTATTTATTGCTCATATTTATTAAAAATTGATCCTATTTCTTCTACCTAATGTCAATTTCCAGACGCAATAAATTATTAATATTTAATAAATTAAAAGATGCAAGGAAAGAAATATAAAAAAAGAAATGCTCACTCCATGTCCTCCCTGTTCTCACAGACATGCCTCTTGCTACACATTAAGTGATCCCATCCTTGCTGCGTAGGCTGGAACTGCACTTTAACACACCGTTTGGGGAGTAATGACAAGGAAAGGTATTGAAAATCCAGAGCCAGATCCCATCATTTTCTTGCCCTGGGAAGCCTGGAAGATTGGTTTCCAGCCAAGGAGTTTGTGAACAAAGCACTCATCTTGGTGCTGCTCATCTTGGAGCACTCATCAAACTCCACTTTAAAGATGTTTTCTGCAACCCCAAGGGCTAGAAACAGCAACTAAGAGCTGAACCCAGAACAAATAACGTGGCTCTGGGGCTGAAGGCTTCAAAAACAACCCTGAAGGTACGATGCAACGTGGGATAAGATGACTCAAAGCATTCACTCAGAGCACTTCCTAGTATCTGCACGCAGAGAAATGGCAGCCTCAGATTTGATCCTGATGTCACTGGGAGCTGGGACACCCAACAGATCTCAAGAAAAACCCTGTTTTGGGGTTCTCATCTGGGTAACCATTTTAGGTCCAGCCCAAACTCCTCTTGAGCTTTGACCCATTCACCCATGGCCTAGCTAAATCTATCTGCAAGACCACAAAAAGCTTCACCAGCCCTGAGGTCTCTGAATGTACCTTCAGCACAAAACAACACTGAAACATTGACAAATTGGAAGCAATTAAAAACAAAAGTCAAACGACAACGACTCGAGGGACTGGAAGGAGTTGAGGAACGATTAAAGTAATTAAATCTGTCTAACTTGGCTAGGAGATAACTGTGGAGAAGAGAAGTGCTTCCATGAATTCAAAAGGCTTAAATTGCCAGTGGAAGAGGCATCTGGGGGCACAGGCATGCAAAAAGAGCTGAGAGATGTGGCAAGGCTGTGAGGGGGGTGACAGTAGACTCAGCCAAGGCGGGGAACCCAAACCTCTCCAAGCACAGAAAACGCACTGGAGGTGGGATCATCTGGGCAGGGGGCAACGGATGAGGCAGCAGCTCAGCCTTCACTTACAAAAGCAGGTAGAAGTGCAGCAGGTCATGCCTAAGAAAATGGAGCACCGATCCTCGTGTTAGCACTCGGCTGCTCTGATGCACTGCCTCGCTCTGCTGTGTCAGCCCCAAGACTTTGAGTGATGTTTCAATTGACAGAGGATTTTCCCGAGCCCGATGCTCCCCCCACACCCCATACAGATGTAGAAATTAGGTTACAGGCACGGAGAGCTGGGAAATTAAATGTGGCTGCTGGGTAAAGCTCTGCAAGTGACAAATCCAATGAGTTTGTTTTAATCCTCCTGAGCTGCTAAACATATTGACTGCACGGGCCAGTGCACAGCTCTGCCTTTCTGGACAGAGACAGGAGTGGCCCTTTCTGTGGGATGTCTACTCGCAACCCAAGCATACTGCTCCTTTTTGCAAAGCCATATAGAAAGTAGAAATACTTGCCTTTTCCTCTTTTTTTTTTCCCCATATTCCCTTTTTTTCCCCCGTGTAACCTTGCCACCCCCTTGCTCATGTCTTGCACGGGGAAGATGCTTTCCCATGCCCTGACAAAGTCCAAATTTATCACTTTTCCTACGACTCCAGACCGAATGTTCTTCATTAACCTCCCCTCCCACATTAGAAAAACTTCTTCCATGCATATGCCCACCAGCACTGTGAAAAGCCAAGAGAGAGTAAACAAGGATGTGCCACATTTAACATTGTACTGAATGAATCTGCTCAGCATCCTGCCCCAGGGATTCAGGATATGAGATAACATTTCCTAGCTCGGAGGCTGTTTTGGATCCCGTAATGTCTTTAGGAAGGGGGCATCGTAACTAATTAAGACACAGAAAGAAATAAGCATGCCCCATTTATCCTGGTTATAAATTCCTGCTAATAGTTGACGGTAAAGACTTGTGCTCTAATGCAGGGGAGCTGAGCTAATTTAGGAGGACACCATATCCTGTTTCCTTGTCCATCATTGCTATGCTCCCAGCTTCTAACAAATCTAACAGTAACTGGTGTTTTTAAGTATATCAGGTCCTGAAAATACTTTAGCTGCTTCCCTTTTTCTGCCCCATTAAAACAAATAGTTCCTTTCTTACCTAAAAAACACCTCTAACTGAAGAATACCACCCAAGCTGAACACAAGCGGTGAGAAATCAAAACAGACAACCCAACCTTTTTGTCTTCGTGATTGTTTCAAACAAAATCTTGCTGCTTTGGTAAGCAATCTCAATCAACCGCCTTCCCAGCTGACTAGACTTGTACAGAAGATCAGTTTTATTTTCTAGCTATCACGGGAAACATCTCAATTAACCAAATGTGTGAGAACTTATTCCCGTTGCTCCCTGACTTTTAAGGTTTTCTGCATGCCCCGGGCAAGTAATTTCCCTTCTAAAATAGTAACAGTAATTCAATCCACAGAAAACAGTAGGTCCAAACTACACCCTTGCCACTTCCTTTGGAGCCTATCAGCTCATTCTTTTTCCTGTTTTAGTGCAAAACTGCAGAAAAGGGTGAGTCTGTCACCGTCCCACTTTACCTGGTGCCCATCACCCACAAAGAACCTCCGGCTTTTGGGGCTGAAGTCTCCAGCATTTCTAAGACGTGGACTCTCAAAGTGGGACCTTGCTCAGGAAAGCATATTAAAACTGGCTCCTCCACATCACATTCCTTGATGCAACATGCAGCCTTTTCCTGGGCAGGGCAGAACATGACATCTGTTCCACCGCAATTAAAATCTGTCCAGATTAAGGCAATAATGTAGAAAGCTGCCAAGTGGGATCTCCACTACCCTGTCATAATTCTGAAAATCTCTGCCTCACTTCCCAGCGTAAGCAAAGTATTTGGTTTTCGCAATGGATTTCTGAAATTATACCACCTATGTCAGGGTGCTGAGCACTTTTCTCCCCGCTCCTGGGCATTTGACAGCCTAGGCTCAGGGCCAGATGAGCCACAGGGCAGGCGGTGGCCTTGGTAAAAGGGCTGTAGAAGTTGGGCCAGGGTCACCCCTCTTCTCTAGGGCTGCACTAGATCTGGGCTCTTGCCCACAGTCTTTGCTTGAGCCGCTTTGCAGCTTTGCTACGGCCATGCCCATGCCTGACCCTGATGTCCTATCCAGCCTCCATCCATCCCCATCCCCACAGAGGTGCAAGATGTCCTGGGCTGGGGCTGCCAGGAAAGGCAAGGGTTGAGTCCTTTCAGTGTAAGCTGAATTTTTTTGACAGAAAAGAGTCTCTGTGGAAAGGAGACACTTTCACTAAATCATTTAATTTCATGTGAATTCCTACGTTCCATGAATAAGTGATTTTGACAGAAAATTTTCTTCCAGTTGTCATCACTAGCAATACCTGGATGCATTAGAGTAACAGCGTCTGCTTTTGAAGCAAAGTCTTTTGACTTCACCATGCTTTGATTTGCATCACTGAACGATACTGAACTGTTGTCCTGGTTCCAGTTAGGACAGAGTTAATTTTCCCTCATAGTAGCTGGTAGGGTGCTATGCAGCTACTATGAGGGAAAATTAACTCTGTCCTAACTGGAACCAGGACAACTGTGCAGACTGGTCTCCCTATGGGCAAAGCTAAACCAGAAGGTGGGCTTCATCTGCTGATGGCCTTTCAGTCCAAGAGAAGAGACTAGAGCTAGAAGAAAGTAAACCTCCTTGAAGTGTCCGTAGTGTGAACACTGGGTCCTCAGCACGTGGCACGTCCAAAATCAGTTAATGTTCTGAGAACCTTGAAATTACTTTTTTCAATCAATGTATAAACTAGAGCGACAGTCTCATTTCTCATTTGAATGAACAAACACTACTTCCAGACAACTTGCTCTGAATTCTCCATTGTCTGATACAAAGAGCAGAAACACTCTCTCTGAAGCTACAGACATTTCTGCAAGTCATTGAGTCTTTTTTTTTTCCCCTAGAACATTTTATCTCAGCATATTGAGGTTGCCTGTATCTTGGTACTTGTGACCCAATGGTGGCTTTTTGCATCACATAATTCACATTTGTGGTGGTGTGTGAATGGAATAGCAAAATGAAAATTTCCTGAGATAACAGAAACGCAGATGGCACCATACTCAAAGGTCTGTAGAAACTGAGTCATTTACTTTGCATCAGAAGAAACAATTTGTGTAAGAAAACTTGATATAAATAGGACTGTAAATAATTAGACAAATTAAGCAATTCAGACTTTCTTCCCAAATGCAACACAAGGGAGTCGGTCTGATGATTAATGCAGGCATTGGCATCTTGAAGCTGATAGCTATACGTGTGGGTTCCACGACCACCTACGGGCTGCTTCCCAGATGGCACATGTGTGTCTGGTGGAGAGGTGCACAGGATGCCTGGGGGAAGGTACGACGCGAAGGGAAGCAAACGTAGTAAAACTCGTCACCGAGTTAAATATTTGAAGAAAATCATGGCTCGACGTCTCGTATAAAGAACAGAGCATACATCCCAACAGGAATGGGAGTGTGACAGAGTCATCACCAACTCAGGAATGAATTTTGGCCTCGCTGCAGTGAATGGGACGTTTGGCGTGCTGCCTGTCCTCCTCTGTCCTGTGCTGGCAGCTGTCCGGGGCTGACCTCACGAGATCCAGAAGCAGCACGTGTATTGAGCATCTATATATGCTGTCCAGCACCCCCTCAACAAGCCTAGTAATTACAAGGCAGAAGCACTCTGAAGTTCTCCCAGTGATATCAAACACTCAGCGCTATCACTGAATTTTAAGCAGCCGCACAACAGAGATTACGGCACAAAAAGGAGACAAAGTCAGGAAGCAAGGCACGAAGAACAGACAGATATTAAAGACAAAAATGAGGCATCAGTTCCCTCACCTTTCCAGACAGAGAAGCATTTCATCTCAGAAGATGTTTGATTCTGCATTGCTTTGGTTTGCAGTTTGATAGCCTTTTTTTTTTCTGACTAGTCCAATTTCAACCCCAGCAAAAACGTAATTGGCCAGAGATCTGCTTCTGTGCTTCTGTGCTTGAAACTTCAATTCAATAACCTCTCTCCTATTGTATTCCACAGAGATCCAGAGCTAATGTGTGCTCGGGATATGAGAAGAATGATTCTCTGGGAGAGCTGAAGTTCAATTCCTTTCTTTCATTTCAATAAACTGAGGTTGACTTTTAAATTGGCAGGCCTGTCAAAGAAGATTTTTTATCACAATTAGAAGCTCAGACATGTAGTGGCCTTATCAGAAGAATGAAATGGAATTTTTCTATAGTTCCGTGGAAGTATCAGTCAGAAAAGGCATAACAGAGGGAACACAACCAAAAATATTTTCACAAATATTCATTCTGATTAAAAAAAAATGAATTTGTTCCAGCTGTGTTTGCTTCTCTCAAACAGGCAAATAATCCAGTTCTGGTCACATGGATTCTCACGGAAAACAAACTTTGGGAGCGCGTGAGGATTCATGGAAAGTAAAGTTTACACAGAGGAGGAAATGAGCCAGACAGGAATCAGACCGCGCTCATCACTGCAGACGTGTAGGACTGCTTATGGGAACGTCGGGGAGCACGACAATAGCGCTTTGTGCGGGGCTCCCAGCACATCAGCCCGCTGCTCTTCAAAGGAACCCTGCCTTGGACAAACCCCTCTTCAAACCCAACCAGCGTTAAGAAGCTTTTTGTAATTGTTTAACCCCATGTTTCTTTTACTTGGGGGACCCCAGCCCAAGAGGGCTCTAATTGTTTTCTCTATATCTGGCTTTAATTCTTACATTTACCCAAACGAGGAACGACAGCCTTCTGACCTGACAAGGCCAGACACCATAGCCAGGAATAACAAGAATAACAAGTATTTAATGCAGCTGATGCATGGATAAAAAAGAAAGACAAGAAAAGCAGTGAGTACAGATGCAAAGAGAAGACAGCAGTGGTGGTGTGCCCGTACAGTGCGGCTGTCTCAGCACGACCCTTCCCCAGCCCGCCCTGACACAAGCAAATCTGATACTGGCTAATGCTGCAGCTGTGGAAGGGCAGGACCAAGATGACAAAGGCTGGTGATAAATACATCGAGTGTGGTGTCAGAGGCAGAAAAGACACAACAAGGCATCAGCATAGCTGTAAGGGGTTGTAGTGTCCTTGCCTTTCCCAGCTGGGTATGCTCGCTGCCTCCCTTGTACCAGCACTGCCAGTCATTTCCGCGCAGCCAGTCAGGTCAGCTTGCAAGGAGATTCATTTTTTAAGCTAGTTTTGAGCCAGTCCAGCAGCCTGTCCCACTTGGCAGCTGCACAGACACCGCTGACACCCGTGGCCAAGAGAGGACGGGCTCACCCCTTCAAACAGCAGTGCCAAGGTGGTTTAACGGCAGCCAAATGCGAAGCTGCAAGGTTAGCTGCTGGCTGGCTGCACCTTGCACGAGTTTCATGACAGCACCCAAACACCTGGACAAAAATAGAAAATAAAAAAAAAAACACATGGGCAGGCCTATGGCAAGTGTTGTGATTATTAGGACAGCACAGCCTTATGGAGGGACACGATGCCATGAAAAGCTAGACCTCTCATCTGAAACCACTGCTGGAAGGTGCCTTGTGTACCAAGAAAGTAGCAGGGGGAGAGAGCAAGAGCAGTATTCTGAGTGAATGTTAAAGGGTTCACTTTCATACAAGCAGTTTTGTCTCAAAGTGTTTTTTTCCCCACCAATAGTGTTCAGAACCATGCAACTGGAGGATCCCTGTGCCATCTGGAGCATTTCTTAATAGGAGTCTCATAAACCATTAAGCAACACTTTTGACTCTATGTGTATATTTCCAGGGGGGACTGCAGTGTCCCAGGCACGCTATTTAAAACCCTTGCAATTAAAACTTGATCAGATCCAGCGAGCATTTTACCATTTTTTGTAAGACAGCCCTACTTGACAAACCCTGGGAATATCACAAGAACATTTCACAGGTTCATTCAGGACCCTCCCTGCACTTCTGCACAAAGAAGTGACTATTTTTTCCCCCCTGCCTGGGTTACTGATGGTGTGAGTCATGGCCCAGAGCGCACGCAGCAGCTCTGCCAGGCCCGCCACCCTTCAGAGACAGCAGGTAGGATGGGGCTGGCACTGGAAAACCACAGCTCTGCCCCACCAGGATGGCACCCGCCTGGTGCTGCTCAGCCAGCTTGGAGGCATCCAAAAGCCATCCCAAGTGCAGAACCAGCCAGGCGTCCCTTTCCTGCAGACCCCACCAGGAAAAAGGCAGGTTCCACAGCTGCCCCTGCCCCGCTACCAAGTCAGCACAACTTCTCCCTGCCTTCAGCCCAGAGCATCGAAACATCTAGGTGGAAATGGGGCTGTCCCTCGAGAAAAGCTGCCTGATCCACCACATTGCTTCTGACCTTTCTTTGGCCACCCAAGTAAAGCAAAAATGGAGTGCCCACCTCTCTACTGGAAAGTCTTTTATGATATCCCTGAAGGAAAAAGAGTAGGCTGATAATTAATGGAGCACATAATGGTTTGTGGCCTCCAAGAGAAAAACAGCCTTGCACATTACCTCTAAACAGCTTAGCCACAAGTGTAGAATATTCTTGTTATTATACATAAATCTTTTTTTTTCCAAATAATTATTTTTGATTTGAGAGTAAAATTCATCCAGCTCTTCAGCAAGCAGCAGAATTAACAAGTCCCAGCTTTCCACAGAGTAGTGCCCTACCTGCTGGCTCTCCAGCCGCCACCACCACACTTCCAGCAGCATCCGCATATTCCGGCCACACTTTTGCCTATCAGCAGAAGAAAGGACAGCAAGTGCCTAGCTGGTTCCAAGCTACAAATATATTTGAGCTCGCACTGCAACCTGTCACTGTGCACCGATAAGAATTCGTGTCCCTATCCAGAGAGTAAGTGTCACGATGCCCACACGAGTACGTCGTCTTTAAGGTCTCTCCATCAGAACTGAACCTTCTTGATGTTTACTGGGTAGAAGAGACTGACGGGTGGAAAGATACGTGGATTAAAAGGCCAACTGCAACTGTCTCACCGCCTCTGAAACCAGACTGATGTAAGGTAACACGTAAGACTTGCCCAAAAAAAGCCCCTGGTAGCTGAAGTTTCCAGACAGTTACTCCAGCACCCTGGGTTGGAGGAAACCTTTAGAACAGAAGTCTGTCACTTTTGTCAGAGAGGTTCTCCTCATAAATCAAAATACAGAAAATCATCTTCATTTGTGGCCTGTAGCAGCCTTGTCACGAGCTCATGCAGGCTCGGTGTGGGAGAGGACATCAGCCTGCCCACGGCAGTGCAATCCCCAGCACCTCGGTCACCTCTGCTCCTTCATCTTGTTGGAAATCCCCAAAATAAAGCTCTCTGCAGCCATTCTTCCAAGCAGGACATCCTTCAGGGCTGCAGGCCCCCTCCAGACCCAGAGGCACCCTGGAAGCACTGCATCACTGCTAAAGCACCATTATTTTGGTTTCTCTCCCCACAGATTTAGCTTAGTGATATGGTTTAGTGGAGGACTGGTTAGTGTTAGGTCAGAGGTTGGACTGGGTGATCTTGGAGGTCTCTTCCAACCTAGACGATTCTGTGATTTATAATTGCTTCAGGCAATGACATTCCTACATTAGATGCATGCTCTTGCTGTCATTAGCCAGGGCTTCTGTCATTCTCACTATTTATAATTTTCAGAGCAGGAATTGTTCTTCTCATCATTCTTACCCCCAGAAAGAAGTCCCACCACATACAGTGAGAATTGCTGACACCATACCTAGCAAAGACCATGGAGGTGCCTCCAGCACCTCCCCTCGGATCAGCTGGATCTCAAAGAGATACCATACGGCACGTGGCACACCACAGCACGTGGCAAACCAGCCCAGCTGGGTTACATCGGGCATCAAGGCTTTATCTCCAGCAAAGCCTGGGCAAACACTGGCCTGAGCAGAGCAGGAAGCCCAAGCTGTAGTGGTAAGCCGGGGGGAAGAGGATCACCTCAGGCCAGGAGCCTCAGCGATGGCTCGGCAAATCTTTCTCACTCTTCTTTTAAAAGTACATTTCTAAATGTGCTGCCCTGAGGCCAAAGAAATTCCCAGAGCGAACATGAATTTTTCAGGAGGATGGGATTTATCTACTGCTGGTCTTGAAGATACAAAGGAGACAGAAAAGGCAATTTTCTGACTTCAAAGATGACCATCAAAGGCATTTTCAGTATAACCTTCCAGCAACATGTGCACACACAGCTACATACAAATATGCTCCGTATAAATATGCATACATGTATGTATGATTCCCACCAAGGTGGCCCTGCCAGAGCCCACCCCTCAGTTGGACACCATGGAAGCCCATCCTGGTAAGCCACAGTCACGTTCCTCTGCTATTAATCACTAACATTAACCACTTCAGCCAGCAGTAAGGCAATTATTTCTCCTAAGAACACACTAACTGACAAAAAGGAGAGAAAAAAGACAAAAGAGAAAAAAATTGTGCCCTTGCAAACCACCTTCCCCCTCTGCACAGGACGCCCAGCCTCCCCAGCCATGAGCATCCACCCATGAGCAGCCAGGAGGATGGGGGAAATTCAACCCTGTGGTTTGCAGGAGGTATAGGAGTCGGGTCTGAACGGCACAGAGCATTTTGAAGTGGCTGCAGACTGACTGAGTCATTCCCTCCATATACTTGTCTCTGTATATATGCCTACATACGTCTGCTCAGAATATCTCCAGCCTGATATGGAAGTCTGCTAATGAACCCACACACGTTTCACCAGCCATTCCCAAAGTCTGAAGGATTTGGGGATGTGTACTTCTAATAGACATCAGGATGTCAGCCATTTCTGGTGATAATATGGAAAATAAAAATGCAATCTTCTCTTACATCTAAGTTTGACCTCTGCTTCTTCCACGTACTTCCATTTTGTACTGACGCACAAGATGACATCCCGCCGTTTGCAGATGGATGCGACTGAATAAAATTAGTCAGGCACTAAGCTTATTGCTGACATACATTACTGACATTTCCCTTCCACAAACAGCTCACACGCACACCTGGGGAACGACAGTAGCTTTTTAAGCTAATTTACTACTAACCGATGAAAACGCAAAAACCCAGAAGAAACAAGTCCATCTGAGCCATTTCATTCTCACATCTGGACAGAAAACATTTGAGTAACATGGACAAGCCTGTTCTTCAGGAAAGCAGTTTGGAAAGGACTTCAGGGGGTCCTCTAACCCATCCCAATGACCTGACCTCCTCCACTGGCCAAAGTAACTAAACTTCCACTTTTAGGGTCAAACTAGGCTTCATGCATCAACAAAATGGTCCAAAAAAATGGAGCTGACTGGCATTTTATCCTTCTTTTTTCTTCTGATTGGATGTTTTTGGCTGCCAGCACGAATGTAAATTCTCGTTTCAAGCAGGTAAATATTTCTTTGCAACAGGGCCTTGAAAAACAGGTCCATTGTGAGTCATTTTATCTCAGGCAATTTTTCATAATTGGGCTTCATGGAACAAACTCCTCTTGTTATTGGTGTGATATCAGATAATAAAATAAATAATTTGCCATTTTTGCAAACAGAAGGGAAACAAAACAGATTTATAGCATTGGGATTTGGAAATGCTTGTTACTTGCTTGTTTTCCATTTTGTGTCTTCTCCAGAGGTTAAACAAAAACATCACTAAGGATCTGTCTGCAAAGAGGTACAAGGGAAACAACAGTATGTGTAAAATTGAGACTTCAGAGGGGAATTTCAATCAGCATATTATCAGGATATTCTGACAATGTTTAAAATCTCCAGAGATAAAAACAGTTACTGGAACTCATACAGCTGTTTGATGCTGATCTGCGATTACTCTTACCCAACAAAAAGCAAGAAAGGGAAAAAATTGGATGAACAATTTTAGAAGAAATTAAGGAACACGAAAGAGAGGAAGGAAAGATGAGGAAAGTGTAACAAGCAGAGAAAAACTTAAGTACCAGTGGTGGGAAGATAAAAGCAAATGCCTTAAAATAAGAAACCAGGTACATAAATTTCATGCTGAGTAATGAAACATGAGAGCACATTACTGTAAATTCTCCGTTTTGTGATGTCCCATCTAAAACGGTGCATTTTAGTAAAACACAAGTCTCACTTGGGTTGAGAATGGGAGTAAAGGGTACAACTTCAGAGCGTGCTCAGAAAAGATATAGAAATAAAGTAAATAAGCATAAGCCTGAACATACAGAGTCCCTTCCACCTGCAGAGCCTGAACAAGGCAGTGCTCCTCAAGAAAAAGAACAAAGTGAGGGGGCAAAAGGCAGAAGAGGTGCCTATAGGTTAGCTATAGGGTCAGGGCATCTTCCTCTGGCATTCTCCCTGTTGCAAATACAGGACATTGCAGGGCAGAAGCTCAGCCCCTACTTCACATCACTCCCTAGAGAAAGGCGTATCTTTCCACGGGCTGTACATTACACACAGGCAAAATCCTGTGCCTTGCCCAGGCACTGGCAGTTGGATGTTGAAGGTAAATGGTGCAATACCCCTCAGACTGCCATCTGCCTCTCCAGCTGCTCTCCCAACAGGCCACTCAAGATATATTAAAGTCACTAACTTGGTGGATTTGCTTTGTACAAATTCAATTTAGAAGTTTCTCATTAGTTCAGAGATGTGAAGTGATGGGCTGAAGGTTTCAAAACTGTTAAGTACAACTGTGAGAAAGATATTCTCCTTATGCTGCACTCTAACTTGCATTCATCTCCCTTGCTGCTTGACACCTATTTTTGAGTAGTATTCACTGGTACAGAATTAAATGATAAAATCTTATGAAGTGTGGACATCTTCTTCCTTTGTGAATTTCTTGAGCACCATATAAACCCTGGAATGAAGAAATGCATTGAATTGTCCCCACAGAAGGGGGGGAAAAAAAAAAAAAAAAGAAAACAAGAAAGACGTCTTACCCATGAAAAGCAATTTTAGAACATATTGGGTTTTACATAGCATCCGGAAAGTCACACGTAACATTTTAAATATGAGGAAGAACTATTACTAAATAAATCATCACTCAAACATATCTGAAAATGCTATAACTTCCAGAAAGAAATCTGGAAAGAGGAAAAACAAAAACAGTAACTGCAGCTGAATTTTTAAAACACGTCAAGACTCCATCTTTTTCACTGAGTCTGGATTTAGGAACTTCAAGCATGAATTAAGAAAAAAAATACTCAGATTACAATCTACTTGGAAGCTACACACAATGCAGAAACAGGTTTGAGAAAAATTGGCATTCAGAGACATTAAGATTATTCGGTTACTGCCATCACTCACTGAGAAACATGACGTTCCACCACATGAGTCATCTCTGCAAGGCAATGGGCACAAAATGTACTGTGAAACGCACTGAGAATCTGCAAATACAAGACCCGAAGAGAGAAGAATCTCTGATGTTATGACATCAGCATGACGTTGGCTAATATATGCTGTGGTAGTGCTCTGGTACATGGGGTGGGCCACAGCGAGGAGGTGGAAGAGGCAATGACACCTCCCTGGAGGAGACCCTCTCCAGCTGGGAAGGAAGGAAAATGGCCATGGCCTCGTGTTTCCACCTCCTTTGTGGCTTGTTTTTAGCACCCCCTGCATAAACCCACCCAGTAAACACAATCTGTGGTAACTGGACCCTGTAAATTGTAGCTCAGCTTACGTAAAAGAAGGGAATTTTACAGTGCTGTGCTGCTCCTTCTGGTGCCCATGGCAGCGAGGGGCACTGGTGTGTCTCATTTAAGGCCATTTTAGATCTCTGCTGCAAAGCTTCAGAAGGCATCGGGCAAGGGCACACCAAGCCCTCAGTGTCCAAGCAAATGGATGAAACCTCTGCTCAGCACATTAGCACCTGGAGAAACAGTATACTCCAAACTGCACATACAGCCCCAAACTCCTACACAGTGGCCCCTTTCTTCTCATATGATGGTGCCCTTAAACCCTCATGCCACTCTGGTCCCAGATGAAGAACCCCTCTGGGAAAACGACAGGCCAAAGGCATCCTACAGCACCAGGTACTTGCAGCATCTGGACTCTGTCCTCTGTCTCTGCCCTGCCCTCTTTGCTTTGTCCTTCAGCAGATAATTCTCCCTTCATTCAAGGGCAAAACTTTTGGCCACCAGAGGAGGTGCAGGCAGCCTGGGGAGCCAGCTCTAAGAATAACAAAGCTGTGGAACCAGGCTTGGAGCAGTTGAAGCACACCAAATCGCATCCCACTCAATTTTCCACTGCCAGTGTAGCTGAGTCCACTGAGACGCAGTTACGTGGCACAACTCAGTGCAATTCGTGACCCAGTCCTGTCACTGTGCATCACACGCCCTTTGTTGCAGACAGCTGTTATTTATTCTAAGACTGCCTTGAAGTCTTCCTCAGAAAAATCCTCCACAATTTCAAAAGCTGTGATTTTCTTTTCTTTTTATTTTTTAATCAGACTGGGAAATTGCTCAGGATTTTTTTCCCTTCCACTTTTAGAAGTAAGGATCGTGTTTTGCTTGCAAACACAGCAGCTGAATAATCTTACAGTCGACCTCTTCACTTAAGGGAACATTTTTAACTTGTTTGCTTTAAGGGCTTTGCAATGAAAGTACTTGATTAGCAAAAGAACATGTGCTAATTAGTATTTCATTATGAACTTCTTTTGCTGATCTTTCTTTTGGAAGTACTAAAACACTTAACCTGCTTCTAACCATCTTTGTGGTCATCTGAAAAAATTGGCTGGCTTCATAATGACACAAGGGAGAGCAGTGCAAAATTTGACTATAAGTTCTCTCCAGAAACAAACCAGGCTGGGTGGAAATAGCAGCCATTCGAAAAACATCCAGGCAAAAGCAGCTTGGTTTAGTTTGGAACCTTCCCCTTAAACAGGCCTAGAACAAACAATTTGTACAAGAGTCTAGAAAACAGCAAAACTAAGGGAAGGAAAAAGCTACAGCTGTGTAGCTTATTATGCTTGAAAAACCACATCTGGATCTGCAGGTAGAAGTGCACCTCTATCACCCCACAATTCTCACAACAAAAACCCCAGATAGTACAAGTAGCATAGTAGCTGTCATGGTAGCTTTTGATCTCCCAGTGTGTTAGGACCATATAAATTTACAAAATTTAGAAGAAGTTCTGTACTACAAGAGACAGATGCTGGAATAGGTTTCCCAGAGGATTTGTGAATGCCCCATCCCTGCAAGCGTTCAAGGCCAGGTTGGATGAGGCTTTGAGCAACCTGGTCTGGTGGGAGGTGTCCCTGCCCATGGCAGAGGGTTGGAACTGTGTGATCTTTGGGGTCCCTTTCAACCCAAACCATTCTGTGATTCTACTAAAATAAAGTCAAGAAATAGTCAATAATGGGTTTTGTCTCAAGTGTGCCTACAGGGGTGCTCAGAAGCCCAAACACACTGACGTAAGAGATCACTTGCCTTTCCAGAGGAGTGGAGCAGCCAGTCTACCCACAGAAACCACTTCAAGAAGCACAGGGAGGTCAAACATACCCAGGTCCTTTGCAGTGCCCTTTCATCAACAGAAGAAGTACCAAGCTGTCCCATACACAAATGGAAAGCAAGCACTGAGCTCTGCAGGGAAGGCACTCTCAGACCAAGCTAGCACCTTGGCAAACACTACTCGGGGAAAAAGAGATGCTCTGAAGAGGAGAAGCCAACAGGCAGCCTGCATCCCCCTGCGCTACAGGGAGCAAAGCTGCAGGAGCCTTTCCCAGCCATAATGACCCGACTGAGTAAAGGCAGTGCTCAGCAGCTATTTCTCTCATCCGTGGCTCCCCAGGCCTGTGCCGTCCAGGCCCTTGGGCAGAAGCACAGCACGCAGGCAAGTCAAAGGTGGATTTGCCCAAATCCCACCCCATCGGGCAGGCAGGTTCCCTCAAAAGGCAGAACAGCTCGGCAGGGAGGCGTGCTTACAGCCCCATGCTCTGCCAATGGCGCAGGGCTGGAGCACGCTGCAGGTTGCTTAATCACAAAGGACACACATCTGAAATCAGATTCCTCGTGGGTGACAGCGGTAAGATCGAAAGCTAAGCTCTTCTTTGAGTCATTCATCAGCTCAGATGTGAGTTGTCAGCCGTTTGAAGGTTTTCCACAGAAGTTACCACACAGTCTGTGCTCTTTATCAATTCTCTGGCTGTAGCAGTAGGGATGTGTCAGACCCGCTTCTTTCATTTATTAAAACTTTCTGCCTAATTTGACAAACTGGGGGAAAATTCTGGATATAACTGAGCTTCAATTAGTCTTCTTTCATTCCCCTAAACACCTGCACCTCCAGTTCAGAGTAGTACATGTTGTAAAACATAAAAGGAGAATTATTCTCTCTGCTTTGAGGAAACCCTGAAATCCTGCTTCTGTCCCCCTCAAACTCATACCCAGGTCACTTTCTTGGTCTCAGATATGCCAGAGACCTCTAAAGTGTCTGCCCAGAACATCAGTTATACATGCTCTGATTTTACCTCTAAATGATGAGCTGGAATATAATCAAGGGATGACGAAAACTTTTACGATAGGTCCCAGTTCTTACCTTTTTTAGGTATCCTACTCTGGGATCAGGATTTATGGCCTACTGGGGGGAAGAGGGTGATGTCCATGAGGAGGGTAGCAGCAAGCTGGTGTTGCCAGGGATGAAGCCATGGGTACACACCTCCTGGTGGTGTCCTCCACAGCAGCCACTGCCCCTGCCTGAGGCTGTCCCCAGCAGCAGTCAGGGCCTGCTCAGACCTGCTGGTGAACAAACGAACTGCTCCTGGACAGGCTCCCTAACCCATTTCAGTCAAAACTGTCTTGTTTAGTGCAGACTATTTAAATGGAAAGACCTGGACTCAGCAGCCCAAACTCCCTATAAAGTTAAGGGAGAAGGAAACATTCCTGCAGGGCAGCTCAGGCTCCTAAGGTCCAAGTCTACATGTGCCTGCTTCTCCCTTTGCCCCCCCAGAGTCTGAGGTGAATGAGCTCCTGACACTAGCAGCTTAGTAAGAGGTGAACAAGATGAAGGCAGACCTAGGCTTTGTTTAGGCTATTCGGTTCAGCTGCACAGACAGCTGAGCCCAATTTGGAGGAATGGACATAGGAAAGTGGTTGCAAGTGGTTCATAGGGGTAAGTGCTTCACCTGGCAGAGCCTCAGAGGAAGGATATGAGTGCAGTATCCTCCGCAAGCACCTAAAGAAAGACCTGTTTGAGCTCTCTCACTCGGTAGGGCAGGGAGGAGGCATGCGAGCAGCAGGGGGAAGGGCAGTGCTGAGCAGAGCGAGCAGCCCCACACAGGAGCCTGGAGGAAGAGGAGAGGGGATGGGCTCCCTCCAGGCTGCCTGGACATGGCAGGAGGGATGTGGGTGGCTCTGAGCTGCTGTACAACTGCGTGGGCGACATTTTCAGGGAGAGCAAAAGAGTTTTTTCATCTGAGCCAATGACCCATTGCTCATGGCTGAATCATGCCACCACTCCTTGGGAAACTGCCAAGTGTAAAGAAAACGGGGAGCCAGCCAGTGGGGAGTAAGCAGCCCTCCTATCTGGTGTGCCTAGGGGCCTGGAAACACCCCTGGAGGTGCGAAACACAAGCATGCTCAGTCCTCCCGGCCTTCTGCATGTACATATTTTGTACATATCTCGTGCATCCACCACATCTCCAAAGGTCTGGGGATGGCATGAACTTCACAGCAGACAGTGACCAACCCCTCGCGGAGCTCCCTCACCCCTATGTAACAAATGTGTGGGAGTACGGGCAGCCCCTCCGGCCCTCCTAAGGCCCCACACAGCAGCTGGCTGCTCACCAGGCACCTGGCTGAGCTGGAGGATTTGTTCTGAATGCAGCTGGTGGGTGAGGTGCCCAGGGGTCCTAGGGACCCATGACAGTCAGCAGAGATGCAGCATGTGCTGTCAGGAGAGGCCCTGAGAAGCACTCGGCCTACCCCAGGGTGGACTGCCATCCCACATGTATTTTTGATCAACCAAACCACAGCCTTAGGTCCCCTGCAGGCTCCATTCTCTCTGTTAGAGTCACTGAATCATAAAATGCCCCATGCTGGAGGGGCCTCTGGAGGTCACCTACTCCAGGCCTCCTGCTCAGAGCGGCGACCACCACAGCAAGCTGCCCAGGGCCTCATCAGTTGAGTGCTGCACCTCCAGGGAGGCAGATCTACAGCCTCCCCAGGCAGCTATTGCCTATGGTGATAACTCATGATAACACTTAAGGAAAGGCATGTCATGCCATTAAGGTGGCAGATCTGACTCAGGACCTATGGAAGACCCATGCCCATCAGGAGAGGCAGCTGGAGGCCAGGCAGGATACTCCAGGGCATTTCAGCTATGACTATTTTCTGGTGACTGAATACAACCGTAGGTGTCCAGACATGGGGCCAATTGTGTATATGTTGTGAAATGCACTCATCGTCTCGTGAAATGGCACTAGAAGCTGGCTGTGAGGTGGGATTAAGTGATCCCACCAGCACTGGTCTTCCTCACGTCCTCCCACGCCTGCCAGATGCTCACTGCACAGCTCCCCTGAGCTCAGGATTCAGTTTTGCCAAGCAAGGCTCTATGAACCCAGCATGACTGTGATTCTTATAAGATAATCAGACATTAGCAATAAAAAAGAATAAAATAATTATGGGCTTATAAAAATCAAGATTAATTCTCTACCTCATTCTCCAGCTACCTGCTTGTTGTCCCAGACCAGGGAGGGATTAAAGACTGTAAAATGCGTACAACCCCGAAATTACCATGCTGTGGACGGCTAATGATCTGTGCTGCTTCCCTCATCTTGAGACCGCTTTGCTGTCATGTTTTGCAGTGCCACCAAACATTGTTTTGCTCAGAGAGACCTTTCAAACCTCAGTGGAAGTCGAACTAACTGCATTTCAAAATAGTTCACAAGACCATGTCAAAAGCTGTGCTGGTGATGTAAGACCAGGTCTACCCTTCTGTGCAGAAATAAGTAACAAGCGCAATTCACACATGGTTATTTAGGCCAGTATGAGAGAAAGCTTGCTCTTGGCTATCAAAAATGGGACAATCAGCTGAAATCAGTGGGAATTGTGCCCAAGCACCACAGTACGGTGATGAAAAATTATAGACATGGTAGAAATCTGTAAAGTATTTATCATGAAGAGGCTGAAGGCACAACTCTAATCCTTCTCACCATCCTTTTATAAAAGTACATCAGTATTTGCTTTTCACAGACCTGCTATGCAAAGAGTGATAAAGAGATCTTCGAGTCATGTGAGGAGAGTTCAGCTCCTTTAGGCCCTCCAGTAACTTAGATAATTTGCATAACTTTTAACAGTAATGAATAAGTAAAGAGCAAAAGGAATACCTGGTGTTAATGAGTGTAACTCTACTAATTTCAATAAATTAACAGCAGTAACTCCAGAACTCAGTTCAACAACATTATTTAGTGAACTGGGTGCAGAAAATAAATGAGCCTATTTTATAGCTTTTAGGAAGATGAACCAGTCAGGTTCAGCTTTCGAAAGTTATTAACTCCTAGAAAAAAAAAAAAAGACAGGGAGTAAAAAATTAAAAATTCAGCCTAAGAAAGCAGCAGCAAACCGAAAAGGGAGATCAGAATGGAAACATTTGTACAAACTCCTTTGTCTAACAACTCATGCCCTAGGTAAAATATTCTGGCCCTGAAACTAAAGCTGAAGGAGATTTTATTACAAACGCAGCTGCATTTATAATTAGACAGTGAAATGTAGTAGGAAAAAATAGCATAGGAACAATTTTGCATGGGGACTGCATGACCTAATAGCTGCTTTTCAACTCTACTATCAATGATTTTGTGCTCTAGTTTCCTTCGTCAGCTGACTGGGGACTGTTTTTGAAGTCATTAGGAAGCTGGGAACACACCAATTTGACTTGAGAATTAAAGAGAAATGGCACAGATAAGAAAAAGATGGAGAATTTCCTCTCTCTTACACTGGCTGTTCATTGTTTAAACTGGACTGATGCAGCGGCCATTCCTGTTTTGCTACTGCTAGATGGGAGAGAGGAATCAGACCCCATATGACATTTCCAGGCAGCAAGTTACAGGCGAAACTTGTGCAAGTGGCAGTTCTTTGTGTTCCCATAGCAACCCAAGCTGCAGTTGTCAGTAATTAAAATTAAATCCATAGTTTTATTAGAATGCCAGGAGTTGCCTTCTCAGATGATGGAAACAAAGCCGAAGCCACAATATCTGCAAAAATGATTTCCTTATGCAGCTTAGTTATTCCTTACTGCAGCATTCAGCTACATTGAACCCATTTCAGCATCAGTTTGAACAGGAGTGGGAAATGGTGTCTAGAAGGTTTTAACCTTACTTTTGTGGCAAGTTGTCTCTATCATAGGTCACATAACATGGGCAGCAGCTGCAGCAAGGGGTGCAGCAAGGTGAACTCCCCTGGAAAGTGCTTTACATACAGAATATATCGGCATCCTAAATTAAGAGGAGGGGGAGAAAGTCCAGCGCTAAACCCTGACTATGTTGCACGGCTTTGCTACCAACAGCGAGCTCCTTTCTGGCTCCGCCCTGGACCTTCCCCACCAGCTGTCTGAAGAACAAGGCTTGGGCACGCATGCTGGGCCCAGGTCATGGCAGGACTCTTCCCTAAATTGCGTATTAGACTGTCTCAACCAGACCGCACCGTGCTTGGCTCCCTCTGCCCCCACAAGTTCTCCAGCACTGTCTCGGGTGGCTTTGCAACCTCACATGCCCTCGTGTTAACCATCAGCAAAACCCACCGCCAGGATCATGTGAAAAAACCACTGCTGTAGTGGGCTGCGGCACTTAATTCATTTCCCTTCAGACAAGTGGATCTGGGAAAACGCAGACAAAATAATAATCGTGTTTTATGGCCAAAATCCCTCCCCCGTGGGGCCCAGTGGAGAACCAAGGCCAAGCACTGTTTAGTGTAGATGCAGCCAGTCTGCTTCAGAGGGAGCAGAAGGACACGAGCCAGCGTGTGCTCCTTGGCCTCGCACCCGACAATCAGTCCTTGGCTCTCTGTTATTTAGTAGTATGGATGTATCCATAAAGAGTACCCAAAACCACTTCTGGCTCCAAAAAAACTCCTTAACTTAATAGAAAAGTAAATTATTTTGCTTCTCAGAGGCAGATTAAATTTTCCAACTGGCTAAGCATAAATTAAAATCCATCTCGCCGAACCAGAGCCTACCAGCAGCTAGCATGTCCAGCAAAACAGATTCTCATTAGTTGCTCTTAAAATTGTTAAGAAAGCAAAAATAAAGTGCTATATTAATAAAAAAAATATATTTTCCTAACATCTACCCTGGAAAAAGAGCTGGTAACAACAGAACAAACATCTGTATTTCATTGTAGTAAATCAAATAGGAAATTGTAACACATTTATATCTTTAGAAGGAACAAGAATGTAAGACTGTACATACATACACACCTGCATCATAAACCCAGTAACAACATCAACATTACAGATTGCTGAGAGGCATATTCTTTTGTTTGGTAGCAGAGGTAACAGCCATGGTGAGCATGATGCCTCCTGACAAAAATACATCTGACAAAACTATACCTTCTGAGATGAGGGGGCTTCTGTGGAAACTCAGGACTTCAAATAAAATTTTAGTTTAAGCTTGGAAATCAACTTTAATTATCTGCTTCCTCATCTCCTCTTATTTTGAAAACAAAACCCTGCTAAGTTTTGCTCTTCCTAAATGTTATCACAGGAAGCCTCACAACACAAGCTCAGGAACTGCACACAGAACAGTCCAGAAGTGCTCTAGAGCTGTGGTTCAACAAGGCATCTTTCAGACTGAACAGCTCAGCCACACTGTTATTCTTGTTCATCACTTCCATCTCAGCACTCCATGCTCCAGTTTTATGCTGAAACAAAATTCTAGTACAGGCACAAACCACATTTTCCAGGAATGTCTATACAAGCAGCATTGTGCGTTGATGGATGTTCAGGAAAAGTGAGTAAGAAGGCTCCTGGTACTTTAGAAGCAAAGTTGTATTTAAAAGGCTCCACAATCACCTCTTGCAGCTTGTTATACAATGCTATCAATAGCCAAAACCCTACTGGGAGTCAGGATATTTTTCAAAATGAGGTTGTATTGCTTGGGCGGTGCTACTCTGCTGCTTGTGACTGCTTCCTTTCCCTCCTGCCTGAAACTTGATAAGATCACGGTGGGAAATGGAGCATAAGATTTATAAACAATGGTGTTAGTCCATGAGAAATGCACACAGGAATAGAGGAAATCCTAGATTTCCTTATGAAGATAACTTTCCAAATAAGACTTTACGCAAACACACAGGTTCCAGTCACAAGGGTGGCGTGACATGAGCCAGATACGAGACCCTAAATTTACGGGTGTTGTAAAGGGGCATTTGAGAATCTAGTTAAGAAGTGTCAAACAAGCACTGAAGCTGAAATCCACATTCGGATGTGGGGTCTGAAGGACTTAACGCTGATGAGCTAACCACGTCCCACACGAGCAGCAGCAGCTCCTGCAGCACCTAATGGCCATGGGATGCCACTGCCTGCGCCCAGCAAGCAAGGCACAGTGCATGCACCACTCCACGGGACTTGCGGCAAGGACAGGGCATGCTGCAGGGCCGGAAGTCTGTGCCAACACATCACCACCCTAAAATCCATCCACCTGGGAAGGATCTCCATGTGGAATGAGGGATTTCCACGGGGAATGAGGGAATAGCCAGGAGACAAGGAGCAGAAGTGTCATCACCCTCGCCCACCTGGATGAGGGGTCATCAACCAAGCTGGTGGTTTTACGATAAAGCATGGGCTCTAGTGTTTTGCTAGAAACCCTATGCCACTCACCATGTGAGCAGCAGCACAGCTTTTCCAAAGCAAGCTGTCTGGAAAGATGCCTGGCTTTCTATGCGTAGGATCCAAACTGTTTTTAAGGGACACGCTCCAGGGACTTTTCACACGTATCGCATAAATCCTGCCATTTCACTGGTTCGTTGCCTGTTTTTGTTACTATCATGCACCCTTCATGAGAAGCACAGGCTTCTGAGCTGCTGAAAGGCAAAGCCACAGCAGGGAGCGACAGCTTCCTCAAGTCCAGAGAGGTCCCAGGAGCTGCGTGGTGCCAGGGGAACATGAATTGTGCAGGGCTGGGATTCAGCTGCCCAGACATTGCCTCCTGCACTAGCCACTGTGAGCTCCCTTTATAGTCCATGGAGAGGAGCGGGCACTCATATTGTCCTGTGCAAGACGAAAAACTGCTGGATGGAGCAGTCATTAAAGGCAGAATCAGCTCAGATACAGAAATCCCCTTCTTAATTCCAGTGCTTGTGCACAGGTGCCATAGGACATGAGAGCATGGAGCACCTGGAGCTGGTTGTGACAAATCTCATCTCATGCAGCCTTGGGCTTGATGTTAACAGATTTCAACAAAGGTGGGACTCAGGTCTGAGCACCTTCATGCAGGTACCCACATGCCCAACACATTTTGTTTCACCTGGGCTGTCAGCTGCAGAGCCAGGGATAACCCTGCCAGTTTTCTCTGACCAGACAAAATTCAAGCCTGCCCAGCTATCCAAAAGCAGCCACCTCTGCAGAGTGCAACGGAGTATTGAAGGAGAGGGTGCTGACAGCACATCTGAGAGCCCAGCACCACCTCCCCTCGTCCTGCACAGCAGGATGCTCGCAGCAGCCCGCGAGCAGCGCGGAGAGAGGCAGCCAAGCATGCCCAAACTCCTGCAACACAGCCGGGCTGCCTCTGAGAGGTGGAGGGAGAGTTAGCAGCAGCCAAGTTTTCAAGGAACAGAGATGGCTTCTTCAAAACCTCAGCAAATCCCTCTGAAAGAGTTAAGTCTGTCCTCTGTGCGGCTCGGACCTGCCAATAGCGGTAAAATTGCCTCCTTTTCTGTGGCATTTTCTCTACACTGCTACACAGTGGGACTCCAGCTTGCAGACACAGTTTCTCCAGGGCTTTATACGTTTTGTCATGGTTGGCTGTATTTTTCAGAGCTCTTCCTTTTACCTTCATTAAACTTGAATAAAAAGGGTCTATTAAAAAATGCAAAAGACCCATTTTTCAAAATCAGCCATAGCCTTCAATTTTTCAAGGTTAAGGCACTATTTCTTTCATTTGATCTAATCCCAGCTGCGAAGGAAAGGAAGGGACTGTGTTGCGGAGAAACCAAGGACATAAATACCTTTGAACCAAGCAGGACAGCCCCAAAAAAATGCCTGCCCAACCAGCCAAGATAGGCTCCACATGGCCAGTGGTGTGAGGAGGACATCTTCACAGAGCCTGCCAGAACAAGAGCCGAACTGATGTCCTCCAGAGCACCTTCTGCAGCACCTTTTCTGTCCCTCTCTGTCATTAGGTGCTTGGAGTTAAATCCTTCAGCCAGCTGGGTAAATACCTGTCCCCAGCCATGGACAGCCATGGACAACAAACATTTTCCCAGCTGGGATCGATATTTAGAACACACGGCCAGGTTTTCAGGGACTGAAGAACTAGGATAACTTGTGACCAGATGTGATGGAAATTTCAGTTTAGGTGTTTCGCAACAAAACGCCTATTTTCAACAGGACCTCATCTCTCAGGCTTCCAAGTCCCTTGGGTTATTTTTAAAAGGTTACCAAAGAATAAGAGCCCCATTTTCTAAAGAGCCCAGTGCATGGGGTTGGATGCTGACTTGCAGGGTGCTGTTGCTCTCCTTACGTCAGTGGGGCACACAATGACACTGGGCTTGGGCAGCCAGCCAGGAGGTGTACAAAGGCCTTCCTGAGGCTTTGAGCCACTGATATAGGTGCCTAAAATGACAGCTTAGGTTTCCGGAGAAGCTGTCCATGGAGCACAGACAAACAGACAGTGTAGAGAGCTCTGCCAGGAAACTGCAAAGTCTCTAATCTTGAAAATATTTTTGTCAATAGACACAGGTGACGCATTTGAACGTATGGCTTTAAAAAAAATAAAATAAAAAAATCCACCAGGCTTATTAATCCCTGTTTCTGCAAATGAAAATATGACGAGAGTGTAAGGTGTCAAACTAGTCAATGCAATGTTTTTAAACTCAGGGTTAACAGCCACCAGAAGAGCTGCTTTGTCTAATTTTCTTCAAGCAGAGAAGAGCATAGCGGCATTACTGTCTTGGCATATCATGTAACATAGCAAAAAGTCTTCAACAGCTTTTAAGCATTTTTTTGCCGTGAAGGACTCAAAGCGATGTGATCAAAGAGCAGGAAATATGCAGCACCTGCTCATTGCCTATAGCTGATGGAAAATAGAGGTTTGTTTGTGTTGTCATTGGCTTCTGCTCATTTCCTGCTCCGGCCCAGAAAAACAAGGTTTTTTATGAGTGCTTAGGAGTTCGAATCGATTCAGATGCTTCAGCCTTAAAATCAGATCTGCAGCTGACCCTCGCTGAATTAAAGTGAATATCCCTTATTACTGGAAAAATCAGCCAATGCTCTAAAACCCATCTGTATTTTAAACTATGTTCTCTCTGCCTAAGCCCTTTGTGTATACTTTAATTCCCACAGCAGAATTGTATAGTCATTATTTTTTATTAAGCTACCTTTTTAAGCAGAGAAAGGGAGACAGGAAAGCAAAACAGCTTCCCCCAAGCCCACGGGGTTGGCTGTACCCAGACGTATCCCTATCTGAGAGAGGGGACTTGATGCCTTCTCTAAGGCGTGGAGAGAAACAGAGAGGTCCACAGCATGATTCAGCTCTCGTAAGACATGGACCACCTTGGGAAGTGCCCACCTCTTTCCATCACTGTGCGGACACCCAGAAGTGGGTGAGTGGCTTAACTGAGGGCCCCTCTGCTCAGTGCTTGAACCTGGGGTCACTGGAGAATTGCAGCAGGACCAAAACTGCCTGGAGTGGCTTTTAAAATGCCACAGTATGTAGCTGGACTGCTCATTTTGCTTTCTGTGACCATTAAATTGGAAGCCAGTATTAAAATATTCCATTCCCAGTGCCAGGGTTTTGTTATTCAGAGGTTTTCATTCATCTCACAGAAAATCTAACTACCCTGCAGACCTTGATGAGCCCAAGTGGGTACACTTTAGGCGGATCATGCCTCCTGGTCCCCTCACCAATGTGTTCTTTGTGCATACAAAATTGCCCTTGCTAGTGGTAATGAGCTCAGAAGCTTATATTTTCATGGCATCCGGGAATACTTCCCTTTAGCTTCAGTATGAAAGCTGGGTTATATTGGAGTAATATTTGTAAAGCATTTTGTTAGACTCTGTCTAACAAAGGGCACTATCAAACAATCCTTTTAAATCAAAAAGAAAAATGACAGACTTTTCCTGAGCACTAAACTCACCATAGTACATATGATGGGCTGCTACTGAGGGTTGCACACTTGAACATACATTTCCAAAAGTATGGAAATAGAAAAAAAAAAATAGAAACACAACACCCTACATCCCAATCCCACGGCAGAGAGGTTGGAACTAGATGATCTTTAAGGTTCTTTCCAACACAAGCCGTTCTATGATACTGTGATATGATTTTATGAAAAGAAGCAAACGAAAAAAAGAAGAGAGAAAAAAAAGGTTTTCTTATACATGAGCAATGGAAGCTATAACATTTCTCCCTATTTGAAAGAAAATTAGAGTTTAGATCTTCCATCTGCCACTAATTCAGTGCTAACAAAGACATGATCAATTATCACTATAAACAAAGCACATTCCAAAACAATTGTAGCCGAGGCAATAAAACCACCCATTAGAGCAGACACATTGGATAGGCTCCAGTCAGTCTCATTTAGGTGACTAATTTAGGCAAAGCTCCACTGCAATTTTAGGCATCTGGCCTGGGCGAGGAGCAGAGATTTCTGGCAGCCAGATACACCCTTGCGGAGTCTTCTTTACAATTCGTGGAGACGTGCGGGTGCTGCTGATGATGTGCAGCCCCACACTGGTGCTTCCCACAGATGCATAGGGCAGGGGGACGTGGTCCTGGCATGCCACAGGGCGAGTGACCTCCCGGGAGATGCCACCACCAGGAGGATGGGCAACGTGAAGCCCCAGCAAGATTCGGCCCTACCTTCCCTCCTCTAGGCTAGAGGTGGGCCTCTGGGGAGCTCGGGCCTTCTTCCTTTGCAGAGCCCACACAGGCAAGGTCTCTAATGGCACTTCACTAACCCTGTGCATTAGGACTACAGGGAATGGCCTCAAGTTGTGCCAGGGGAGGTTTAGGTTGGAAATGAGGAGACATTTCTTCTCAGAAAGAGCAGTCAGGCATTGGAACGGGTTGCCCAGGGAGGTGGTGGAGTCACTGTCCTTGGGGGTGTTCAAGGAAAGGTTGGGCGTGGTGCTTGGGGACATGGTTTGGTGGGTGATAGTGGTAGTAGGGTGATGGTTGGACCAGATGATCTTGGAGGTCTCTTCCAACCTTAATGATTCTATGATTCTGTAATTAAACATGGCCGGAGCATGTCCCACCATCAAATTCTTGACGTGGTTCCCCTGACACAGCCATTTTTGTTGTTGTTGTTCAGATGTAGCTACACCTAGGCAGGGCCTAGCAGCCAAGTTCCTTTCCTCCAAAAAGGATGCCTCACCCCAGGGCTCAAGTGAGCTGTGTTCTAATCAGTTCCTCACCTGAACTCGTGGCACATGTCTACATATCTAAAAAGTGGCTCAGTTTTGGCAGGAGCAGTGTCAAGTGCAACCACACAGGATGCTCCAGGGCCTAGTAGTTAGGACAGTAATAAAGTAGGTACAACATCACATAGCGTACTCAGAACTGAAGTCCCTGGAGGAATGCCTCGTGCACTAAATTATAACTTTAAGCCTGGCAGCTCTTACCGCCCTAAATCAACCACACCGTCACATCTAACTATTCAGGTTTCTGTGGGGTCAGTTCAGAGGACTCCCTGCCCAGCCCTGGACCACAACAGCATTTGAGGTGCCCTGCTCCTGAGGACAGGCACACCTATACACACCTGTGCAAGAAACATTTCTTACCCAAGAAGCTCTGAGACTGAGCATGGGAGTGTGTTCAGGCAATCCTGGAAAGCAGATGGACGGGCTTGTCTGAGACTTGGATGGGGTTCAGAGTGATGGGATCCCTGCCAAGAAGACGGGAGGAGCCCTTCCTTGGATGCTGGTCAAAATACAGTTAAAGCCCATTACTATTAAATGCAGAGCTGCCATGAAAGTCTCTGATACTGACCAGCAATAGGTGGCAGTGAAAAGGTGTAAGAAATGTGGGAAGCAAGTGGCGTGCACTCCCTCCCAGCTCCTCCTGTCTGCTTGCAATCAGCAGCTCGGAGACTTCTTGGGTTGGGGGACGCAGCTGACTTTTGTGTTTGACTGACACAACTGACTATATCTTCAAGTGTCTCTTTGCTTTTCACTTCCACAATATTTTTCACAACATCCATGAATTAACCATGCATATGTATGAAAAGTTCTTCTTTATGCTTGTTTGAAATTTCCTTCTGGTAACACCTTATATTCTGATGATAGCTGTATTATGAGAGACAGTGAGTAACTGTCCTTTATTCACCTCCTCTGACCATTTGACTTCACCCCTCTGTCATCTCTGAAAGAGATGCTGAAAGTCTATTAAGTATTTCTCACTATGAAAGCAGTTTAGCACACGTCTCTGAAACTTCTACTGTAGCTGTTTTTCAGAATGGAGTGACTAGGATGTGCACCATATCCAGGATGTCAGCATCACACAAAGAGTGATGGTTTGGGTTGTTGTCTTTTCCCTTTTGTTTATACAAACTATAAAACACAAGGTATTAAAGAATGTTTAAATACAACTGAATTCTCAAACAAGTTCAAAGCGGGGCACATGCTCCAAGTGTTGCCTGCAGCCCAGCGTGCGTGTACATTTTTCCATGGGCACAACTTTAAGACCAGATTTGAAAGGCTGACTCCAAACCATCAATATAACAAATTAAATACAGCTTTGAGATGCATTTTTGAGATGGATCCTGTATAAGGCATTCCTGCACTTAATCTACCAAACAGGAGCCGTATCGCTTTTGAGATTAGTTTGTTTAACAGCAGGACTTACTCCGTAAGCAGAAATGCCTTCTTGGTTCACGGACCTCCTTTCTGGATGCATTCCAGCCTGCAGCTGCTGACTTCAAAGGCAAAAACAAATGCTGACTGTTTGGCTTGGGTGCTCCTGTGGGTCCCAGACATATATCTCTGTTGTCATTTGGTGCTCAGTCCCAGCACAGCCTGAGGTCCTGCCTCACCAGTGTCCCTGCAACGCCAAGGTACTTGGCAAACTTCAAACAGACTCCTATGGAAAGGAGAGGTTGCAGGGCTCAAATTCGGTCAGTGAGGAGCTGGGACCCCAGAAGCCCCACCAACAGCTCTGCTGAGCTTTTCCTTTTTTTGCTGTGTGGGCACTGTGCACCCTAGTCACATGCATCCTCCACATGCGTGTGCAACACGAGCAGAAACCTTGCATGGTGAGGTGTCACTACACTCAAACCTGCTGGTAGGGCCCCCACTACATCTACCGTTGTAACCACAGTGAGTGGAAACTTAATGAGCTTCACACAAAGCTTCTTTGGATTAACAGAAAGTCTCTTTTGCATTCAAACAGCTCATGCCTGCAAGAATGAAGCCCAACCCACTACATGTGTGGAGACCTGCTGCAAGGAGTGGGTTGCCTCCACACCAACTGGGGTCTGGTAGCCCCGGAGCAACCCAAAACCCTCCTGGCTCCCTAAACAAGCCAAGATCAGTTTGCAGGGCTGGCAGATGGAGGAAGGGAAGGGAGGAATCTCTGTCCATATCAATGAGCATGCATGATCAAAGACCTTCCAAAACCCCTCAAGCATCGAGTATCATAACAGCGTCATTCAGATGGCAGGCCTCCCTTTAGAAACGCTATTTATTTGTCCCATAGTTAGGTGTTGCATAAATGCTGATCACATTGACCCAAATTTGCTTGCTTCTTGCTTTTGTGTACTACCCACCAGCTAGGTGCAAAAACAAGTTCAGGTTCATCTTTCAGCTTGCACTCTTCAACTCTGCCAGTTCCCAAATAGCAGCAGTACTGCAGGTCCTGCTATGGCAGCTCAAAGCTTTGGCATGTTGGGCTTTTGCTATCCAGGGTATTTTTTTTAAATATATACTTGGAGAACAGGAAGCACCTGGTGTGTGAGAAAGCAGGACCCAAACCCTGGCTGTCAGTGTCCTTTTAGAATTAAAAAAAAAAAAAAAAAAAAAAAAAAGGATAAATCAACAGAACCTTTCAGTTCAGATGCCATTTACTAAAATGCAACATTCACATTGTCTGCAAATAGCAGCTAGCTGAAACTTGTTAGAAGATTAAGTTTCAATTACAGCTGACATTTCCAAAACACCATGCGATAGAAAAGCCATTCACATCCCCAGACCCAGACAGTGATCTCACATCTCCTCCTTCCAGGCATCAGCTGTTCAAAGGGTCATCGCTGGCAAAAGCCACGGCAGAGATGCCGTCTCTGACATTTCTGTGCTCTGGCAATCATGGGACTCATCAGCCCCAGCATCAGATATGAAGAGCAATCACACAGAACTCCCAGCAGCTTGTGGGATGGTCTAGTGCTAAGCACACATTGAAGCTAGTGTGATTTCAAGGGAGATATGTGTATTGTATGGGCAAGAGAGCTGTATTTATGTTCTTCCCCATTACTTACTGTAGAGGAAATGGAAACAGAAAAGAAGAGCTCTCGAACAGGTACAAGGAGGAAGACTACATGCCAGATTTTTTCTCGTAATATGCTATCAGCTGGACAAAGCAGCTTCTAATTCCACTGATTTAAATGGCTTTGAAGGACAAGCTCTAGAGTAAGGTGAAGGGCTGTTCTTAATCTGACTTACTTAAAGATTCACAACATGCAGCTGTTTTAGAATTTCAATAAAATGTTTATCTTGATCTTTGTGACAGGAGAATTATAAGATCAACTGAAAAAGACACATTTGTAACTCCCATCTCCCCTTTGCCTTGAAGAATGATAAATAGCCTGAATTTCCAAAGCATTACTCATGGTTTTAGATAAGCCATCACTTCATAAGCAGAAATTTTACAAAACTACCCTGATATGGGAGCAGAAACTGAACTCCCTCATTTTGAGAAGAGATTGTATTTGGGGAGAGGTCTTCTCAGAGATCTCTGTCATTTAAGGCTATTCTGTACTATTAAGGCTATTTAGATCATTACCAAAATGGTTTTACCCTCACGTCCAACACGGCTACTTAGGCTGCCTATCCTTCAAATACCTGACAACTCTTGACAATGCTGAGATGCATTTCCCAGCTACTTGAAATCCCTCAAACCATCCTAAAATTTCTGCGCTGCATTAATCATTACACTGATGAGTATTTCCTACCGTTTTCTTTCTCACCCTGATATCCTCTCTGATAGCATTTAGCACCATTCAGATTACTTTGTACATAAATGCTAAGTGTTTTTAATGGACACAACAGGGCTATTACTACCAGCTCCTTTCTCCAACAGGAGACTGATCTATACAACTGCGGCTGACAGCTTTCCCTCGGACATGATCCTTTCACCACAGGATGCTGTTAAAATAAGGGGCCTGACCCAAATGCCGTCGGAGTCATTGGGAAGCTTTGCAGGTTGAGAAAGGCAAAACTCATGAGCCTCTCTGCGTCCCAATCTGACGTCAGGATGAAATACAGATGGGCTATGAATCACCCTCCTATGAACAGGCTTCAATGGGAGGAAAATCAGTTTGCGTGGACAAGTTTTAGCCAACCATATAAATGATTGAGAGATCAGGACCTCAGGGCTTTCCGTGACCAGGGTTGGTTTGCATTCTGCACATAGCTATTGCTTTCCATGACCTTTGGATGTAGTGCTGCATGCCACAAGCACTGCTGATGTACATCTGTGGGGCTTTGGTCCACCTGCTCCAGAGGGAGAAGGACGGTGGTGGGGTAGGTGAGGAATATGAGCTGAAAGCCCAAGAGGATATTTAATAGGCATGTACAACAGATAAGGTCAAAAGCCAAAATCAGCTCCATTTGTAATTTATTCTCATGGTCTTGAAAAGCTAAAGTGATCCTGCTGGGATTCTGGCCTGAGCTTCGATGGGCTTCAGTTGTACCAGATGTCAGGCTTAGGGCCACTAAACTACTTTGTTTACTTGGGCTGCTTCTTCTTCTGTAAAACTGCCACAGTACCTCCTTTACAAATTTGTTTAAGAACACAATTCTTCAATGAATATAAACAAAAAATACCTTATTGCTGGCAAATAAGATAATTTACTGGAATATATAAGATCAGTGGTCGCTTTCCCTCTGCTAATGTGAGTGTGGATATGCAGAACACTCACTTGTTTGTTTCTTTATAATAAGTCATTAGCAAGTATTTGGAAACAAAATGGTACAGCATTTCCTACCTTAGGGTGACCTTTTTTGATACCAGACGCATAGCCTAGCGCTTCCTGCTAGCACAATAACTCCTCTTATTGTAGACTCCTACGCGGCTTGTTGTGACACCATTAAGAGAGGAGCCTGCTGAAGAGCAGGATGCGGTTGTTGCCAAGGGACAAGAGATGTGCGACCTCAAACAAGGTGCTCAGCTTTCTTCCAATTAGAAGCCCAATGGGTGTATTAACAATACATGACAAAAGAAATGAGGTTCAAATACAACCCATGATTAACTGAACAATATTGAAAAAGCTACTGCTAGGCACTGCATTCATATGATACGAACAGCAGGAATCCATTTCTGTGGCTGCATCTCAAACAGTGCATAGTATATATCTATCTTTACAGTCGTATTTTTAACTATGTAAAATATATATACATATATACACCTCTTCTCTGCTAAACAATGATGCTGAAAGGATCATTTTTAGCATGATAAAACCACTTAAATATCTTCTTGACCCAGGAAACCAACATTTTCTAAACTTTTAAAAACTGAGTTATCATTAATTTGTACAACATGTTAATTTAAACATTTCTGCACTCTTCTAACCACTATCTTACACCTCTCATTCCCCACTCTGTTATAAATCAAGAAAAATAGACGATTTATTTCCAGCTGTAGGAATTCTGTGCATTACCAGGAGCATAAATCTACATGATTTCTCTGGACCCTTCCATTAAAGCCTGCAGCCCTCTCTCCAAAGATGTCAGCATACATACCAAACAAATGATATCAGCTAAAAATCCCTTATCAGCATGCTCAGATTTACTAGTCTAGCCTCTGAACTGCTGCAAACGCAGTAATAGATTAAATGTCAGGAGGAAGTTCATCCTTATTGTTTCCCCCTCAGACGAGAAAACCAAACATTGCAGGCTTATAAATTTGTCTTTGTTAAAGGCAAGCTGTGTGAGTTTCTTACCCAGCACTGCCTGCCTGAGCAGAAAATGAACAAAAGAGGTAGCTTATGGCATACAGCACGCAAGCAAGTGGCATTTCTTTAGTGAATCTCTGTCAGACACACAATGTTATACAAATACAAGCATCTCAGATACTTCAGTCTTCTGCTTTGTGCATCTGACAGAAGCAGTGTGGATCTCTAACTTATTGTCTGTCCACCTGTGGCACCAAGGAGCCCCATTTATCACACTGGAGGACACTGTGCTTGCATTCCCCCAAACCCAGTCCTCCACCTCGTTAATACTTCTGAGATAATTTAATTCTTGTTTCTCTGCCTGTGGCACACGAGGCTTCTGGCATCTTACTCCTCTACAATGCCGCATGGCCGAACCTCAGCGAGTGAGTGAGACCACCAGATCTCAAACATGGCAACACCTGCTTAGGCTTTGTTCTCCACCATAGCCTCTCCCTAACCAGGAGGTGACCAGTGGCTGAAAAGGTGTTCAGAAGCCCGAAGAGAGCAAGGGATGCTGCAAGGCCATATTCCTCACGTGCATGTCTCCAGGCAATGTGTAGGAACAGAAGAGGGGCCCAGCTGAGTTGGACCAATGACCTTGGTAAGACACGGTGTTTAGGGACAGCAAGAAAGTCTAGCCACATTCTCTGATCCATTCCCTTCATACTACACTCAACATCCACAAGTGTTATCCCAGCACTTTCACACAGGACAGCCCCACCCTACTGAATGTCCTCAGTTTGCTGATGGATCTGGTGAATGGTAGCTCTACCTTCACTTCATCCACTGCCCTCCTCACTGCCGACTGCTAACTCTTCTCCATCCTGAATAATGGCCATGAAGACCTGTCCTGTGCCATAGCAGGGCTTTTCTCCAGTCCTGTGGCAGCTTACCTCCTAAGAACAACATCTGGAGCTCATACAAGCATCCGTCCAACTCAAGTACTTGATACCCACTGGATCCCCTTTATCCACTTGCTTTCTGCCACCTTTCCAAAACTGCAGCGGGATGACAGGGCAGAAGTCCCATTCCCAGAAAGCAGGACAACTCCTTCCCAGCTCAGAAGGAGTTCTCAGAAAACTCATTCTCTATTATGAAGCCCACCATCTTACAAAGAATGGAAGTCAGGCTCACTGGTTTGCCATCTCCAAGAGCCCCTCCACCGTCTCCTGGGTAGCTGAGAATTGCACTGTCAGTTTAACAGTTTACAAAGAGGGGTTACACACCTTGGCCAGCAGTATCTAACTCATCCATTTGATCTAATACTTCCCATGCATTTACTCCACATCAATTTCACTCCTCTGACCTATGGGCCCCAAGGAATTAATTTGATGTGGGAATGTCTCCAACATCTCCGGCAGTAAGTTCATCACAAATCCATTTAGCCACTCAGCTATGCCTCGTTACCCCTGAGGTCCTACTATATTTTCCCACTAATTCCTTGTTTCCCTGTTTCTTTAGATGTACCTAACCAAATTTTTACTCTTGGCTTGAGCATCCTTTGTGAGGTGTTTCCCAAGTTATTTTTTCAGCCCTCTTATTTTCCTGCTTACATTCAATCTCACGTACCTTATGGGCTTTGCTATTACCCTGATTTGGAAAACAGTCCTGTTCTTCTTGGACACTCATCTTTTCCTTCTGAGAGTCACCCTGACATTTTATTGACCATGGTGTGCTTAATTGAACTACTTTGTTTTCATTTCAGTTTGTAGCACACATTTCACCTGGGCTATAGCTTTTCAGACTTTCTTTTAGCTTGTTCTGTGTGTTGTAGTGGGGTTTTTTTGTTTGTTTGGTTTTTTTGACTAACTACCTCCTTTTAATGTTGCTCCCAGTTTCTGTATTTGATATCTACATGCTGCATTAATTTGACCCGCTCCCTCCCACCACAATGTTAAAACTATTTGTACTGTGGTTGCTGCCATAGATTCTCTCTCCCACTAATGATTCCCAGGTTTGACCCTGTGCACCACTGAAGACCACATCCAGACTGATGGCTTTCGTTGTGCACCCTGGGACTAGCTGCTGCAAGAAACTGCTGATTTACACCCACAGGTGTCTTCCATTACCTGCACTGGTTTCTTTCTCTCTTTTAACATACTCATTGTTGCGGCAGTGAAAGAGGTCACTGTGATACCACCTGGAGGGTGGTCAAAGACCACGGGTAAGATCCTTCCTTTTCTGCAGACATCTTCCCTCCCTGAGACTGATGTTCTCAACTGCTCCTCAGGGACACTGACCTCTACATCTGCTCTTCAGGGAGACCTGCACAGGTGAGGGAGAGAGAAAAAAAAAAGAGATACTCATCACAGACAACCCGTGTGGTCTGATTTCACCAGCTGGGCTGGATAAATGATTCTCCTAAATTCCTCTTTCTGCTCACTGGGGAGAGACAGGCCCTTCCAGAGGGAGGCAGGGGCAGTGGTTTAGCTTGGGAAGCACTCCCCAAAGCAGCCACCTCCCTGCCCTGCTGGGTTACCATGAACACCTTGCTCCACCGTTGTCCCATGCCATGGGTGTCCCACGCTAGCAGAAACAATGGAGTTCATTAAGAAGAAGGAAGAGGAAACACACCAATTATTCCCTTCTTCAGCTCTGCTGATGTACTACACTCTGTCCTTGTTGACTGTTAGATTACAGTCTACATATGGCAGAATAATGTCATTATATAAGAATTAATAACAAGTATTCCCTCCTACAAGTCCATAAATCTATACACACTCATCTGTGCATGCACCAGATGCATTCACGCCATAGTTCTGCCATTCAGCTGAATGCAATGGTTACATCCAGAGCTGCCTTTTTTCGCAATGAGTCTCCTTGAGAATTTTCTGATGATGTTTTTCGGTGAAAAAAATAATTAGTTGACCACATACACATTTATGCTAAAGAAAAATTTCAGCCAGAAATTGCGTGGGGGGGGGGGGGGGAAGGAGGAATTCTTTTCCCAAGCAACTCTAATCTTTACTACACCGCAGACAGAGCCATCATTTAAAATTTCTCTCTGAGGTATTGTAAAGAATGTCATCATGCACTGCTCCATTTTTCTTCTCCAAAAATTCAAGACACAAATGGCAGAGACAGTGGCCTTTGTGAATGCTAAGATTTGCTTCCCTATAAAACTTAGTTATTGCTACATATTTCCAGAATGGTGCTATCACCAGATAATGCAATTATGTGACTTTATGGTGATGGCAGACGAGTTTACAAGAAGAGCATATGGAAAATACAGCAGCATATCGATTAACTCAAAGATGGTTTTGATTAAAACTTTGAGGCTGGCAAGACTGTTCTTGAGCCTTTAAGATTATCCATGTTTTTTGTAAATGCCACAGCACAAACATTTTCTGACAGACTGTTTCAGCTGGGTAATGCCCTCCATAAATCTGTGCTTGAGCTCCAGCGTGCACCACTGGTTCTGAAATGTGACAGCGAGGACTGGAAAAACCACAAGAGTTTAGGCAGAAGAGAAGAGCTGTCAAATTACAGGAAAGCCTCCAAAAGCTAGACATCACGTGCTCCAAACAACACCACATGTTTCTACAATATCTTTTGCCCTTATGTGACTTATTAATGTTGTGGCAATGGTTCTAGTTATGGTTCATAGGCTAAGCCCTAATAGAAAGTACCCATGGTTGGGAGAAAATACTGTTACAAATACTATTAAATAAATGAAAATGCATTTTTTACCTTTAAATAATGCCACTGAATGTCTTAAATTGCTATTTAGTAGACATGAAGCTACACTGTACACAGAATAAATGCATTTTTCCCCTTCTGATCTTGTGGAGCACAAATTAAAATTCTGGAAGTAAATGACATTTAAGCAAAAGGAAGGTTATGTCTATAGAGACTGTAATTAATTATTCTAAGAAGTTCTGAAATACTTATTAGCAACAGAAAAAAAATAATTAAATCTTCTGCTAATACAGAGAAAAAAGAAATCACATGAAATTTCATCTGAGAATTTTAGAATTTTTCTTGCCAAGGAAAAGCAAAGACAGAAATGCCCATTCTCCTTTTAAAGTTCCCATTTTTCTCTCTACCAGAGAGAAAATTCAGCCCAGAGCCAGCTGGGGTAAAGGCAGAGGATGCAGGGAGCCGGAACAATGCTTTATAAGTTTTTGAAAAATATAGGTTTTTTTTTTTTTAATTTATGGATTTATTTAATTCCCTCCAGCATTTGCAATAGCTGTGAAGAATTCTGGTCTTACTCTTAGTCTAAAACCCTCGCCTGCAGGAATTTGCTTCCATCTCTGTGGACTTGGGAGCTACCTTGGGAGGAGAAGCTGAGCTGCTCCCTGGCCTGGGGCCGGCAAGGAAGAGGAGGAAGATGAGGGGAAAGGGGACCACATCTTTGTGGTGCTCAGAGGTGGGAGCCTGGGCAGTGATGTGCTGGCCAGCAGCTGGCTCAGGCTGCAGGGTGCTCCGCTTCCAGCTCTCTCGCTTCCCGCACAGCACCTCTAATTAACTAACTCTGAGCGTTTCAAGGTTAGCGTTGGCCCTAAACCAGGGAAAATAAACAAAGAAATTTGATTGTGTGCTTTAACCTTCAGTTCACGGTTGCTTTGTGCCAGAGAAAGAAGTTGCTGTCACAGGAAACATAAGCAACAAATTCAGCAAGCTTCTGCCTAGCTATCTAGCCATCACCCGGCATGTATTAATAAGGGACAAGTTTGTCAACCTCTGATTTTCCCCAAGGCTCTGGCCACTCAGTTGGTAGCAGTCACAGTTACAGAAGTGTCTTACACTTGCCAGCTACCTGCTTCCCAGCATTTCTGGGCAACCACACAAGCTGACCTGGCTACGTCAATGCAGGTATCAGCATTAGCTGGTGACGTGGTCCCCAGGCAGCCAGGCCCTGGGCTGCCGGCAGGGCCTCACGCCTGCAGGCACCCAGTGGACCTGCTTGCACAGGCTTCTCCAGGAGATGCCACCCAAATCGGAGCAGCAGGGCGTCCACGTAGCTTGGTGGAGCTGGGCAATGCCATCACGTGAAGCCACGTGGTGGTTCACGGTGCTGTCAGCACGGAGGTAGGTGGTGTCTGGGCGTGGGGCACTGACAGTGGCTGACAAGGTGCCGGTTTTCCAAACAAACAAATTGCAGACCCTTCTGGGCAGAGGGACAGAAGCTGCTTCACCTCAAGCATCGGTGTCCTGGAAATTGCATTGTCCCACTCGAGCCATGAGAAATCCACTGCTGAGATCCTCCCCCTTGTGCCACAGACATAGCAGCAGCAGCATTCAGCTTTATCAAGTGATGAAAGGCCTGCAACGCACAATGCAAGCCAGCAATTTCTGATTTTTCAAGCACCATCGAGATGTAAAATTGAGGATCTCTATGGAAACAGTGGGTTTAATCATAGGAGATTCATTGGACGGGTCAGTCCTTTCAGGTGACTCGGTGCTAGAGGCATATCAGGTATTTTCCTGAACTCTTTTATTCGGCATGGAGGGACGAGGTGCCCCAGGAAGAGCCGCCACCTCACTGTGCAACCTGCTGCTGCCTGGTGCCCCACAAGCCCTGAAGAGTAGGTGAAGACAGCAGCCATCATCAGCCCCTCCAGGCCCAATCCCTTTCCCTGGTCTTGTTTTCTCACCCTGTTCTGCACCCCAAGGACAAACAGAAGGGCCTGCCCCACACAGACCAAGGGCTTCTCCTCTCACGGCCACCAGCAGACCGCTCCTGGAGTGAGGTACTTACAGCATGACAAGGGGGCACACTGAAGCCCCACGTGCCTACTCTGACAGAGGCACAAGGGTCTCTACCCATCAGACATTTACTCATCTCTGACAGGGAGGCAAACAGAGGAGCATGTGGAGGAGCTCTGATCACCACTGAAGAAGTCAGGGGGGCCACAAGTCTCACCAAATAGCTTCCTGAGGGTATGCACATGAGAAAAGTTCAACGGACTGAGGTCAGCCTTTGATACAGAGAGCCGTGACCAGATGGTTTGCAAAGAGAGTCAGCCCTCCTCTCTCACTGACTTCCAGCGTGATCCAGACACGTGAACGTCCTTCAGGCTGTATCAAAGTCTCCTCTTTCCAGTACTTATCAAATAACAGTTACTGACTTCTGCTGAACTGCTCAGAGGTGATTATGCCTTCTTATCTATAACAGAGAAACAAGTCATGTATATTTTTGTGTATATGCAGTGCAAAATATCATCAAACAGATGTAGGTGTGTAGATGCTATTTGCGAGATGCACCAGCTGGCTCTGCTGCCCCTCAGATGCAAGTACCTTGCAGCCTTCATAAAGGTTATGTACGTAACAGTTTGAAAGCAGAAATGTGATGTTTAAAGGTGAAAGCAGGCATGAAATTGTGGGATGGATTTTTGAAACAGCATCTGGGGTAGGTTTTTTTGAGATATGAGAAGGAAGATAAATTGGCTTAAAATACAATCCAGTCTTTTAAAAGGAGAAATATGTTGAGAGGTTTCTCATATTATGATGAGTTGGGACAAATTTTCAAAAACAGAGGTACCCGAGCTTCATCTTCAGAACATATCCATGAATGTGATTAAGAAAATTCATTTGCACTGGAGCAGAGGGCAAAACAGTACTGAATCTGCTTTCCTGTAAAGGTATTAATTTGTGCACTGGCTTGGTTGACCTGCGCACTTTACAGGTAAGTACAAGGGAACCCTTCTTTAAACACCAAAGGCCATATTTTCAACAACATCATCTGTTCTTTCAGCACCTAAGTTCCACTTCCAAAGGTGATCTGAACATCTCTAAGGCTAATCAAGACCGAGTGATAATGAGAGCTGAGAGCTGAACATTTCTGTTCACCTACAAAAGCCGGACTTGGGTACTTCCAAATATCCTGCTTATAATCCCCATTGACCTGTGTTGTTTCTGCTGCTCCACTCAGGGCTGTACGAGGTGTTTCACAGATATATATGTCAGCCTCAATGAAATGAAAGTGCAAGACTCATCTCCTGCAACCTAATAAACACAAGGGTTGTCTTGTGCCAACACAGAGCACCCTAGATTTCAAAGGAGGCAACAGGAATGTGCCAGTATTCCTCCAAAAATTACTCTAGCAAGACTAGGGCTTAAAAAATAGTGTCTTGATAGTCTCTGTAGTTGGTGCATAGTCCTTAAACATTTTGTATGGCTTTGTGAATACCTGCAGGGGAAAAAAACGAAACGAAATGAAATAAATGAAATGAAATGAAATGAAATGAAATAATGAAATGAAATGAAATGAAATGAAATGAAATGAAATGAAATGAAAAATAAGTAAATAAATAAAAATACAAATTCAAAAAAAATAAAAACAAAAATAGCAAAAGAAACAATCAAAGCTTCAATGCTTTCCTGTCTGGGTGATGTAAAAACTGATACTGAGAAATAGAATCATTGAATGGCTTGGGTTGGAAGGGACCTTAAGGATCATCTAACTACAACCCCTGAATATGATAAATAAAATATATGCCCACCAACAAGATTAGGTATATTATAAACATAGACTGAAATACGAAAAAAAAAAAAAAAAAAAGGCGGGGGAAAGAAAAACGACACCTTGTATAGGTGGAAACTCTGAAGTCAATCTATAAAGTAGCTGCCGTGTTTGTACAGTTATACAGTTACCCATCCCTCATACACAAGGCAGAGGCAGAAATCATGGCACTCCGCTCCGAGCTTCCCGCAGCAGCACACGGAGAAGGCGCTGCAGATGAACGAGAAAACTTTAACACAGGCGGGTCAGATCAGCGAAGCAAGGGTTGCCAATAATAAGTTCCCAGAAACTTCAGGCAATTTATCTCAGCCCAGTGACGGGTTTATTCATTTATAATGTGTTAGAAACAAGGTGGTGCTTGACAATCAGAAAAATTCCTTTGTCTCTTAAGCTTTGCATATACATATCTGCCATGTGCTGCTTTCCAAAAATAACCAAGACAGACATTTTATCTGGGAAATAACACGTTTTCTTGCATGTGGAGGTATGTCAGGCTTCCATTTATCATAGTGTAAACAACACAGAAAACCCATTTAAAAGCTCCTGCTATCTGCCAGGTGGCAATTTAAAAAATGTTAAAAACTGGCAGGTCTCAACGCTGTGAGTGTGGGACCAATATGTTGGGGCTACTTTAACTGTTTCTGTCTTATCTGTTTTTCAAGTTTTGTGCTTAAAGCAACCATTTCCCTGAAAGCTTTTTTTTTTTTTTTCCTTTTTTTTTTTTTTTAACTTATCAGACTTAAGCAAACGTTCACAACTGAAACATCACAGAATCTTGGAACAGTTGAGGTTGGTAAGGACCTCCTGAGATCATCGAATCCCTCCTCCCCACTCAAGCAGGATCAACTAGAGCAGGTTGCCCGGGACCATGGCCAGCTGGGTTTTGGATAGCTCCACAGAGACAGAAACCTCTCCAGGCAACCTGTGCTGGTGTTTAACCGTCCTCACAGGAAAAAGAAAAATATTTTCATGTGCTATGATTGAATATCCTTTTTTTTTTTTTTAATTTGTGCCCATTGCCTGTCAGTGGGGACTCTGCAAAGAGCCTTACTCCCTTCTCTTCATTCCCTTGCATCAAGTATTTATGCACATTGGTGAGATTCACCTGAGCCTTCTATTCTCCAGGCTGAATGTCCCAGCTCTCTCAGCCTCTCCTCAGAGGAGAGATGCTCCAGTGCCTTCATCATCTCCGTGGCCTTGTGCTGGACTCCCTCCAGTATGCCCAGGTCCCTCTTGTACTGGAGAGCCCAGGACTGGACTCAGCACTCCAGGTGTGGCCTCACCAGTGCTGAGCAGAGGACAGATGCCTTCCCTCAACCTGCTGGCAATGCTGTGACCAATGCTGCCCAAGGTGCTGTTGGGCTTCCTTGCCACAAGGGTGCATTGCTAGGTCATGGTCAACTTGTTGCCCACCAGGTCCTTCTCTGCAGAGTTGCTTTCCACCTCACAGCACCCTTGTGCAACTGTACTTTGTCAGCTTGTCTCTGAGGATGTCATGGGAAACAGTGTCAAAAGCCTTCCCAAAGTGAAGGAACACAGCATCCTCTGCTCTCTCCTCACCCACCAGGCTAGTCGCCTCATTGTAGAAGGCTATGAGGTTGGTCAAGCATGATTTCCCCTTCATAAACTCATGCTGACTACTCCTGATCACCTCCTTGTCCTCTGTAAATGCTTTCCAGGAGCAATTTCTCCTTTACCTTTGCTAGGATAAGGTGAGGCTTGCTGGCCTGTAGTTCCTGGACCTTTCTTCTTGCATTTCTTGAAGATAGGAGTGATATTTACTCTTCAGGAACCTCTTCCAGTCACCGTGATGGCACTGCTGTGCTACACGGGAGTTATAAACTGGACCTATTGCAATCCTGATACCCCTGGATACACCACACATCTCCCCAAGAAAGGAAGAGAAAGTGCTGCCTTTTTGGAAAATGGTGATCTGTCCCGTTCCTTAGACAGGGACTTCAGTTTATCATCCTGGCTTGTTAGGTCTGGAGATGGACCAGTTTTTATTTGAAATATTTCAGGTTTTGATATTTCTCCCCAAAGCTGTAATTTTCTGTAGCAACAAAATCTTTTTGTAAACCACCCATATCACAAAAGAAAATTGGATAACATAGAGTCTATTTTGCAGGGGTGCCCTGAAATCAGGACAAAAACGTATCAACACCAGTGGGGCCACCAGCAATGACCAAAGTGTACTCATTGCTTTCCTATTCACTCCTTCAGTCCCAACACCCAGTTAAAGGCTAGCCTGCTGGCTCCATCAGATGTTTCCTCCTCCTGCGTACAATTAAATTATTGAAATCCTCTCCATTTCCTCCGATGCTCACGCAGAAGGGTTCAGAGACCCTTTGAGACCTGTGGCAGACAAGCAGGCACCCGTCCTCCCCCATCCACCAGGCTCCAGGAGCAGGCAGCGGCACGGGAAGTGCTGGTAATCCCCAGCCACTGGGCAGAGTGGAGATCTACAAGAGCAGATATAAATCACATTTGTCATCACTTTTCTGCTGCATGGAAAAGGCATGCAGAGCACAGAAAAAGCACTTTTAATATATGCATTATTGATAGAAAGCTAGTGCACAGTAACAGCACTTTCTGCAACAAGGGCTGTCTGCAGATGGATGGAAGAAGGCCACCAGAGAAGCACCAAGGGGAGGCATGAATGATGATTACAAACTCATGAATAAATCTGCTTCCCTATCCTGTTGAAAGATACATGGTCATTTAAAAAATGCTCTTGTACACTGCTCCCCAAACACCAGCATTTTCAAAATGCAAAAACTCAACTGAGATTTGATGTTCAGATGCTTTTCCCATTGAAAGCCAAAGTGGAAGTGGTAACTTTCCCATACACCAACCTGCTTAAAACTGTCTGTACAAACCTGCAATAACAGAATGACAAGAAAAAGCCCTCCTGAATTTTAGTGCTTCCAGACATGTCCAAGAAGATCAGGACAGAGACAAAAAAGGGGGTAAGGGGATTTCTTATGTATTATTTTCTACTTTTTATTTCAATAACAGCTTAATCCACAGGGACTTAAAGAACAATCTTTATCCCACCCCAACAAATTCCTATATCCCAACATGAGCACTGCAGCGAAATTAGGGTTTTACTTCAGCAGCGAATTTCACAGAGGGGAAGCTGACCAAAAGCAGGCACAAAAGCAGCAAGTGAAGAGCTGCACGAGCTAACCAGCCATCTCAGCAAGTGCTGTGCGTGCTGAGAAACTGCAGCACAGAGAGGGGCTGAGACTTGTCCCATACCATCGGTGAGCAGCAGAGCTGGGACCAGCTCCTGCTTTAGATTACTTGCTGATGAGCCACTTACTGCAGCTTCTTCCAGGCCAGGCTTTTTCTCATGCTGTGATTGGCACCTCTAGGGACTTTTCCCAGAGAAACTCCATCTGAAAGAGACATGGAAGAGCAAAGATTTCTCCTCACCAAAATTAAACCTGTCCATTGGAGCTCATGGCTATAGTCATTTGACTCAAGTAGCCACATTTGACGATTTGGGGGTTTGTTCATTAACCAAAAGAGCTGAAAAATCACCCAGTTCCCAACCCAAGAGCTGTGCATCAGCCTTTCAGTCAAAGTGAGTAGGCAAAAAGCTATTTTGATATGACTTTTTAGGTCAGACTGTACCAGGACTTCATAAACTGCTCGCAGGTGCTGAATTTTTTATAGCGGTATTTTCAAGAGAATGGTCATTAGCTTGTGCAGTGTTTGTTCTGGCACATACAACTGTTTCCATGGCATGCATGAGAGGAGAAGCATGTTGGAAACATTTTTTTTTTAAGTATAAAGGAGATAAGGCCGCTGTAATAACAATCCCCCATCTGTTCTTCACATGACCCCTTCCTCCCCTTCCAGCACATATTCAGAGCTCTCCCACTTGTAGTAGCAATTGTAAGGTTGGTCGTTTGTTTTGTTGTGTTGGTTTTTTTGTTTGTTTGTTTGTTTGTTTTCATTTTTTGTTTGCTCATTTTGTGTTTTGGTTTGGTTTGGTTTGTGGTTTTTTTTTTTTCCCCCAGAGGAATATTTATGTATTTATGGATCCATTCAGAGCTTTAGGCGTGTTCACAGCTTCAGCTCCAGCACCTTTTCTAACGCAAGCAGAGGAGAGATGCCAGCAGTTAGCTCCAATGATTCCAAACTCTGCCCTTTCAGGATGCCCTTTGCCACCTGTGAGCAGGAGCCTTACCCAAGCTGCGCTCTTCCATCAGCAGGGAAAGTATCTGGCAAACCACGTGGCTTTTTGAGGAAAACAAGAACATCCCTCCTCCAGCCCGGCTCAGGTTTTGTGGAAAGTGCATCAATGTGCTGTGTTTTATTTGTTTGCGTTTGATTTTCACTTGAGCAGTCGGTCCCAATTTGTGCAACAACCGCTCAGGCTCAGATCTGTTCTGCAGCTCATGGTGAAGTGAGCAGCAGCTGCAGACTTTGCTCGGCTGCTGTCACTGAGCATAGCTGAATGCAACGCAGAGGGGAAGATGAGAGGGCAGCACCATGCTGAGCGGTAACCCCCGCGGAAGTGCCTGGTTTATTGCTACGCCTACCTGAAAAGGTTGTGGAACCAAGTGCCGTGGGGCTGTAAAGCACTTCCAGCCACAGGATGCTGGGAGCTGGCAGCACGGTCCCTCTGAAGCAAAACCATCTCAGAACAAATAGCGCAGACCTGCTCTCTGATGTCCTCTGGCTGGAGCTAGGGTTTCTTTGTGTCTGGTTCCCACAGCCGTGAGAGGCCATCTCCCAAAATACAACCAACGAGCGGAGAGAGCCTTTCCCATACAAACACCTTAAAGGCCAGGTGATGAATGAGCAGACAGCTCACTCACGTTCCCAGATGCTAACCTGGGCACTGAGTTGTGGCGCTCCAAAGTTCCTCTACTCCTCCAAGGTTAACAGGGGAGTGCCCCTACAAAAAATCAGCAGATGGTCTTTCCAGGGAGAGCAGGCATCCAAAGCCATGACAGAGCTCTTGCATCCTTTCCCAGGCATTCATTCACTGCCTGCAAGCACTGCTAAGTGGGTCATTTGCCTTAAAAACAAAATGAGGAGAACAGGCTCGCACCCTCCAGCTCCCTCGGGGAGCACACCCGCTTTGGAGCTACAGCTTCTCCAGCCTGGCTTGCCTTGCTTTGTGGGACACCCTCACAAACCACTGCCAGCCAGCGCATGACCCCGCTGCAGCCTCACGCTGCTCCTTCTGCACACAGCATATCGCAAATTTACATAATAAATGAGGCACACGAAATCATAATATATTTATGCTATATCTCAAGCCACCTGCACATTATCATTCCAGTAGCCTCTCCAGCAGGAAATGAGTTCCACACCTCCACAGAAAGGAAACATGAAAATTAATTGATAAGGTACAAATGGATCATTGGGAACCAAATGTGTGGAGGATTGTTCGGCCAAAATTAAACCTCTCATCTCTGGAGGAAGGAGATTTATCATTTCAGAATCTTTCAGTCAGGTTTAGGTTTTTGTTAGTGATTTTCCCTTGGTCAAGTAGAAGAAAAATAAATTCCTCTGTTTGTGAGTGTAGAACTAAAAGTCAGATAAAATATTGTCCTAAGATATGTCACTGTGTGTGTGTGTGTATAGATACATAGAGCAATGCCTAGAAATCACCAAGAATAAGTCAGAAATACCCTTATGGAAATGTTGAACTCACAGTAGAGAGCTATTCTGCCTTCATCTCCTTTCAGGTAAATGCTGTTGTTTCTTTGAAATGTCAGAAATGGCCTACTTTGACCTGTGTATATTATACACTCACTTTTTTTGAATGTCAAGAGCACAAGAGAAATAAATGCTGCATTAATATTAATATTCTCCTTCGCGAGCCAGCCCAGGCAGCACACGAGCGCAGCGCTGGTGCAGGGAGATACCAACACGCCGTCCTGCTAACTCAGGGCTCAGGTACAAAGCCAAAGCCGAAGGCTGTGCTGTACCATGCATTGTGCTCCAGCTGATCCCCTCGAGACAGTGCTGCCCCAGCAGTGCCCTGAGCCCGTCCCCGGCGGCACAGCAGCAGCTGGAGGGTTGTCCTAGAGCAAAGCGAGAGAGAGGGTTTGCCACACTTTTGTCCAGAGCTTTTAAATTGTCCATTGATGGGGTTTGTTCCCTGCCAAGCAGGCAGCTCTTGAAAGAATAAAAATAGATCTTCACTTTCAGAGTTGGAAAATTATCCCCATTATTAATTCTGAATTTGAGAATAAAACATCACAGTATTCGAGTACTTAAAGGGTGACTGCAAGTAGGAGAGTCTCTCCCTTCACAAGGAGCCTCATGGAGAAGACAAGGGACAACAGGTAAAAGCTGCATTAGGAGAGGTTTCATCTTGATATAAGAAAGAAATTTTTGTCAGCGAGAACACTCACTCACCAGAACCAGGGACGTGGTTGAATCCCCATCACTGGAGATTTTCAGGATGCAACTGGACAGGGTGCTAGGTAATCTCACCCAGGCTCCCTTTTTCCATGCAGGGTGGGACCTGATGATCTTTCCAGGTCCCTTCCAACCTGGGCTGTTCTATATTTTATGATATTATAAAAACCAAGCAGTCCACTAGCACTGCAGTCTCTCCTTCTGACCAGGTCTTCTCCTATTTTGAAATAATCGTACTTGCTCAACTAATGCCCTATGACTAGAATATTTGTCCCTTACTATCACCAGCACCTAGGAACCCAAGAAGATTGATAAACAGTGGTTGCTTACAACAGATCAATGAAACCCAATTATTTTCTCAAATGTCTGTTATGAATAAGTGCCCACATGCAGGAAGGAATAGCTTTGAAACAACCCTGTCTCCCTGGAGGAGGACCTGGATGGCTAACAGGAGAGCTGGAAGCAGGGAATTCTCCTTCAGTAATGGATGTCTCAATGTACATCTGCTGTGACATGGTGCTTCTCCAGCCTGTTCAAAACGCCCCCCGGGTTACAGAGCTGCTCCCTAACATCCCACTAAGAGGACCCCCGCCTCCCAAAATGCTCAGCTAACCAGAATTCACCACGTCTACAAAAACTCCTCTTTGTCCCTGTCTTCTCTAAGTAGCAAAGCTTCAATTCCCCCAGCCCTCGGTCCCCAGCCTGCTTTTGAGCGTCCACCACTCTGTGTGGCCTTTGCCTTGGTAGGTACCCGTGCCCACACAGCACCAAACCCACTCTTGGTGCTTAACGAATGCTAATTAATGGGATGTGTAGAATGGCACGGTGATTAAAATGAGGTATTTTCTCCTGCTGAAGAATGATTAATATCTTGGACAGATGTGAGTGTTGTGCTTTGTTAGCGGTATGTTGCGTGGCAGATAGGCACACGCACAAACAGCACCCCGACGGAATACTAATTAGTCCTCCTGAATGCAATTCATTGAAAAGACGATGTTCCAAATTCCACACAACTAATGTTACAATTAAAACACTTGAATAATGCTCTCATTTTAAATTCCTTCGACAAATGCTTGTGCATGCCTACACACTCAGAGACAGCAGAACCGGAGATAAATGCACTTAAGATCTCTTAGACTGGAAGAACTAAATGGAGGACCCACTTCCAGAGTTAGTAACATGCTCTGCCCAGTGGGAATCTGTATCGATTGCATTGACTGTGTGTTTTCACATTTTTCATAGTTAGCTCCCAAAGGTGCAGGGCACCAGCTAGCAGGATTTTCCAATACCATGTTGAGGTCAGCTCCCATTAGCACACAATTCAGGTACCTAACCACATACAGAAATCCCATCAAGTCCCATTTGCTTTCCGTGTAACTTTAAAATCTAGTTCTCAGTAAAAAAAAAAGTATCTACTTCCCCTTGTAGATGTCTTGACTAAGAAGAGTACCACAAAGAGGTGCATATCGCTGCTGTCTCTGGAGCCTTCGGCCTTGCTAGGCCAAGCACTCAGGTGCCCGTTTAATTTTGTCAGCCACAGGACAACTCCATGAGCAGCTTTGGCAGCTGGTCCAAATCTGCAGAAGTCTCCAGGACAAGCGAATTGATTTCTTCAGGCTGCCCCACCGCAGCCCAAGGAAGACGTAGACAGAACTACCACCTCCATGGGACGTCCTGCCTGAATCCAACCCACCACCAAAGCAGAAGGCAACAACCCCAGATCGCAAAGTTCTCCCGTTTCAAAGGTGCATTGTCCAGCTGTACTCAACCAGGTTCACCGGGTTAAAACAGAGTCTGTGGCTCTGTTTAAGCTGTGTATATTTTAGGTAGGAAATCCCCCTCTTGTTCAAAAGAATAACTGCTGGCCTGGCACAGCAAGGTCTGGACCTGAGCCACCAGGACAAGCCAGTGTCATGGGGCAAGAGGGAGGAAGATATGAAAAAGGGGAGAAGATGAGAAGTGTCCATGGGCAGGAGCAGCCTAGAAGATATGTCACGTTTTATCTGCCTTTGATAAACTGGGTGGAGGACAGCTGTATAAAGAAGTTCTGTTTCCCAGGAAAAGATCCCGCTTGATATTTTTCATGCAGAATTTTTCTAAATAGCTCATAATAAAGATTTGTTGTCTTGTTTCACCTCCAGCCCCCCTTTTTTCTTTCCACTGCACCAACAACAGAAGAGAGCAGGACAGAACAGGGTGGAATACATATTTCACCTTATTAGATGAAATTGCTTGACATTCATGGCACAGTTTCACACCACTGAAATGCAGCATTTCAAGAAATCCGTCTGATGTTTCCAACAAGAAATATTTCGGTTCTCTGTTCCACCGAACATTTCAAATTTCCAGCTTTTCACCCCAATTAAGGACGGACACAAAATTCATGACATTGGGATTCCTCACAATGCTTACTGTTTCAGTGGGATGCAGTGAAGCTACTGGCTTTCTGTACTACCATGCCCAGCCTCTAACTGAATGATTCTTATAATTAAATGGAGAATTTCAAGTATGGGATTAAATATAAAAATGAAAACTGACTGCTGGCAAATATGAGCAGGATTTTCTCTGAGATTGTCAGCTCCCCACAATACTTCTAGAAATAAAATAGAAATTTTATATTGACTTTATAAAACAAAAACAATAACAACAACAATACAAAACAAGGGCTATGTATTCAGTATTCACCTTGGCCTGGTAATCATAAAGTATTTCCAAACACATCACCCTTATGCCTTTCTATAACCTGTTTAAAGGTATACTCCCTTCTCAATGACAGTTTTACATTAATAGATATTAATAGCTTTTTCTCTGATTTTCAAATTGACCCAAGAACTTTGATATCTTTACAGGTCACCTGAAATGACTGCTCAATCCAGTTTACATTCATAGCACATTGAAATCACGGGTATTGGACTTGTCAGCTGAATTTTTCAATTTGGCACCAGAGGAAAACTAAATTGCTATTGCAGTGCCATGTGAAATGTCCTGATCCCGGGATGCAAGATGTCAAAGGATACAACGTGGGGCACCTAGGGGCCTGGAGGGATACAAAATTGAAAACGCATTGTCATGAAGTTGGCAGGTATTCCTGAGAACAAAGAAAACAATCTGCTGCTGCTTCTTGATGCGCACTCCAAATATTTCCTTGGCTGAGCCTTTGTTCAGTCAAGCACAAGACTGCAAATTTCTTTTGTTTCCAATGCATTTTCTATTACACTTTACGGACTTAATTCCAAGCCTCGGGTTTGTGCACATTAGACACACTTAGTTTTGCATCTGTTTGGCCTGTGTGCTGGAGGTGTAAGATGGCTGACAGCAGTCACTTAATTACAGTCAAAATCTTAAGAACCAGAACGAATATTTAGCCATTAATCCAATCAGTAAAGCACACATTATTGTCGTTACTGTACACTTAAAATTAAAACAACAAAGCCTCAAGCAGGAAAAATCAGTAAGAAGGCAGCCGAGCTTGACACAGAGCTTTTTAAATAAAATTATTGGGTGTAAGACTTGTGTGCGCGTTTGTGTTCAGCTGCACATCCATTTATTGAGCCGCCTCTTTGAGGGACGGATAGCCACACAGAAGATGTGCAAAGCAATGTCAGAGTCTGTGCAATAATCTTTAAATCACATCGTGTCACAGGGCCTCAGCTCTAATAACAAAGGCTCTGGGCAGGATGATGACAGTCTGAAAAGGATACTGTAATACTGAGCTTGCCACGAGCAACGCAGGATTCTTCCTATCCTTTTCTCCTTGCCAGTCACTTTTAACTGAAAGCACCAAGCTATGAAGGCTGGCAGCGGTGTCCTGGGGAGAGGAGGATGATTGCAGAAGTTCAATAACAAGGGATCGTCTCCCGGAGATCAAATGAAAACCTGAAAGAGTGTCACACACACCTCTGGTAAGGTCAGGATTAGTCATTAGGCCTTCTTGTTGTCTTGGACTTTGAAGATCACATCCTTGCTGCTCTCTCAGCACAGGCAGGTAAAGGAAAATAGTTCTCGCACTGCGGCAAATCTTTGGGTCGCTCCAGATATGGCGCCCCTCTAGCTGACCTTCACCAAGACCCTCACAGAGCTTTGCTCCAGCCTCATCAGTGGAAAACAGGAGCAGTATCTCCCTGGATAATGGAGTAATGAACGCCAGGGTCCTCTGGCAGTAGTGGCTCGAGTGGCTGCCACCCCTGCTCTCTGCAAGACCATCTCCTTGCCGAGACAGCGCTGAGCATCTCGCCCTCAGCCTGCACACAGCAGGACAGATTTGAAGCTGCAGTGCTATGTACACGGCTCTCCTACCCTGTCCTGACACCAGCCAGCAGGGGCAGGGGGAAAACAGCTTGGGGTAATCCCTGCTGCTCCCCAGGTTCAGGAGATGACTTGGTTTTAGAGCTAATGGTCAGCATTAAAAGGCACACGATGAGGGCTAACTGCGTCAGAGCCAAGCCCTCACTCCTCCACTTCTGAGCAAGAGTCTCAACAGCTTATTAGCGTAGGCACTTGACCATGGGTTTTAGTTTCATGGTACCCCGATGCCTAGCAGTATGGCTGGATCCCACGTAGGGAGTCAACGAGCATGTGACTTGATTGAATTCCCTAAAGGACTGATTATGGTTGGCATCTCTGATGAAAAGATTTATTCATGTATGGGATGCAGCCCGTCTCCTCAGCGTCTATCTATTTTTCTGTAATTACAGGGACATATGGTTGTGTTTTATAATTAATTTCCACAAATTAGGGGCGTTTGGAGTCGGCTGCTTAGAATGAAACAATCAGGGTCTTAAGCGAGTTTGCATTTTCATTCATTTATTTACAAATATTTGCAAGTCAGTTATCCTAATAACAGAAAGAATGCTTCATACCTTCAAAACACTTCACAGGGGACCCCAAAGCCGTTGCTGAACCTAAAATTATTCCATGGCCAGGAGATAATTTCTCCATAGATGAAGAGCCTGAGACACAAAAAGTGAGTGTTTTGATTCAATGTGGTAATGGGAACTCTAGTAGGGAAAATTTAGGTCAAAACATGTTTACCAAAAGAGAAGAATCCACAAGAATAATAAAAATTAGATAAATACTTCAATTCATATTCTTACGATTCCCCATTTTTAATGACAAAGATATCCCGCTAGCATATTACCTAGACATAATGGCATCAGGCTTTTGACTGCGAAGAAGTATTGTGTGCATGCTTAGATTTATGGAAACTCAGTGACTACACATTTCCAAGTAACAGGTACACACAGAAATCCTGGAAAAGCCTAGAGATGTCTTGGGCCATGGAGCTTTGCTATGTTTTTGGTTTATTTTTCCTTCAAGTACATGTTATTTATGGATATTAATGATTTAATACGTGATACGCAGAAATAAATCTGGAAATAACTGGAAGGAATTAAGTGGTCCTGAAATTTCCCTGAATACCCAGAAGAATTCCTGGAGAATGAAGCAGTGGAATAATTCCCCAGGTAAGCAATCTTCCATTACTTTCCAAATTAAATTGCTGCCTTGGATATAGCACTGGAAAAACAAACAATAGTGAAGAAAAAAAAAAAAAAAAAGCAAAGCCCTGTCAAGAAATTGTTTCTATTTCTAGCTTTCAGTATTACTAGATAAGTTTTTCGTTTTGAAATAGAGATTGAGTAAAAGAGCCATACACTTTGCTGCTTTTCAGTGGGTCTGCACAAATCTCTTCAGTTTCAAAAAGAATATTCGTCTTCTGCTTTCATGACTCAACATTCAAATATGCTCTCAACTGACATTAAATTAAATAGTGCTCCAGAAAAAGAAAAAAAAAAGTTATTTTCCAGGAAGCTAACAAAATTTTATTGTAATTACAGTAGAATCCAAAGAAAAATTTAATTTTTTTTAAAAGACTATTTTTTTTCCTCTCACCATACAGCCAATTGCTCAGTACAGTTTGCAGCCAAAGGAATTATTCAAGAAAACAAACAACAAAAACAAAACACTAGGAAGGCCTTTAAATAAACATGCAAAGCAGATTGTCTTATTCTATTCACTTATTTAGAGGAAAAATAGAGTGGAATTTGTTTGACATTTCCTGGTGATTGTCCTTGTCAATGCAAATGTTAAAGGGATAATTGCACGCAATATTTCCTGTCTGCAGAATCATTCAGGCTGGAAAAATTCAAGCTGGAAGGGACTCCATGGAGGTCCCCAGTCCAACTTCATGCTCAAAGCAGGACCGGCTTCAAAGTCCTTCATATATAAGGTTTTGCTGCCCTGTACATCACGTCTGGAGCAGTAACAAGTACATGGTGCCTGGTCTGTGGTGCTTTGAGGAGAGCCAGCGTGGCTGAAGATGCCGTCTGGGAGCAGACTTCTCTGCCTGCGTGGCCACCTGCTTGGGCCATGCTTGCAGCAGGGCTCAGCTGTGGCCAAGTGAGGTAGGTGGAAGGAGAAGACCCCACAGGGTCCATCCCCCCTGAGCATCCCTTTCAGAGCAGGTGAATTTGGGTCAGAGCGGTTTGTGGGCCTGGCTGCTCCCAGACCTGCTCTTCACCCCTCCTCAGGGGCACAGCCATGGGACTTGGGTCGGTTCTCCTCAAGGCAGAAAGCCACCCTCATTTGCTGTCTGAATCACATTGCTCACAAAAGCAGCAGCACACCCATGCCCCAAACTGACCTAATCTGCCACAGCCACAACAATGTCCCCGTAACGTGACTTTGCCTCTTGTGGACCGACCCCTTGGTGGAGGAAATGTCGGCTACAACCCTCATGTAGCTCACATTGCCGCGGAGATGTTCCAGAAATAAACCTTGAAGTCCCATTATCCCACAGCTTCGGGGACATTCAGATTGTTCCCAAGTTATGTCCTATGACTGATGGATGTTGAGACCTATTAAATCCAGACCGTGGTCCTTAACACCGCAGCGGAGCGAAGCCATGCAGGCAGCGCCACAGAGGGCGAGACCAACAGTGTTAGATCTCCCGGTCTCCAGCGGGATTTGTCATGACCATTTACTCCAATCTTGTTGAGCCCAAATCTGATTTTTTCCCTTTCTGTAGCTAAACAAACTGTGCTCCTCCAACACACAGCCACGCACTTCCGCGAGCAGCCAGCCCCACGTAAGCCAAGCACCGGGGGCAGGAAGGGATTATCTGGCCAAGCAGAAAGCAGCGTAATAGAAATTTAATTTGGCCGTTTTAAGGATTTGCAAAGATCATTCACCCGTGGAGAAAAATAACGTCAGAGAGGGAAAGCGTAAGCGTGGCAGCTGATGTTTTGTCTGACAGCCGCACCTTGGGAATCTCACGTGCCTCGGCGGGGAGGACAACGGGGCTTTGTCTCCGCTCCCCGTGACACCGTGCAGGTGAGCCAGCACCCGGGAAACGGTGACAAGATGGAAAAGTAAATGAGGGAGAAAGGATCCCACCTTATGTAACAGTGCATTTAGAGGATTAATTGGGGCAGGCTGATAAGGATGAATTGAATGTGTGAAAGCTACGGTTGTTTTAATTGAGCGGCTTTTCTCCGGGGAAAAGAGCTAAGTTTAAACCATCTGTCCAATTTCAGTGTCATTTGCCAAGGAAATGATTAAAATATTTTAAGATTAAATCAAAACTCTGGGAATCAAGGAATAAGCCCAGAAATAAATGATCTGGAGGTTTGCTTTACGTGCAGTGACGTGAAGCTGAAGGCTGGAGAAAGTCAAACACCACTTCTCTCTCCACCTGCACACACACACACAGAGTTGTCCACAGGTGGCTGAGTGAAAAATTGAGACTTTATGAGGCCCTCGGCAAGCTGCAGGGGGAGACAAGGGCACAGCAGAGCAGAGCACCTGCGCCTGCAAGTCCCCTAGCTTCTGGTGGGACAAGCAGAGTGGCCAGACCCCCTGCTCCCCTGTCCTGGTAAAGCGCAGAGGTTTTCCATTTGCCACCTCACATCTGAAAATCATCCAGCAGTCAGGGCTGGAAGTAGGTTGGTTACAAAGGATTGCCTGCTCCAAGGAGAGAGAGATTTGTCTGGGAAGTCTCTTACCTCCCCTGACAAATGCAACGCGTTTCATTTAAGCACAGCAGTCATACCATGTGCTTTGCTGGATGGTGCTGGTGAGAGTGTGGTTAACGATAATATATAACTTCAGATGAAGAAGCCTAAATTTTATGTCTCCACGTTTAGACTGTGTATAAACTCCCACCATATTCAGCGCAGTTTTAGGCATCAGTTTGGTTCCCCAACCAGAGTTGCGGAGTGCCATTTCCAGGACCTCGAGGTGCCTGCGGAGGGCTTGTAGGCACACCATGGTGCCTGCAGAGATTTGTTCTCCTGGTTCAGCAGCTGGAGACCCACGGGGGCCTCCTAGGACTTTTCAGATGGTGCAAGGTGTCTGTGTTTAGGACACCGAATCCATCCCTAGACAATGCAAGCTACGTGGCCTAAGGAGTGATTCAGACGAGAGGACAATTTACCCGGATTTGCAGTAAGAGATATCGTTGTCCAGGCTCCATGGACCTGATCTCCAGTGACTATAATGTGAGTTTAGACAACAAGTGCTCACACAGGCACCTGCAGGTAGACATCTACATTTAAGGGTCTTGACCTGAATCCCATACCTTACAGTGGCCTAGCTGTGGCCATGCAAAAAGCACTTTGTTCCCTCATATACTTGTCTTTGGTTTTCTGGCCAGATGTAGAGAAGGAAAAGGAGCAGATACGTCTTCACAAGCATACCTGTGCTAGGGAAGAGCCAGGTACTGACTTCCCCGCTATGCCTCCATGCATGGGGGCAGGTTTGTTCAGCAGGCAGTGCAGGCAGTGCAGGCAGCGTCCCAGGGCTCCAGCATCGCTGCTGGCAGCAGAACACCAGCCCATGGTGTCACCTTGTCCATAGAGGACTTCATCCTACCTCTAAGCTGCTCTGTCTTCAACACAGAAAGTCCGGTGCTTTCACTTGTCATGCCACAACAGACATTCGAGCTGACAGACTTTCTCCATACCTCAGGCACGTTTATGACATGCTGGCTGTGGGTGCAGGAAGGAAGAAGCATTATGGTTGCACTGTAATTTAATCAGGGCCACGTGACAGCTGAGATTTTTCCATATAGCTTCAAGTTGCAGATCCAAGTGTTTAAGGGAGAATCCTTGCTTTTATTTTTATTTCTATAAAGGATGTTTCCGTTCTTTCCATCTCTTGAAGAAAGCTGGACAACATGAACAAAGCAAAACAAACCAACAAACAGAAGGTGAGCATCATTATTCACTTCCCTTAAAATCTGTTTGCTTTTCACCCTGTCTCATAATGGACAAAGAATTCTTATTTCTTAACAATGCTGTAGGAGTGGGATTAATCTTTGCTTTATCCAGCATTTGCCTAGTCCATTACTGAAGGCTCCATTCACTGGCAATGAAGAGAAACAGGAGGAACAAATGTCTAAGAGAGGAGAGGTCAGTTGACCTCTGGAGATGCCACTCTCTCTTCATTAATGGTAAGAAATCAGGGGCTCGGACTCCAGTAACTCACCTAAATGCCTAATAGGAGTGAGATGAGCCCCTCCGTCTGCGTCCAGTGGAAAGTGCGATCTGTAACAAAACACAGAGATTGGTTAAGCAAAACAGAGGTAAGCACAAGACCAGCTGTCATCTGTATGTTCAGATACTCCAAAATGTAGTTTGGTGGGGTTGCTCCAAGCCAGACTTTTTGAAAGTGGAATAAATTCTCACAGCTCTTCACTTTTCAAAACAGATTTCCTGCAGCCTGCTCAGGGATCTGGAGCCTGCAAGGTGCAGGGCAGCCTGCTGCAACCTGCTCTCACACAAAGGAAACAGTGACTTAACTCTAAAACAGCCTTTATTGCTATGGTTTCTTTTTTCCATGATGAATAGGCAATTTCTTCTCTAGAAATTCAGTGAGGAACTCATTCCCAACTAAGAACACATTTTGTGCAATTCATGCTGACTGTGCTGTGCCAATGACCAGCCTTCATTATTTATCACTCAGTCAATGTTCTAATCATGGACAAATGGTATCAGCAGAAAATGATGTCTAAGTTTATAGATACAAATCTTGACTAACTTTGGGCCAAGAACAAATATCTTTGCTGTTCACTGGTGCAGATTGATGACAGATATTTTTTGGATCTGTCATTTAATCAGGTTTTAATCCATAAGTGTTCCTTGACTAGGGCAGCCAAATCCTTAAACTCATTAGTTACATATTTTTCTAATTTCTGTTTTTATTCTCCCTCAATAAATGTTGTCTGCATTTTCTAATGTCCAGTGAATGACTTCCATCAACTTCTCTTTCACCTTTATTAAATATTGATTTGTTTACAGAAATTTTCTTAATCAGAACTTTTTTTTAACCAAACTTCCTTTCATCAATGAACAGAATACTATGTCTCTTTGACCATCCAAACAACCTTTTCATGTGATTATTTTTGCTTCTTTGAAAAACAGCCACTTACCAAGTACCCAGAACATGCAATTTCTTGTTGGACTTTTCTCCTGATTACTCAAAATGTAAGAAAAAAAATGAGGTATCTATTCAGTGATAAGTTTCTGTACTCTTAGAGCAACTTCACCATTGACCTCCTCTGTAGAAAAATCAAAGGGTGACCTTCCACCCATGGCAGGTGTAGTTTTAAAGTATAAAAACATACTGTAAAATTTTATTATGTATTAAAATTTTCAGGACTTCCAAGGATATTTTACTACTAGCAGTATAAGATCTTGAGTATCTTGACTAGAATGGTGAGACATGAGAGAATATAGCTGATATAGATAACCAAGTTCTCAGCATAGCCAATGCAGTGAAGAAAATATATTTGCAAATAAAGGAATTTTTTACATGAGACTATCTAATATTTTTCATTTCTTATTAAAAGAAAAAAAAAAGTAGGTACTATTCTGTATGCCAGAAATCATTCTTACTGCTAGAGAAGCCCTTTAACTATTGAATTTTTCTTCACTTCTGACAATATCATATATCTCTAGCCTAGTCTTTCAATATAATGAAGGAAACAAAGGCCGTATTTCTTCTTGGTAAATTTAAAATAAATGAGAAATGTTCTGATGAAAACAATCTTCATAGAATTCTAGCCTGTATTTTCTTCTGTCATTGTAAAACGGGTGAAAAATAGTCTAAAATAATCCAGACACAACCGTTCTGTGTCTATTTTAAAACAGGATTATTGGATATTTTTTGTCATTGCCAGGTTATACTTTCTACTCAAAACAGTAGCTTGCGCATTTAAAGATTAAACTTTTGCCAGAGCTATTTCAGGAGAAACTAGAGAAAAAGGAAGAAGGATAAAACAGTACTAGATTTTACATCCCACCCCTCATAATTTCTATTTTATCTTAACAGAACTTTTTGTTTGAAGACAACAAAACAACAGAAACTCCATGCCCATGGACAGACCCCTCTGAATTGCTGGTCACAGAGAGGATATAAGTGAAAACACAACCCCTGGTGCTGTCAACAAGGACCAAGAAAACATCTGGAAGGTTTCTATCAGAGCGTGGAGCAAGAGCATGTCCTTGGTAGTGCGGTCCAAGGGGAGCAGACACCTCTTCCCAGCTCTTCCTCATCAGCCTTAATCTTTACTTTTGTCCCAGTTCTGCTTAAATTATGACAACCTACCCCAGTCTGGACCATTACTTATGCTGGACTGGGGTAAGAGGCTGTAGGAAGGTCACAGCAAAGGAAAATAAAATTGAACCAAGAGCCTGGGACTCACATCACAAAACCACTTTGCCAACTGCAAAAGAGCACTGTTTTACATAGCTGGCCTGATTGATTGCTTTAATTTACTTTTCCAGCTCCAACTGCAAATACCTTCAGGGCACAATTGGTGGAAAACTTCTTGACTCCACTCGGCCTCTTTGGGACATCTCACCAGGCAGACACACAAAGAAAACAGGGCTGTCGCTGGCATTTGAAGATGCATAACCCACTGGCTCCTACATGACATGCTGCCAAGAAAAATCCAAGGTCTTTCTATTAATCCATTATAGAAATCTCCCTGGCTTCTGCTGCAGCTAAGGGAGGCTACGTGGCTGGAAGGACTTGCAGGGTGGCATGGGGTGCAGACCCTAAGCCAGACTCCACCAGCATCTCCAAGATGCATTTGGCCATGAGGCTTTGGATACAGCTTTCTGCTAAGCCCCATCTCCTTGGAATAACGCTCTGCCCACCACAAGATGATACGTATCCTACAACACTCTCTTGTTGCTAGTTAGGTTTATACCATACCAGACCACAAATGAATTACTCATGGAAGGATCCACACCACATGGAAGGATCAGGGGTCTGGACCAGATGATCTCCAGAGGTCCCTTCCAACCTCAACCATTCTGTCATTCTGCGATCATAGACAGCCAGCAGAGGCCACCTACATAAAGCTGGTGCGGTGCCTGCTTTCACTTGCTAAGCTAGGTTAAACATCTCTTCTCCCAAGGGTAGAGGGCATCCATAACTGATATCTGTGGTGTTGATGGTATTATTGCCCCCAGTTGTATGTATGCGTGTTAAACAGGCAGAACTCCTCAAATCTTATTCTTTTGTAGTGCAAATCTGTGGTTTAGTAGTTTGTGCACATCGTTGTATAACTGCAGGTTAAACCACTGAGGCAAACTCAAGCCAAAGAGCTCTGAAGCCATGACAAAGAAACATCTGCACTAGATGAGACTCTTCACTGCACTCTGCAAGCCAACACCTCCACTAACACAAGAACCAAGGGCTCGCACAGCAGCTCACCTAAATAGTTCTCCCCGGCTGGTATGTGCTTCTGCATTGCTGAACCAAGATCACTTTTGACCTGAGAGCCCTGTGCTCTAAGATCCTTTTCTACAAAATCCTCCGTTCACCTCAGCAGCTTTCAGGCAAGATGTGTATTCCTCCAGCTTTTGAAGTCCTGACTGAAAATCATGAAAAGCTTTGCTAACCAGAAAAGCAGCAGGGAAAGGTATATAGAAAAGAGAAATGAATTTCAGTAAAGATAAATTCTGTGCACCTTCAAGACAAAAACAGACAGAGAAATACATAAGACTGAAAAAGAGGCACAACCAGTGTAACAGTCCTGAAAAGAATGCACGAATGGATGTGAAAACACCATGAGCTGGGGAAATCGTCAATGTGGGAATTAGTAATTATGGCTGAATCTCAACAAGGAGATATTTTTGCTAGAAGAAATGAGACAGAAATAAGTAGCGTAACTTAATTTCAGTGCCCCGGAAGCCAGCAGCAGAATCAGAACTAGATCTTCCCAGTCCCAATCCACTGCCATTCACAGTGAATCTGTTAAATTTGGAAGATGAACCCTAACCTTCTACTGCTACTGCCCAAACCAGAGACACCTAAAACTGTCTTCAATGAAATCAGAGGAAATTTTATCACTGAATTCAGTGGGGACCCAAAGTCCATCCCCAACACCTGCCTTGATGACGATAGATCCCCACATGATCAGCTTATGTAAAATTCTGGTGTCTGAGTTGAACTTGTCATGAGAGGATCAGCCTCAAAACCCCCACAGTCCAAGAACTAACATCTGCCTCCCTCTAGTAGCTACAACAGTGCTGAAAAATTATCAGTGCTGAAGCTCAGCCATCTCTACCTGCCAAAAGCTAATTGTGGCCGGGGAAGCTGTGTCAAAGCCAATGCTGCCTTGGGCGCCTTGGGCAGGAAGCTCCAGAGGACACACAGGGTCATTTAGGTCAGAAAAGACCTCTAAGATCATCAGGTCCAACCTATAACCTAGTGCTGCCTAGTGCTGTCGACCATTAAGCCATGTCACTAAACTCTACATCTGCATGTTTTCTGGATACCCCCAGGGATGGTGACTCATCTACTTCCCTGGGCAGCCTGTTCCAATGCTTCACAAACCCTTCAGTAAAGGAAAAACTCAGGATATTTTGTTTACAAATGCAGACTGTTCATTTCAGTTCAGCTGGGGAGGGAGGAAGGAGGACTTTCCTCCAGGAGAGAAGTGGCAGTCTGGCTGAGGTGCCTTGCTACAGGTGAAAAAAATGGAGCCAAGGTTTTACCACAACCACAGTCCCATCTGTCTTCCAAAGACCTGCAAATGAAACAGTCTTTGAAGGGATCTGGAAATGATGCTCTCTTTCCCAGTATATGGGAAGAAACAGCCATAGTGAAATCAGTCTTTAGCAAATACCACTTTAAGTAAAAAAAAAAAAAAGGGGGGGGGGAGGGTAAATGAAAACAAAAAAATAGCATACAATGCTCACTTTTACTTTTCTTTTTTAAATAAAGTTTTGTGTGATGGCTTTGAAACTAAATCTAGAGTGTGTCTCTCATGCAGCAGACAGGCTAACTATAAGATACCAAGACACTTGAAAGTCAGAAATGTAGGTGATGTTGATAACATCATCGTGCAGTGCAATAATAGTGTTCAGTCAATCAAGGTCTTTCATTTTTGGAACTGCCCCATATGAGCGTGACATTCATTAGTTCAAACCTGTATCGTGCTACAGCAATTTTTAAAAAGTCACTAAGAAGGGTATTAAAAATTGCATGAAGGAGTCTTTCCCTCAGGCATTTCTTTTCAAGGTCAGAAAACCTTGTTCTTGTTTTTCTGCTGACATGAAAACATTCAGAGAGATGACGTGACATAAAGACCCCCACCTAATCAAGCTCTTTAATTCTGGAAAACCTTCATCTTGTTTCGGATATGACTGTCTGATCTCCACCAAATAGAGTGCCACATTCCCTGACATACCTGCTATAGGATGTGCAGATAAAAAATGCACGGGGATGGGCCGAGCCTCATGAATAAACACTGCTTGAAACCTTCCTTTACCCAAACCAGAAGAAAATATTTCTGACAGTTGAAAAGTATGGTGAGTGTTGTCTGTCTTAGCTTTTCTCTTATTTTCCTATTTGCTTGAAGCTATCACTTCCACTCATCCATAGATCCACCTAAAGCCTTGGCCCAAAGATATTTTTATGCTAATTAGAACAAACATTTACCAAAATTTTCTCTTTGAATGATTTCAGGACAAAATCTCCCGTAGTGCAACTTCACTTGTGTGGGTGGATTTGCACCATGGACCATATGTCCCTGGATAAGCAAAGGGAAATTCAAAATTTGCCACTCAGACGTGGACGTGTTAGACCAGTAACCACAGTGCAGTGGGCTCTGCCTACATTGCAAGACCCCACCAGTCCACCTGACCATGGTCTTCTGGGTCCCAAGTCCCCTGAAGAAGCCCCACAACCCTACCTGTTCGATCTGCGATGAGGCCCCTAACCAGTATCAAACAGCATCCACTTCTGAAGATCATTAGCAATGTCAAGAGGAGGAACAAGCCCATTTGACTTCCCCTGTAAGAAGACACATGGCTATTCCCAATGCACCACAAGGCTTTCAAAATATGGTGTACAGAGCTGTGCAGGGGTAATTGTATCAGCATTAAAAGCAGAGACTGTTAATATTTTATGACTTTCCTCTCCCCTCCAGATTTTCTTGAAGCAAAAGAGGGCCTTTTTCCAGTTCAGACATGCTTTTTTCATAAACTGTTGAGTTTGCCAATGACTGACCAAGTTTATCAAAATCACACAGTAGTGAGGCATTACTTTTTGAAAGTACCAATGTGATTTAGGTATTTAAATCCTCTTCTGTATTTATGATGAAGTTCTGCTCTGCCAATTTGTTAGAACTTGCTTTAGGGTTCCTAACACGAAGTCTCAGGACCAAAAAGAAAATAAAAATAGGCAAACAAACATGATGCTGGCACAAATTCACTCCACCAGCTTTCACTCCTCACAAAAATTTTGATAGATTAACTTTATCACCACATCTGTAAGACTGAAGTTTGGTACCACCTGCCCAAACCACATCAAGTTTAATTCAGGAGTAGCACTAGCTGAAACCAGCATAAAAGCATGAAGCTGATGTAGAAAAATGGTACCTGGCATTCTAACGTGAGCTCACTGAAAAGCCCTCTTTGGTATCCATAGGACTAATGTCCCAGCGTAGTCTTATTTTTGTGGAGGAATACCAGACCGACCTTCCCATACATGCCAGGACATCACATCTTTGAGACAACTGCACCTCTGTAAAAATCTGCTGGAACAGGCGCTTGTGTTCACAGGGCTTCACATCTCCAAGCATGAAGACAGATGGCCCCACACAAACTGCAAGTCTAAGCTTCGTTTCTGTAGAAAGCCAACCTAAAGTCTTCCAACCTAAAGTCTTGTGTGGAACAGCCCAACCTGTGGCCCTGCACAGAGAGGAGAGATGCGGCCACAGCCAGTGCAGTGGGCAGCCCGGATAGGCCTGAGGAGCTCAACCCCATTTTCCCATAAGTTAACCCAAGAGGACTTGGGAACTTCAGAGCTGTCGGCCAAATGTCACCTGCATCCAGGCTCGGCCATCCCTAAGGACCCTAAGCAAGACCAAAAGGAGCCTCCTTTAAAATATGAGCAACTGCCATGGGCAAATCAGCCCATGGACATGTACACACACCTGACCTGCTGCATACAAGCCACAGGGACCCCGGGCAGTCCAGAGCCCACAAGGGCTCAAGGCAAATCATCGTATGTCCCACACCTGAGGAGGAAGGGCACGCAGGGCTGGCAGCTGAAGAGCAGCCCGACAGCACATAATGCTGTGCCACAGGAAGGTTTGGCACTGCGCAAACATAAGCCTCAGCTTTGTTTTGCTGAACACGTTCCAGCAAATCCATTTGCTCCTGTGCTAACACTCCTGTTTTTCACTCTCTAATTTTACAAGGACTCTCTAACGCAGATAGCCTCTGCATGGCGTATACGGAAGGCTTCAGTGTTGACCTTTAAAGCTAATGGCTTTGTCTACATTGGAGATGTTTGCACTTGTACTCTTAAAGCCAGGTCTCGGGTTGATAAGCACTGCCAGCAAAATTGCTGGCACTCCTGGGAGGCCAACCAGAACTCCAGAGTTGTGAGTATGCAGGGGGTCAGCCATGGAGACTGATCCGAGGGAGACATCCTGCCCTGGGATCAGGATGCTTCTCACCATTCAGTAAAGTTAGACAGTGCTGCTAGCTTTTGGGCGCCAGCAGCATGTTCCTGGGTACAGTGGTATCAGCTGGAAGGCAGAAGGACCTGCACTGGCTTAGTGCTCCCAGCCAGTTTCATAACCTCCCTCATAACCCAGGCACGGTGCTGAAGTAAATAGATTTTCCATTAGAAATATATTTCAATGATATTTCAATGATGGGAATATATTTCAATGATGGGAAGCCTTCTTGGGATGAGGTGCCATAACACTGAGGTTACTGTCGTTGGTACCATCAGCCTAATGTCTGGTGTAGGTTCATCAAACACACTCAGCTGTTGTGCTTTTCTGTCCTGGTAGGGTCTATAAGCACACGCTGCTGGGCACAAGAAACTGCTGCTCCAGGGAACTTCCAACCTAGAAAGTACATGCAAGAGGAAAACATTAAATGACTGCTCTGTCCACAGCCAGCCTGGATTCTGGGCACAGCTTCATAGCAGCATCAAGTTATGATCTTATCTGTGTGCCTTGCAGAATAACAGACATCATGAAAGCCCATGTATTGGATTTCTTCATATTTTAATAATTTTACTAGTAACACACAAGTGCTAATACCCTCTGGTAGACCAACATAGCCTTGGGTAGTGGGTGACTACATAGCTGACAGTGAACAGAAACTTTCATTAGCTGAAAGGACGGAGAGAAATGCTCTTGCAGCAGAAAAGATTACTTCAAAGTCCTGAAGTGACAAAAACAGAATTTGGGTCTTACAGTTATGTATTTCCCATCAGATTTTCACGCAGTTGGAAACCATTGTATTACAAAAACCTGAGTTAGAGACACACTCAGGACAGAAAGCACTGAAAGTCTGCACAGGAAGACTTAGAAACAACAAATACCTCGTCAGACGTGAGGAAAGAGAAATAAAAGCCTTCTCCTTGAACTCTGGCTAGAGCAACTAGGATCCCAAAAGCCATTTTCAAGTAATTTCATAGAAATTTTTGTTGCCTCTAGTAAAGTATTTGCATACAGTGCAACCTGGAATAGCTAGTACACACTTGTCCACGATCTGCATCTAAGGAGGTGCACATAATTAGCTAATGAGTACATGGCAATTAGAAGTTCTTACTTTAGTGCCAGCAACTGGGAACAAAAAGCAGCAAAGAAACAAGCCAGAGCTGAATAAAAAAGGAAGTTCTGCTGCATTTCCAGCAGCTGTACAAAAAGGTCCACCCAATGCATCTCCAGCACCAGTGTAGCCTCCAGACAGCACCAACCACACCGTGGTAGAGCATGGAAAGGTGGACAAGAGAGCAACCCCAAGGACCTGCTAGTCTGCATCTCTTCCCCACCTCAAGGCAGGCTCAGCTCCCCTCCCCAGCAGGTCCTGACCATCTCTAAGCTGTCCAAAAGCAATACTGCTCGTAGAGGTTCCCCAGAGTGAGGGCCATGCCTTTGAGCACCTCTTCCTCAGCTAGATTTGGACATCCTCCAAGAGCTAAGGAATTCTGTGAAGTCATGGTTGTGTGGCTCAAAACCGACTGCGGGCTGCAAGGACTTCGTGTACCCAGTGTGGGACAAGCACCCAGCAGTGCCAGTTATGATCAAGCCCCTACAAATACCTAAGGGAGGTCTTGGACATGGAACCAGAAGAGCAGAGCTTTGGCTCCTCAAAGAGCTCGGCAAACACGCACCCACCTTCAGCTTCACAGCTCCCAGTCAAACACAGACAGGCTCTGAAACGGGTGTCCACAGCAACTGGAGACCTCGTGCAAGTGAAAGCTGGGAATGGCACCATGATATCGCAACTTTTCGCTTCGCAGGCAGGCAATTATTCCTATTTAATTGCATCTGATAAGTGACACATGCGGACCCCATGCTGCTTAAAATTTGACGTATCATTTTATTTATCAAAGCAGCTTCTGCAGTTCTACAAATGGATGGCAGTCCATTATCATTTTGGAGGCATTATTATTCATGCAAACATGTCCCAGAACCCTGGACTTTTTTTTTTCCCCACATTCCTTTTACATTCAGATTGCAAATTCCCTATCTTGCCAATGAGATTTCCTCCTCCTCACCAACCCAAAATAAATTAGAGAACAAGCTGCTATCTCTAAAAGCTTTATAAATAAAACATACAGCGCATACACACACAAAGGCTACAATTTTAGAGTACTTTTGTATCCTGGATGGATTTGGAGATGTCATTGCAAATGCACAGATGCTGCCAGCCATGGGAGCTTAACAAGTGCGAGGCAGTTTGACATCCCGTCGGATCGTGGCCTTTTGTGGCAGCTGAGGACAGAAAGCAGCACACCAATTGCTTCTATCAGGAGAGAAAATAGCAGGAGCCACACAGGCGGATTCGACAGGGGGACAGAGCTTAAATTCCTCTTTCCTGGCTCAACTACGTGATTGTGACAGATTGAAAATATGAAAAGTTTTCTGGAAGTGGCTAAATCACATCATTCAAAGTAGTTAGTGGAAACATTTGCTTTCTTCTTTACTTCAAAAGGAAATATTTCTCCTTGAAAAAAACAATTTGAGTGTTGTTTTAGCTTCTCTTTTCCAACAGAAACACGTGAAATATGAGGAGAGGATGAGAAAAAGAAAGAGTTCCAGAACTAGGAAAGCCTGATTTCCTATTGCTGCTGATTTTTAACTAAATTATAACAAAGCTGCTGCTAAGCTACTGTCCATCTGCTGAAGATGCCCTCCGGGGGTGTGTGCTGGGAGATGGTCTGGCAGAGGGACAGGCTGCAGCAAGGCTTCCTTCACACTGCTTTGTCTACCACAGCCCAAACACCGACTCAAAGCTTTTTGTGGCTTCCAACCCTCCAGTCACTAGAGGCAGAGAAGGCAGAGGATGCTCTGTCCAGGGATGCCCTCAGCCAGCCTTGGTCTTTGCATCCCCTCTGACCACCCCGAGCATCCCTGGGGAGGGACATCGCTCTGCACGTCCCCTCCACTGAGTCTTGCACCGCGGAAATCTCCTTCCATCCATCTAGCTCATGAAATAAGTTTCCAAACAACTGCCAAAGTAGTTTCCAAATAACTGCCTTGCTTTCTAAGGGCTTAAGAGGGTCTTCAGAGATCAAACTGGTGGATCCACTAGCCAACACAGACCGGCATCCATCAGACAGCGTGCACGGAGGGAAGCATCTGGCCTTGCTGGCATTTCCTATGAAATGAGATACACAAGCTTTATATCATCTTTTTCTGCCTTGAAACAGGGGATTTCATCACCTGTGTGGGTGTCTCTGGTTTTTAGACCACACTAAGCTCCTGGCCTCGGAGAAGTCTCACAGACAGACGGTAAACAGAGCTAACAAACACCTTCCTCCGCTCCTGCTTGATTAGCTCCCATTTTCATTGAATTTCCCCTGCTTGTGGATTAAGGGAATGAGCAAAGGACACCAAAATGACCTTCTGCACCACCACTGGGCACTTCTGCACCCTTCTCCCAGCCTGTTTCTCTCTGCAAACCAGAGGGCCCCAACCTCTCTTCACACAACCCCTTCTGGGGTATCAGCCCAGGGGGCTCGTCTCATCCTATTTGCTGTGATTTTGGTAATGGGGGGATGGTACAAAAAAAAATGGGGTGATTTGGTAAATGGGGGGTGTCTGAATCCATCCCAGCTGGCTCTCAGCACCTACCTGATGGTAAGACTGTCACACACACACACACAGATAGCTACAGCACTAGGGCTCAGCACCAGAGTCCAAGGGAAGGTGACAACAGGCGAGGGACAGAGAAAAGAAAAAATCAAGCTGCCATTTTAGATACAATTTCAGTGATTCAGAGGAGTCATTTTAGTCAATCCACTGCCTAATGGGTTAGGTGCACTGGCACAAGGTCAAATCACAAATGTGTGAGAGCATTTCTCCATTTCAATTGTTCGTTTCTCCACTCCCAGCCCTCCATTTGAACTTGATGAGCAGCACTAAAAAGGAGAGAAAAAAAATCAGCTTTCCAACTTTATTGGAGAGAAAGTCTTTAAGAAACCACAGATGCCAAATATGCCTCCTCTCCATCACTCTCTCCTTTTCTCATACCAGTCCAGTTCCCCAGTCTGCTACAGCTGCCAGTCCTTTAGCTGTGAGAAATATTTTTAATAGGCATTACTGAAACACTGAAAAGCAACTGGAGATCAATTAAACAGCCTTATCCCTCAGCAGCACCACACTGAAATGCAGGAAAGGCAAGTGACAACCAGCATCAGGTCAACACAACGCAGCAACTTCCCTTAAAACTGATCTACCCATAGAAATAAATCCAGCCGAGGTACAGCTAGGGTTTCGTCTTATTTACAGCCGCTCTTCAGCATCAGCTGGCAGTAACAAGCTGATTAGATGAAGGCAACAGAGGAACATGCATGAATTATTCAAGCTCCTTGGTTATAGGTACCAAAGTACATCAAAATCTTCGCACCTTCAGAGTTCGTGAGAACCCAAAGCAGAGCTTTTTGGCTCACGTCCCTCCAAGAGGACATGAGGCAGCGACTGAAGCAGTAATCTGTGGTGTGCCCACATCTGTCCCTCTGGTCCCCTGACCATGCTGCCCTCGAGGGACCGTCCTCTGCTTTCAGAAGTCATCTTTAGCCATCTCTCTGCCTTCGGGCAAAAGGCAGTTTATTAAAAGACATAGTAGAGGGACACTGAAATAGCCATTAAAAAAAAGCTTGGAGGATCCCAGGTATTATTCTTAGCTTTGACAGGCCTGTTGGGACACCTCTGGGCAGGACTCTGAAGTGCACAAAGCAGCAGATGGCGATGGTAGCAGACGAGACTTCCTTCCCTCCATTCCTGCCCTCTCCCCCTTTGGAGGCGACATTTAGTGAGCATCTGTCCCAGACATCCTGAGCGTTATCTCCATGTGTCTTCCCAGCTGTTTCCATTAAACCCAAAGGCTGAATCTCTCCGAAGTATTTTGTGTGCTTGCTGACACTCAGGCAGTTGCTTTCAAAAGCAAACAGGACAACGTCCTCTGCCAAAACCATCTCACTGATGCTGTTATAGCTATCCTAATTGACTGATCTTCCCTCCACTGGAGGCACCCTAAGAAGAGCTGGGACCAGAGACAAGGCTGTCTGTAATAAGGTTGGACAAAACCCTACATCTGAGCTTGTTTTGACCATAGGGAAAATTTCAATCCAAGAGAATTTCATGGGTTTGAAAACAACCTTTTCCACCTCCCAAGCAAAGTAGTTCTCCTTCATGCTTTCATTCCTTTTCATTCCTTTTTTTTTTTTTTTGGATGACATGAAACTGAACAAACTTGAGTTACTGAGACATAAGGCACAAGAAAATGAAGACCAATTCAAATTCATTTTTCATTTATACAGCTCTATCTTATTAAAGGCTGTTGACCTTATTAAGAATATCAGTTTAACAACCCACTCCAGGAAAAAAAAATATACATATGCATGTGTTAAACAATGCTTGAAAGAAGTATTAAATCAAATAATGACAGCTTGCTGTTTCTATCCTACCAGTCACGCACTGCTTGTTTCAGCATCTGCATGTAATACAAGAGACTACCAAGGGTACGTCCCATGCCCTCCTTATCTCTCCAGGGCAAACCTGTCTTTATGTAGATACCTTTATTGCAAGGACTTTTTGTTCATTGCTTACACAGCATCTAGCACAGTGATGCTTATGACAGAGCCCCAAGGCACTGCCACAAAGGAAAAAATGCACAGGAATTGCCATACAAATCATCTGTAACACATAGTTTTCAGACTTCTACCAGCATCCACCAGCTGATTCTCAGAAATTTTGGAATTTCTATCCTACCTAAAGGATGCAGCAATATGACACGCATCAGCCACTGCAAGCCTGGATCAAACCTGTGTTCAGATCAGAAGCTTCGAACCAGGCACCTATCAAGGACGATCTGCATTTATTTTCACCCAGGCAGCCTGCTTGGATAGCACCCGAGGGTAAGGGCTTGGAGCAGACATTGCAGAAACAGACATGAGTTTTGATGGATCAGAAGTCCAAAGATTCCCTAAACTGCATCTCAAACCTTGTCTTTAACCTAGCTACATCCCGTGGCAGAAACCACGACATTTCTGGTCCTCCTTCTCAGCATCCTAAGTAAACAGCAGACATGAACTCAGTGCAACAAAAGGGATCTCTTGTTTCAGGCTGTCTTCATGGATCTCATGACAAATGATATCGTTTCCTGATTACAGAAGGAAAAAAGATATCAGCCACCAAAAAGGTCCCCCAAAAATCTAAATGGTCCCACTCACCAAGACAGAAACAAATGATCCTAGCCTGGCACTGACACGTTTCTGTAGCTTGTTCATGAAAACACTAGTGAAGGTGATTGTTTATAAGCTTCCCAGGCCAGCCATCAGTGCTTTCCTCCCTTTCTAGTTAAAATCCTCTTCATTCATCCACTCTAAATGTTATCACCACCCAAGTTTTGGTGCTTATATATAACATCTTATATATAAGCAGCTGCTTCACCATCACTCGGTGACTGCTGACTTCAGTAATACTGTCTTGCCTTCATTCACTCCAGAACTTTTTGAATACCTTATCATGGCAGCCACATCCTCCATCAGGCACCTACCTGGTGGATCTTTTCTTCCAGTACATTGTATCAAAAGTATAAATGATGTGACTTCCCTTTAAGCTATTTGCTTGCTGTGTTTCTCCTCTATTGCCTTTTAGGCATGGACAGAGTACCCAGTAAATCTTGTAAGACCTTATGTTGTCCTCTCCTTGGAAGTCTAGGATCCATCCTGGCAGGAATCTGGCACCTGGGGTACTGCAGCAGTGGGGACTGCTGTTAATTAAATAGTCCTGCCTTGCACCCTACTTTTGGTAGGCTGACCTGCCATTTCTCACCTTAAACTAGGCATTATGGTCACGATCTTGCTGCTGTGTTTAACAAGCCCCCTTCCAGACATGGTCTGTGTGCGCACTTTGAGGCTCTGGAAATGTAGGGTGAGTTTAGAGACCTGAAATCTGTAAGCGGAATTAGTCCACATTTCCCAGGGCTAAAGGCAAACACGGGTAAGGGTACCTGTTGTGGTTTAACCCGGCTGGCAGCTAAACACCACACAGCCGTTCGCTCACCCTCCCCCCTCCCTCTCTGGGATGGGGGAGAGAAACGGGAAAGTGAAGCCGGTGAGTTGAGATAAAGACAGTTTATTAAGACAGGAATATAAGGAATATAATAATAACAATAATAATAATAATAGTGATAATGATAATAGTATTAACAATAATAATGTGTAAGAAAACAAGTGATGCACAATGCAATTGCTCACCACCCGCTGACCGATGCCCAGCCTATTCCCGAGCAGCCGGCCCCCCCACCCCGGCCAGCCACCCCTATATATTGTTTAGCATGACGTCAGATGGTATGGAATACCCCTTTGGCCAGTTTGGGTCAGCTGTCCTGGGTCTGTCCCCTCCCAGCTCCTGCTGCACCCCCAGCCTGCTCGCTGGCAGGACAGAGCGAGAAGCCGAAAAGTCCTTGGCCTGGTGTAAACACTGCTCTGCAACAATTAAAACATCAGCATGTTATCAGCGCTCTTCTCATCCTAATCCAAAACATAGCACCCTACCAGCTACTATGAGCTACTTAACTCTGTCCTAACTGGAACCAGGACAGTACCGATGGATAACGAATGGCCACTCATTATGTAGTAGCAGCTTGAGTCTGAGCCTCTGATCGTGGCTCCAAGAGGTCACGAGCTTTGTTCCGTGTCTCTGTAGCACCTCACAAACGGCGCCTAGCTCCCTGCAGGCAAGCACAATTAAGCAGTACTCTCAGGAGGAACAAATTTCGTCTGACAAAGTACTGCTGTGTTCCTCTATATTACCTCCTTATCCGTGAATAAATGCAGCAGGCTTATCTTTGCTACTCTGTTTGCTTTAATAACTAGCGTGAAGCCTGTATTTATTACCAAAATCCTGCTTTTAAATCTCACTCCCAGATAAAGCAGTAATGACATGGCTGCTCTGCTCAGATAACCCAACAGCGACTCGCCAAAGCAGATGCACATAGGGCATGTTTGTATTTATTCAAATGGTGGAAAAGGCCACAATTCATCCCAAAAAGGCAAAGCAGCAGCTGGATTCAAACTGAGGCAGACTCAAAGTAACAGAAAGCAGGCTCACAGGAGGTACTTACAGGAGGGTCTTAATAGAAGTTCAGGTCTGTATGTCTCATTGTGCATAGTGGAATGAAGTCTGGCAATCAGTAGAATGAGCTGCAAGCTTTTCTTTCCTGGGAAACTGCTTGTGTCAGGGAGCAGCGTTCACACAACGATGTCCCCACGCCTCCTTCCAAACCCAAGGATGGTGAGGTTGCCTATAAGAGAGATATTCTGCTTGAGGAAAGCCACAGGAAACTGGTGAGGAAGAAAGGGTTAAACAAGTGCCAAATACACACAAATGGATTGAAACACTCAAGTTTTCTACGGGCAGAGCCTCAACCGGCTTTTAAAGGGATTTAAAATCATCTTCTCTTGGCTCTAATGGCAATAACAGCAGAGACTGCCAGCCCCAGCTGCTCACCGCGTTATTTCTGCTGCTTCCTCACTCAGCAGAGCAGTCAGAAGGTCGAATCCTGCCTCGGACCACAGCCACTGGGTTAAATCAGGGCCAGAAAATTCTAGCATCGACCTATGCCCGTGGCAGCAGGCACATGAGTGGCACAGCTGTTCCCAGGCTGTGCTGCACACCCACAGCCATGGACTAGCAGCAGCCACCTCTAGCGAACATCGCCCTGTGTCATTCCCTGAAGATGACCACTGCCTCCAAAGTGGTTTTAGTCAAGTGATGAAGTGGGATTAGCTTAAAAAAAAAAAAAAAGCAAAATTTTTCTGGCTAGGTTTTGCTTTTGTCTCCCCTAACCCAGCTCATTTAGAGCATACTGCTGCTGGACAACTGCACACAGAATTAGATGGGCACATCTGGGAGGAGACCAGGGACGTGCAAGGAGCCTGAGGACAGCTGGAAGCACACCAGCCCCAGCCAGGGTTGGGGGCCGCAGGGGTCTCAGATGCAACACAGTTGTGTTGAACACTGTTAATTAATCCCAGTTTGTTTTGGCTTTCGTTGGTTTACGCTTAAGCAGATTTAAGGGCAGACTGAATTAAAGTGGGCTTGCACTTTGCAAGAGCTGGGCCATCCGTGTTGCTGTTTTTAATTACAAACAACACTGAAGAAACTTTTCCCCCAGTTTTCTCATCGGTGCTGTTTCAGAAAAGAGTAGTTAATGAAAAACAACTGCTTTATGAGACGGAGCATCTGTGGGGATTTTCAAGGATTTGGATGCTCCTAGAAGCCCAGCTCGGTACACATTGGGCAGCATGACCTAGAGACTGCAAGGAAGTGACAGTGCCTACTGAGGGCTCCTGGACAGCAGCTCCACTTGCTAAAATTAGAGCAGGAATCTTTGTTTTAAAACAGCCAAAGTATTAACTTTTAAGTAAATGTTCAGATGTTTAAAGCTAGTTCATACTATATTAGGAAAACCAAGCAATTTCTGCGTAGGTGGTTCTGACAGAACCTGGCACGTGCTGGGTTTTCCAGATAAAGTCTTCAGCTGAATAAGTGATGAGAACAATTTAAGAAGTCAAACCTGGGTATCTGCGAGTTGAAAACTTGACTGAAATCTGGTCACACTATGGAGAGAAACTTGCCACCTGCACTCTCGTGCTAGCCTCTACCCAATCTGTGCCAAAACCACAAGAGGCACCATCTGAGACAACAAAAGAAAACCTCTCCCCTAAAGAAACCTAAACCCTTGATAGATGACGTCCTGGAGCCCGTTCAGATGTTCAGCTTTGTGTATTGGTAGAATCACTACAGTACACAATAAACTATATGTATAATATCAGTAAATAAAGTATTTGAAGGGGATAGGAAGCCAAAGCTTTGGTGTTTTGGATAATTTTGCACCAGCCCAGATCAAACCTGCTCTTCACACCCAGAGAAACAGCAAATCCCTGCAGACTGTGGAGACATCCAGCTTCTGCTCCAAGCTTCCATGGTCCTGCAGGAGAGCTACCAGCTGCCTTCAACAGAGTATTCCCATGGACGTTATGCATCACGTCTACTCCATAATAGTCTTTAGATTTTAGCTGAGAACTAATTTATCTTCAGAATGATCTAGCATACATACAAAAGATAAGACTGTTGCAGGATTTAACTAATATCATTTAGTTTCACCATCACGTTCATCCCAACTGAACCCAGCCGGACCATTTCCTGAAGGATAAACCACCTCGGAGTCTATTTACTCAGCTAGCATCCTCCCACCTGAGAGCATTTCTTTCACGCTGCAGAGTCATTTGCCAAAGGCGTCACTTCACAGCACATGCTTTCATACCCGTGTGACACTCCGTTACACAAAAAGACACGGGGACAATTTACAGGTCTAATCCTACCAGGTGAGGGGCTGTTGTGTTGTAAGCAAAATTCAATTAGGAGAGCTTGCAAGATCAGCCTCTGTGCTTGTTAGCAGCCAGCACAGGGCAGCTATGTTTCTCTGCCTATTGACTGAGCAATCGAAAGGCAACTGCCGCATGCAGCCAGAGCAACATCCACGTCGCTGTACGGTTCGGGAATGGGGGAGGCTTCCAGATATAATCAGCCTGAAGGGGCTTGGTCTACCTGATTGCAAGGCTCCAAGTTTGCAGACAAAACTTTGTCATTGCCCTTATACGAAATCTTTCATACGTGACATTTTGTTTGCTTCTAACAATAACTAACCTAACCACCGATATTTGCAGCTCGCAGCTGTAGACTGCATGCCAGGATTTAGCTGCTATGGCTGTGGCTAAGTAAAGAGCTCCCGATAGAAACCATCTACAGCAAAATGTAGATGTACACTTACACTGACCTTCCCTGCTATTGCTTGGACTTTCTACTCAAAGTCGCTAGGATCTGACAGCTCCGATGGCAAATGCCCAAGTTTACAATAAAACTTGGTGCCACGCTGCCAGAGAACTTCAAAACATAAGTAACTAAGGAAATAGTCCCAAGATAGTTTGAGACTATTGTGAAGGGACTTGTGGGTTACAGGGAGAGCACCAGCCAAGACAGGAAGGCAGAAGCACAGTAGCTAGAAACTTCGCAGAGTCTTTTCCAGGCTAGGTTCTGTTGTTCCCAGCCCTGGGCTTCTCCCCATGCAGGAGCCAGCAGATTAAGACTTCAGCCATTATGAAAATCTGCATCACGTCAGAGGCAGTTGGCGCTCTGACGACGATGCATTCAGCGCAATCTGACAGCCAGCACTAAATGACAGCAGCGATTTCCAGTGGGACCGGAGTCTGGAAACGGTGTAAGATAGAGACACCATCAACAAGACAGCCTCGACCTTGGACGCTTTGGAGGAAGTGAATTACATTTGGGCTAAGAAATTCATGTTAACCAAGGTGTTTTCATCTTCTACAAGGAGGAGCTGAGGAAAGATGCCCTGTCACGTGGTGGCTGCACAAGTAACGGCACACACACGTCCCAACTCCACACCCAGAGGATAAAATTCATCCTCCCCTGGACTTCCAACTCACCTAACAAAACCAATTAAACATCAGCTGCCCATAACTGTTTGTGGACAATGAAGTTATTTACAGACTAAACTACTCTGTGGATAATATTTAAGCACTTCTCTCTCCATCTACTTCACTCTTTAATCTGATGCAACGAACAGATGAGGTTGCTTCCTCCTTTTTTTGTTCATTTCCTTCTGGTAATTAACTATCTCAGCCTTTTCCAGTAGCACGAGAAACACTATTTCCCATTGAAACTACGTAGATTCAACAACAAAAACCACCATCTCCTGCTGGAATTATACAGGCCCTAGAGAGATGATCTGGATAAAACATTGTCCTCTGAAATCCTGCCCTTTGTTACTGCTTAGCTTTTTTTGGAGGGGAGGGGTGGAAGAAATGAGCTCAAAATGCAAAGCATCATTTACACATTCCATCCATCCAACCAAAAAAAAAAATATAGATCAGCAAACACCGAGTACTTCTCTGCAGACCAATAGCCAGTAAAACAATCTGAAAGAGTCCCTGACCTCATCTGAGCGACCTCCCAGATGATGGATGGTCCCAAGTTCTGACATTTGACCTGTGGTGCAGTCAAGAGCATGCCCACCCCCAAAATCAGCCATCACGAGCAACTGCAGCCAGAATTGGATTTAAACCCAGAGGCAGGGAACCAGACTTCATTGATCTTATCTGGAATTCAGTGGCTCAGCGGGGAACCCAGAAACCTGAAATTATGGACTGACTATAAAATCCTCCTCTTCTGTTACTTCTGACAGTGTCCCTTACAAAAAAGGGAATATACTACTTTTAATCTGGTGCCTGGCTCTGCAGCTTTCATTAGAAAGCTTCACATGAATGATTAGCTTGTAAATATGCAATTAAATTTGAATTGCTGCTGTTCCAGTTAGTGAATTTGCCAATATTTGTTAGAACTTCATTCTTTCGCTCCTGGTCATTAACAGTACCCAAATGTCAAGCAAAACCACCTTGGTGTATATGATCTTTTGGCAGTCCAAATTTATTCATTGAGCAAAGGTCAGGAATTTGCTTAATTACAAATGCAGTTGTTTAGAGCAACTTAGTACAAGTTAGCGAAAGCTGCACTCAATTTGTTCAGCACGGTATCCTAGAAGTTCCCATGGAAAAAATATTGTGCCAGGCACATTAAGTGCAAATTGCATTATAAATTCACTTATAATTAAAATTGCCATTTCTGTGCCTCCTGCCAGACCCCACACTCTGCTGAACAGACATCGCTGAATCCTTGCTGTTTCCATGGCATTGTTAACCTTCGTAACAGTTAGGTCCCTGCACACCCCTGGGAAAGAGCTCATTATGGGCTGTGGTAGCCCAAATCACTGCATCAGCACAGGTTCTCAGGTAAATCACTCAAAAACGAAGGGAGAAAAGATTGACGTGCTCTAAACCAGTGCATCACAGGGGAGACACCTCAATGCCAAGCTCAGCTCTGCAGCGAAACATTTATCATCATAAACACAGACCCGGGAGCCCTCGGAGCCTGTGCTTGTCCCTCCGGGCATGATACATGGCCCAAGGTTGTTCATCTGCAGTGAGTTTCCCCTCAGCCCTTGCCCTCCCAGCACAATATTTATGGCCCAAGCCCTGTGGGACAGCACTTGTATCACTCCTCCTCAATAGCACTTCACCTGGGATCCTGCTGGGCCAGGACATAGGTATAAGCTTTCCCGGTGAATTCACAGTTTAAAGCAAGGTTATGATACCCTTGGTTAAAAGGGCAATAGAAGTGCAACTTAATTACCCGGTATTATAAGGCAGCTATTCTGAGAGGCTGCAGGAGGAAATTGGCACCGTTCTGATGGAATATTCCACGTGGTTAACAGCAATTTCATGCCACCTCAGAGAAGACAGGCAGTTATCTGTATCTGTTGAAAGGTAATTGTGACATGCAAAGTGTTATTCTTTCCTTACATAAAATATAACCCTATATTTTCAGGCTATATACCTTATATTTTTAGAAGGGAAAAAAGCAAAGCAAGAAAAAAAAAAAAAACTAAAGTTAAGCTGGAAACAAATCGGACACAATTCAAAAGGACAGTGGAAAAATACAGGATGAGAAGGCGAGGGTGAGCAGCAAGCAAACAGGGAAGGAACAGGACATTACTGTGCACCACTAGTGGTGTGCAAGCTCGCAGTGCAAGACGAGCAAACATCCAACCACGACTAAACACCTAGGAGTGAAGGAGGTAAAAGGTAACAAGACATTGCCAGGGCTTCTCGGCTTTAAGGCCTCAGCAGAACATCCCCGTGTAGCCGTGGGCACCGTATTTCAGGTGTGGACAAACAGATGAGAACCCAACGGAGGGAAAAGGGCATGGTCCGTGACCCAGAAAATCTGGCTTCAGAGGAGAGACTGGGTTAATCAGGGGTTAGTTAGGCAAGGGGAGAGAACTGAGATACTTTAACTCTCTTTAAAGACGTTAAAAGTGGCCAAAAGCTGCCTCTGTGGCAGCTGAACACAGGGAAAATCCAAAAGGTTTAAATCTGGAAGCTTAGGGTAGACAGGAAGAATTTAATAGTAAGATCTTTAATAGGAAATCTGCACTAGAAGATCTGGAACAGGTTGCATAGGTAAGGTGTAAAGTCCTTGGGTAATGTAAGTAAAGGTGATTCAGGCACAGTCCACCCTGCCCCGGGACAGGGATGGCCTCTGACTGCTGCAGGTCCCTGGGGCAGCCTGGCTTCTGTGTCAGCACCCATGCACATAGGGGCCCCGTGCCCCTGCAGGGAAGCAGAACTGTGCCTGCTCTGAACCACCTCTCCGTTGGGATATCCAAAGCCTGAGCAGTTCTTGTCGTTCTCCAAAAAGTACTCAGGACCACGCGAGGATGGGCTTCGCCTGGCCGACCAGGGCAGGGCAGCAGTCGCTTGAGGGAACACCCAAGGGAATTAGGAAGAGATGCTCCTTTTGCCTAATTGGGCTGCAGGTCGGTAAGGAGAGCCACTGGCCCATTTCTCAGCACCAACAGCGGCCACATCTGATCTCACCAGCGCGTTCACTCATTTACTTATTCATTGGAACAAAATTAATGGCCCACGGAAGGAGTATGAGCAGAAAGCAGACAACAGCACTGGAAGGGAAGCTCAGCTTGGCTGGGTGCTGTCAGGGCAGCACGTGTGGCTCTGGGCTGCAGAGGTCCCGGAGGGCACAACAAGGTAACTAAAGCAACACTAGTTACCTTTAACAGTGAACGAGACCAAAAAAGTACAACTAGAACTTGCAAAACAGTCACTGCTTACTTAAAATGCCAACCACGTGCCTAAAACAGAAATGCCCAACCTCTGCCTGGAAAGTTTGTAAGCACTCTTTCCCAGTAGTGCTTGTTGTCTACCCCACGGAAGTTTTCCACTGAGGGGATTTGCACCAAAACAAAAAATATACTTCTAAAGTTTTCCATAAGAGATATGCCCAGAAAGACACTTTATAAGTGCTATTAAATCCAAGCCTTCTAAAGGAAGGGATACAGGTGCAATACCTCAGAAGGGACCAAGAACCAGAAAGCCCATCAGTGTCGTCAACATTCTACTTTCTCGTAGCAGTAGAATACATCTGGACTTCGATTCAAAGTTATGGTTTAGCACACAGAAAATACACTTTACTGTTTTCTTTTTTGTTTGTTTTTACTATCAGCTATTCAACATCCCCTTGCCAGCAATAGAAGGAGGTGGTCACATGCTGAGCTTCTTTCCTTGAGGAGCCTACCTCCCAAAAGGAACCCGAGTGAAGCAGGAGGCAGCCGTGGCTGGTTATACACCAGCGCCTGAAAACCTGGGAGCATGCCTGTCTGTGCAAGGCTCCGTCGCAGCAGTGAAAGACCCAATTATGCTGGTCAGTTTTTAATTAGGAAATGACGTGTGATTTACAAGGCTTAGTGCAATGCAATATTTTAACAAGCCAGGACTGACGTTTCAGAATCACATTACAGTAACTTTTTCTTCCCCTTCCCCCTGAGTCATTCAAGCAAGTAGTTCAGACAAAAGAGAAAAAGTTGTGTGTGGTTTTTTTGTTTTTCTGGGTTTTAATCCTAACCAGAGCTGCTTCACAGAGAATCACCTGGTCTACCCAGATACAGTGAGACAAGTCACCATCAGCCATGGTGACCAGCAAGGTCACAACATGTTTAGGAATTCCCAGAGGAGAGTGGGGTACACACGGTGCTGACAGTAGGTACTCTGAAAGCAACCTATAACATGCAGAACTAAAAATATGGAACGATAACTGTCTGTTTGGGATGCAGCTATGACCTGACACTTCCTATATAGCTCCTACTAAAGTAATTCCCCCACTGAAGATGAGTCCTAAGCTTAATGCAGACTCTGATAGAAAGACATCCACTCATCAGTGCACACATGTAGCAGGGTTTTAAGGAAAACTGTGAGGAAGAATAATAAAAGGCACTGAGATTCCAGCTAGAAAACTTTGCTAGCAAGAACAACGCAGTTCCAAGAACAAGAGTACTGAAAGATTCATGCTATCCTTGTCAGGGAGAAATACAGAAAGAAAAGGACAGGTATGTTTTAGACACAAAAGCAGAAGTCAAAGTATGGCTTGAAATGAATAGTAGAGATGCCTCTTCAAAGATTTTGAATGGATACAAGCAGGCTAGGAATGAAAACAGCAATTCTAGGTGAACCACATCATCGCTCATGAAAACTCACACCTGAATACATCGGTTATGAGCAGCCTGACCACCAATTTCAACTGGAAGGCAATCACTTCTTCCAGCACAACACCTCCACGTAACAAGGTGAGCATAAACTTAAGTGATGTGTAGACAAAATGTGATCCTTGGTTGGGTGCAACCTGAGGAACCTCCTGGATCGAAGCCTCGATGAATTTCAAAGCCACCGGAGTGTGACACAGGGAATTAAAGTAAGCATCTGAATGGAACATGCCCAACAACCTGCCTACAGGAATGAAAAGCAACCATTAAGAGGTAGCAGCTAAAACAGAAATTGCATTGCTAGAAACCGTACTTCAACATAATCATTATATTTACGTACTTTAAAATCTTGCTGTTAAGGCTTTAATCAGACTACTCACTTGAAATAACTGCTAAATCTTACACTTTCAATACCAGATTTTTCTATCTACACCTATGCAAAATGATCAGAATATAAAGGTTTCCCCGCCGTGGTATTTAACTATTTCCTGATGAAGACAACTTGCATACTCTGAAATAAATTATTCCTGCAGTGCAACTAAAAAATACTGCCTGTGGACTGAAAGTACCGAAATATCAGTACATGGCAACACACCATTAAATCCCACCATCCTTAGGACCTGCAGCTCCCAGGTTCAAATTCAGAATCTGAGCCCAGGTAATTCAAATCTTGCTCTCCCCCTTAAACTGAATAGAACATGACCTGTGTTTCTGTTCTGCATATTTCATTCGCTGTAGCTCGCTTCCATGCAACTCTCAATAGCAAATCCTGTCAAACATAAGAGGAAGGCTGTGGCATATGTCTTCCAGGGTGACTTGACTTCTTTTTTTTTTATCATCTCACTGTTAATTACATTACTAAAGTAATTTTATCAGTTACTCCACCTCATTCCAGTTGCTTCTGTTTATTTCAATACCAGACTTGCCATGGTCTGGTAACGAATTCAGCTTTTGTTTTCTCTCCTGTTGCAGTATCAGATAGGCTTTGCTAAGCGGTCAATCCACAACTGCACGTCTCCTAATGTACCATACATATCAATACTATCTTTAGCCATAAAGGCACTTGAATTCAGCCCAGTGGCGGGGCTGGAGCCTACTGGGGTGAGAACATGGTAGGACGAGCAGCTATGTCCAGGTAGATGTAAAGCCCAACCAAGTTTCTCAAGCATGACAACCACAAGAGAGCTGGGAAGCACTGCTATAACATAAAACATGTTTTATGTCCTACCCAAGCACAGTTTTCCAAGGACAACACCATTAGCGATGTGATAAAGCACTGACTGACCACATGGGGAAGGCCCTGAATAGGACAAGCACCAGGTGAGGGCACATACCTTAAATGTTCCCACCTTGCCCAGCCACAGGGGCAGGAAGAGGTCTCCTATACAGCAGGAAGTGGAAGCTTCATCAGGAACGATAGCCTGGTCCAGTTCCTTCAGCTGCCTCAGGCACTCAAGCTGGCATCTGAATTTGGTTGCTTAAATTAATTCCAGCGTCCCTCTGTGTTTCCTTCTAAGTAGCCAAGCCACGAAGTACACCTCACAAACCTTAGACAGGTGATGAAGAGCAGGGACGAGAGAGGACACAGGCCCCCATGGCCACAGTGCTCCGTTGCTGGAAGCAGCTGAGCAAAGCCATGCTGCCCTCACAGGAGTTGGCAGCACTCAATTATCTAATCTAAGAGGGAAAAACTTTGACCCACAGAAGACAAAACCCCTTGGAGCACATCACCTGCACCCTATAATGAGTGCAGGCAGCCTGACGCAGGGGGGGAAGAAGAGTGGGACACCTCGTGTGGAGACCCACCAGAGCCAGGTGCAGGCTTCTTGTTACTGCTGCATCCAACCCTGCACGCCTGGAGGAAACCTTGCAGGTTTGGTCCTTTAATCTACGAGGGAAGCACGTTAATTCTGTAAGACAGAAGAAAAGATGTGCTTGATTGGATTTCTGACTCCCACCCAAGGGAAGGCTGTGCATCACCATTCTGTTCCTTCACAAACCTAAGCATCTGCTTACCAAAAGCTTCAACTCTTCATCCTTCAGAGAAGTCATCATAAGAAACAGGCTGATAAATTTGCTGGATTGGCTGTCTAGATGAAGGTTTGGTCAGAGACTTCATGGATTAGGAATAGTTACAAAATACATAAATGACTATGTATCTTAGTAAATAAATAACATGTAAATAATTTATGTCCATAACTATTTTCATCTGATTTTATTACATGTACCTCACATCCATGACACGATCCATTCAACATGTTAATCTTTGGTACGGATTAAGCATGACCTAAATTTTGGTCTGTCTCTCGTGTGCTCTTGCAGGAAAAAGGCTGTTTACAGTCACACAGCTCAGGCATGATCCCACAGAAATGCAGACAAACTCAGGGATCTGCTCCATGCAAGCCCAGGGCTGTCGGCACCCACCTGTGCAGAAATGCTCCAACACCCTTTTATCCTTCTTTTTCAGCTACTTTGCAGACACAGGCATCAAAGGGAGAAAACAACATGACCACAACGCTGCCTGCACTCTATTTCAACTGCCTTGTTGCCACGTCAAGCAGAACACCAGGGCAAGGTGGGAGAGAGCAAGCACGAGGGAGAGAAGGAACACAGGGCATGCAAAGCAGAAATAGAAATGCAAAACAAAAAACTATAGCAGAGGAGATCAAGAACAAAAGAGGCAAATTCAGGAGACAGGCACTAGTGAAGCTGACAGGTGAAGCGATGCGAGGAGCGCATACATGACTGGATTTCAGTAGGCATGATGATGCTCTCATTCCTATCAAAATGGCTGTCGCATGAATGCCTTCTCCGTGCCTCTCTATTTACCCTTTGCTGAAACAAGGCTCGAACAGCTCCCAGCCTGGGACAATAGGCAGCCATTCAAAACTTAACAATAGTCTGTAAGTCTATTGAGAGCAGCTTTGACAGATGGGCACTGCTGGATTTAGATGTGCTGGCTTGCACCGCTCCTGCCTGCTGCTCGCAGTCCCGCGCATTAGTGTAAGCCGCCCTCCTTGGGTTCACCGTCTCTTTGGCAATCACATAACCCCGGGGATTAAGCAGCAAGCAGAGTGCCTGTTCAGCAAAGGCCTGGAAGAGGTTGTGCGCAAGCTAGAGGAGGGACAAAAAAAGAAAGAGCAAACTGGAGGAGGACAGGCCGGACCCCCGCACGAGGTATCCTGTTTGCAAAGCCTGCAGGCTTCAAATGCATCAGCAACCCCACGCAGCAGCTCCCCAAATCTGGAGCTCACCTGACCAGATGTAAATGTCAGCACAGAGTTATCACCAGGGCCACCTGCACCATCCACGGAGAGAAATGGGCACTTGTCAGGCACCTTCCACCCATCCCTCTGGAAGCTGGGGTCTGACGGTGGTCAGACGTGCTGCCCCCTTCATTAACCAGAGCTTAGGGTTACCAGCCCAGACATAAATTTCTCTGCCATTGGCATAGAAACTTAGGTGAAATTAATCCCAAGACAGTGCACGTGGTGCTTGCTTGTCATGCTGCCAGCTCCATGCCAGCAGCTCTTTGGCAAAGATGAATAAATATCCCTTTGACAGTCTGATGATTAAAATTAAACATCTTATGCACGATGTCAATGGAAAACTGAGGGAAGTGGCTTTATGTAATTAACAACTGTTTGGGGAGATTTTTCAATAAGTTTTAAGGGCAACATTATTTGTCGTACACCTGCCCTAATCAAGATTAACACCAAGAAAATGCGGTTGCCTTCTGGGAAATTACTCACCTTGCAGACAGTACAGGAAGCTTTTTGTAATTTCAGGACTCATCTCCAAGTGCCCAGGCTTGAGAAAAGGTCAAGAAGATACCAAAGGATCGGGGTGTGAGGGGTTATGATGCTTATGGGTTTCCAATTTAAAAAAAAATAGACTGTTTCAGGAATCCATACCCAAAAACCAGAAGCACCCAGCAGAGGCCATACCCACACTGGAAGCACAGCTCGGGACACTTAGCACCTTGCTTCAGAGCCACCCTGCTTCTCCCAAGCCTGGTGTCTTTTTTGTGAGGCACCAGCCCTGCAAGCAAACGAAGAAACGAAGCCTCAGCAACCTTTTGCTCTGTGGAGGGAGCCACAGCCCTGTAACACAAGACGAGGCTAATAATATCTTCAGGACACATGGGTCTGGGTAACACAAACGACATGATGGTGATTCAGTTTGTAATTAAACTTCCTGTTAGAAATATCAAGGTTCCTCTGATGGCACCAGCAATTGCTCTTCTGACTCATCTAGCTGTTGCCGTAGCCAGGCAAAATGAAACCTTCTTTGATCCTGAAGGTATAAATAATTAAAGGAACTATTATTTTGAAAGAGTACCTGGCATTTCAGTTACTGAAATACCATCAAAATAAATAGCTACATGCAGAGGAAAATACTACATTCTACTTGAGAACGGTGGCTTTTATTACGACGTGTATTACCTGAAAGACAGCAATAAAGCATCTGTCCAACCCTCCCGTGGAAGAGATTTACTGCCCATCCTTAGCTGCTTCCAGCAAGGTTATCCTACATGGCCAAATGAATTGTTGTAGTCAAGTGTGAATCAGAAGCCCACACCTTCCAGGCCATTATTACAGGGTCAGCAGCATGGAAAGTCTTGTTTGTTTGACGTACAGGCCCAAATTTTCCTTGAAGTGAGTACTATCTGAAAACAGACTTACAGGCCCAGGCCCCGGGAGCAGAGCAGCCCGCCATGACGCCCTTTGAGGCCTGGCGCACCGCTGTGGTGTGAGCCCTCGCTGCCTGAAGCCTGCTCACTCGGCTCCTGGCTCCGAGGAGCTGAAACTTTTACCCCCAGTAGAAAAACATAAAGGCATTGCACCCCCTCCTGGCCCCAAGGCCATGAGAATGGGGCACTTGGCCCCAGGACCAGGGGAAAATCTGCATCAACTCTCAGTGGACAGAGGCAGGGGAAGAGGCGAGCCCGTGCCAGGCCTCTGTAGGGCCCCCAGCGCAAAGAGAGAAGCAGCCTCTTTACCACAAGGCTCCTGAGACCCAAAAAAAAGGCTTTTTAAAAACAAAAAACGTTTTTAGCTCATCCCCCGGGAGGTCTGGAGCAGAATTCGCAAAGCCTCAGGACTGACCGAGCGGCACTGCTGCCACACGCAGCACCCCGAGCTGCCGGGAAACATTAAGGCCGCGGTTAGTTAATTAGGGAAGGGATTGTAAGAGCCTCACAGCCTGACCTCACCCTCATTACTGACAGCACCGAGCTGCGCCACTCGCTCCAGCAAGGGCGGGATCGAGCCGCTTGTGGCTCACTGCAGCCCACTTGTCCCCCTTGATGGGTCTCTTGTTTCTCTTTGCCAAAAACAACTTGAAAAGCCTGCGAACCTAGTTCCTGAATAATACACGAAGGTGAGAAATCCTTTCCAGCCTCCCTTCGGCGAACTCTTAAGGATGAAGCACTGGGCATAACAGCTCCCATAATAGTTCCCTTGCTGGTATAAGTTCGAGGTTTATTTTTTCCATCAATCCTCTTTCTATTTAATTTATGAACTTGATTTTTGGCGGCACAAAAGGCCTGATTTGCAAAGATGCTGTGATTGAATTCGGGGGAACACAGATGTACAGCTCTTCTGAAAAGCACGCCTCACGCTGTGAGACCAGAGACTGAAAAATTACCAGCGAGAGCTCTATTTTTAGCTACGCTATGTCATAATATTCACCATTTCCAAGCAAAACTTTCTGGCAAATATTTAGAAGGCAGCTTACAACCCCTGGCTCTGTCAACAAACCATGATGGCTACCCAGGGCTGCTGGCTGCTGTTTCGCCTCTCACCATGGCACTTTTATGTGGCTTCTGCCAGTTGGCATGTGTAGGACAGGCTGACGTGAGGTAAACCTTTTATGCTTTTAACATATGGGAAGCAACAGATAGTTAAACCACTGTATTTGGGGCCAAAGGGCCTATGTAAGCCAGTGGAAGGTATTTCTGAGTTTCCACAGCAGGGCATTTGCAGCCCTTCTGAACACTGGCAAGCTTTTCCCAGCCTCACGTAGCCAAAGAGCAGGACCAACCTGCTAATTAGCCCCATTGAGATAGATGCTGCTAATGAAGGTCTGCTTTGCCAGGGTGTGGGCCAGGGGAGCAGCACAAAAACTGAAAGGAGGGAGCTGTACAGGACAGTGCTGCCCAGCTCCATCCCTCCTCCAATAGCCCTGTGCTACAAAATTCAAGCTTTGTCCTCAAAGCTGCCCCATGTCCTGCTCTGTGGTGAACCCCCAGAGCTGTTCAGCTGACATGACAGCTCCATTCACAGCCCAGTGTTTTAAATGAGCTACCAAGCTCAGCAATACACGGTTTTCTCAGCAAGTCAAACATGCTCTCCAGGTGAAGCCACTCAAAACAAGAGCTGCCTTCCACCTGGGTTAAATACCAGCTAGTGCTTTGGCTAGCAGCAGGGAGAGAGCATGCACATGTTCAGACCTATTAAACCCACCATTAATACCTCACCCTAGATTTACTGTACGATTGTACCTGATATAAATTATTCCTGGACTGACACTATCCTAAGTGGAGGATCTACAGGAAAAAATGAAGAACCCACCTCTGCTGTCTTCTCATCACACCCTCCCACCCAGCCCAATATTTCTAACAACATTAAGTCCACCTCCCTGTTTGGATTGATTTTATTCTGCAGGAGGCTGGAAGGAGAGGCACAACCCTGATTTTGGTGGGAAAAGCCTAAATTAACAAACATTATGCTCTCCCCCACTGAGGGCACTTGTGACAGCATCCTGGGGAGTCCATCTCTATAGGAGATGCACAGCTTGCTTGCTATAGCCCCAGCATCCAAAAAGAAAGCTCAGCACAGCTCAAAAAGGGCAGAGCAGTGGGCACAAGTAAGAACTAAGTTCTGTCATTGGTTAAAATACACGGCACATCCACTAAAGGAATTATTCCCATCCTCAATTGTATTGCAAGGTGAAATTAGGTGAGTGTGATGCACTTTCTCATAGTCCCATACCCAGGAGGTTGCAAGGGAAGGACTTGTGCTGCAGAATCAGCAGCTCCCCAAAACCTCAGCAGCCCACATAGCAAAAAGTCTGCTATAAAATCTTGTAGAGAGGATTTGCATGCGTACTCTGACTGTGAGCTCTGCAAGCAAACAAGCAGGGGATGCCCTGTACTGCTGCAGCAACTACAGGAATAGATCCCGTGTTTTCCTGCAGGGGAAGCCCCAGCAGCCCAGCCTTCACCCCAAATGTGACAGTCACCTGGCACCTCACAGACAGCTGGGCCAGCAGCCCGGTCAGGGCACTGCTGAATTCACTGCTGGTTTCCTTGTGCAGGAGCCCCCCTGCTGACAGCCAGCTGTAGTGCTTGCAGCAGGTACCTGCAGTCGACCATAAGTTATTGCAAAACCAGGTTTTAGACTGAGTGCTGGGGCAGCCACCTAACTCCAAGAGAAATTCTGCTTGAGCTGACGGAGAACTGGAGCATAGATCGGTGAGCAGGAGGTAGAAGAAAGCCTGAGTTCACCTGCAGAGGCGATGGGACAGCAGGCACAGGAGGCTCAGAGGCGGAGATGTCCTGCAGGAATGGCCCAGAGGAATCACTGCACACTTGTGTCAATGCCACCACAAGGACCAGCTGCGTGGCTGTGCTTATGGGGAAGCCTGGTCCTGAATGTCTCTTCAGGCAAAGTTACTTTGTCATTACGAACAACTTTCCCTAATCTGCCCAAAATTCACCCCCCCCCCCACCATGTGGAGTCTGAGCAGTGATGCTTGAGTTTATGTGCACATTTAAATCTCAGTCCTTTTCCACGTGTTATGTGGGGATGCAAGAGGTGAAACTGCATCTGCTTCTTGATTATCTACACAATATTGAGCATTTCACCTGAAACATTTTTGCTTTAATTAATTTAAATGCAATCCAGCCGTCCTGCGATTTCATATGTAATCCTGGGATTTAGTAACAGCAAGTGCAGTAACAGCTGAATGATGAAAAAGACTGCAAGATTAAAAACTTACCATAAAATTAGCCTACTTCACATAGTAAATAGCTTTTCAATTTGACAAGGGATAACCATTTTATGGAAAATGTGTATTAAAAAATAATCCTGTTACATTCTCCAACATTTGCCAGTCTTAGCTCACACGCAGCAATAATAACCAGATCAGGCTCAGTTTTCTGTACGTCCACATGTATTTACAGCATTATCAGGAGTAACTGTAATAGCTACATCAATAGGAGATGCAATTTCCAGAAGCGGTAATCGAAACAGCAAAGTCATTGTTAAGCCTTGAATGTGTTTTGCTTGAAGCTGTTAGAGAATCCAATACACAATTAATATTTTGATTCCTTCTAGGAGGGAATTACATTTCACTCCTCCTTATAGCTGGGGCTACATTTAAGTGGCATCGCAGAAACTTACGGCCAGAACAGACACTTGCAAATGGGAACACTTGGCCCTGCTAACATTTCTGTTGTGAAATGCTCATTTCCAATACACTCCCTGCCTAAACACAGTGCTGCTTCTGACGTTCATCTAATGAAAGCTCATTGCTCCACGGCTTCCCTGCCAAGTCCCTGCTCCCTTCTGCTCCACTGAACTTTAACTTTTGAAGCACAGAAGTGTACTTTTTTTTGGTGGGGGTGAAACATTTTAGCATCACCCTGAAAATCAATTCATGACGGAGACATCTTTTAATTAAATACAAGGGAGAGAGGTATACGAATCTGGCTGTCAGCACACTTTGCTACTTACAGAACCAAGATAAAACCAGAGCAGGTGGCAACCTGAGACTGCTATTCATTTGTGTCCTGAACTGGGAAAACACATTTCAGTGTCTCGCAGAACAGTGATTCGAGGTGGGAGGATGGAGATTTGTTCTGAAGCACTGACACAAACACTTATTGAAAGCTCCTGGATCACATCAAAACAAAATTATTACGTAAAACAGTGCAAAGGAAGTGAGAAAGTCACCGCAAGAAGTACAGCCGAAGCCCAGTGCTTCATCCTGATTTTGAATCACAAGGATTTTGCCAGTTTAGTGGCTCAGGGATAAAATTCTGACAAAAATATTTAAATTACCCAGGAGGATAGGATGAAATTCCCTTTACCATTAATCAATGACTGCTGAAACAATGTGGCTACAGCTATCAGAGATGGCCAGCAAAATTTAAAATAAAACAGTGTGTAAGTGGTCAAACAGGCACCAAATGGCATTTTGAAATGAAGAGATGGGCCCCCGGCTTCTCACAAAAGCCTGGGCACTGGCAAACTACGCACCAACCTTCAGGGCATCAGATTCAAACCAGGGATTAGTGTCACTCCTCTGCTCTTGCAAAGTCTCCTGGGGCCATACATGAGCAGCACCTGCAGACCCATGGGTTTGGAGGTTTACTTTCTCAGGGAACATATCCCAGACATACATGCACAGCAAGAACTGGTTTGCCCCAAAATTTGGCCATCTACAGAAATTCGTGCAGGCACCCTCCTCTGGGGCCCAGCAGCTCAGCCTCAAAGTGACTGATTTAACAGTTGTAGTTACCTGCCAACTTATTTGCATAGCATTAACTGGCTCAGTTACCTGACAATTCATATGCTAGATTCACATTCTAGCAAAGTAAAACTCTCATACTACTAGGGGAAGTAAAGACTGCACAAGCTGGATTTTATCAGGAGCCCTTGACAACAGCAGAGGCTGCAGCAGGAGTACCAGCACCCCCTAGCCCCAAGACCAGAAACACAACCCAAAAGACCATTGTTTGCAAGTCCAAGCTTTGGACACGCAAGAACTGCAAACTCTCCCTTAATTTAAGCTAAATCCTACAGTATTTGGATGTAGGAGTTACTGGTAACTGATAATAAACTGGCCTTGGATGCTTTCCCCCCCCCCCCCCGGTCTGCTTCTGAGAGACACCAGTGTGTATCCAACATGTGAATCTTCACCCTTAGACCAGGGGAAAAACCTCCACACGAGAATTCAGTGTCAGCCAAGTGCTCCCGAGTGCTGTATAGCACAAGCATTTCCTAGTAATTCACTGTAATCTTCATCTGATGAACAAAGCAACGTTGCCTGCGGCTTGAACTACACACTGTATTACAAGCCGGGAAAAAGCAGAAGAGGGATTTGGTTACTGGAAAGAATTGCAAAGCCATTCCACTAAGGTATTTTTCTCTTGATATTTGAAGTCTCGAAAAAAAATGAGTAACAGCAGGGGGAAGAAAAGGTATTCATTTTAAATTCATTCACCCTCGATGCATCTCAGGATTTCTGCTTGCAGGAGGAGAATAAGCATCCGCAGCAGGAGGAATTTTAACACAACCCTTTCTTCTGGAGCATGCAGCACTCACCTTCAAAACACTCCTCTCCAGCAGATTCAAAAAGCACGTAGTGGTGTGGGAGTAACCTAAACTCAGGAGTCAAAGCCACAGCTCTGGTGGCCAGTCAGTGCCCTAGGAGTTGCTGATTGCTTGGCTTCATACCTCAACACACATTTGCCAGCTGATGGCCAGCAGAGCACCAGTAACACCCAGACATGGGAATGAAAACCGGTGTTCCTTCTTCATCCCACCGACACCCCACAGCTACCTGTCATTTAACTAAGAGCAGATGCCCAAGCACCACCTTTTTTCTGCTGATCAAGGAAGAACTCATCACTGAAGATATCAGAGACGTCATCTTTCCACCGTGCAATACACTCCAAAGGAATAAAGCTGTTTCTCTGCAGGCTGAGGAAGGAGCAATGCCACCATTAAAGACAGCACAGGCGTAACTCTGACCTGTAAGCCAGTCCTGATGTGAAGTCTTGTACCACAGAAACCAAACGACTGTGTTGTGTGAATCAGAGGATATCAGTAACACTCCCAAGGGATGAATTCCTAACAAAAACAGTAGCTTTCCACCAGCAAACAGGACACAAGAAGCTCTCAGATCCTTTCTAATGATAATTCATTAGGCATAGAGAGGCTAAAGAGGTAATAGGTAATCAAAAGCTTAAAATAAAATGAGGCATCACTGACTGTGAGAAGTAGGCTTTGAAAGAACTCCATTCACTTACTACTTTTTGGCAAATTTTCTGACTTCTCACCAGCGTAGAGGAAGCAGCTACCCTTCAGGGATTGCTCCAGATTGCTAATATGCCTTCAGATTTGCAGGCTGGCTGTGCCCTGCTGCAGGCATGAGCAGCAGGAACTGTTCTCTGACCTCTTCTGGGCACAAATTGCTGTAATCACTCCAGGAAATTTGAGAAATCTGGGGATTTTCTTTGTCATTACATTCTAATGTTGCAGTTGCTTCCTGAAGACGAGCCTAACCTTAGGTCACTGCTCTTACACTCCCCCACATTGCCTAAGATTTTACATCTGACATGCAACTTTGAAAGAGAAAACGTGTCAGAATCTCTCACCTGTACCCATGCAAGTTCGTTTTTCAAATCACCAGAACAAATAAACATAACAAGAAATTGGGCTTGAAGTTATTCTTCTTCCATGGCGTCTGGTGCTATTAAAAGCTGTTAGTTTTAATAGCAATAGAACACACAGGGGGATAGCTAGGGATCAGGTCTGCATAAATTAACTGACAGAGTATTGCACCAAACATATCCGTTTTTACTTATCCCTCAGTATTTTTCCTCTACTAGCCTAATTGCTTTTCACTTGCGGCAATTACTGTGCCAGAACCCCCACCAGACAGCTGTTCTGATTCATACATGTACAAAAAAAATCAGCACTTCCATCACTTTGCTTCAGTCTCTACTGGTTCTTCAAACTCAATTCTTAAACATATCCTGAAGGGTCAGTTAAATTTTCACTTACATTCATTTTTTTATTGGTTTATTTCTGAAGAGAAGTGACAGCTTTCATTATCTCCTCAATGCTTAAGAGAATCAAGTGTCAAAACAACTGGCATCTCAGTTGAATTAGAAACTAATCGCTTCTCAGTAAATAAGTATTTTATCAAGGCTTGGACATGATCTATGTAATCTAAACACCAGCAAGACATTTAATTCCTTGTGAAAATGTGAAAACAAAATTTAAAAAGGTGGGACCAGCTGCATAGCTTTCCTCCGGACCACACAATAAGAACTGATTTGCATTACAGCATGTACATAAACCAAAATTAAGTAGGCATTTATACGTCTGTGACGCCAGGATGAGATTAATACCAACCACAGCAAGCCTTATTCTCTTGTTGAATCACTTCTGACTAATTCCTATCTAATCCATCTCTAATGCGCCCATGTCTACAGTATCTGTTACCCCATAAATACACTTGGCTACAAGAGACTTTCTTCCTGTCCGCCATTACAGGAAGATGACTTGGCCATCACACCTCCATTTCAAGCAGCACTTCTATAGCATGCTGAAAATACAGTTCTGGTTCGTATCTGCTGAATTAGGGATAAAAAATTAAAGTTATCCACCCTAACCATTTCCATCCTTGGTATATATCGAGAATCAAGTTGAAAAAGATTATGATACAGCTAGACCCTACTCAAAAACCAAGCTCAAAACTAAACTTGCTGAGGGAACGATGCTGATATTTAGCAGGAAACATGCCCAATAACTTTAAAAACAATCAAGTTTCAGTGTTTCAAAATGATGCATCTGGCCATTCAGTTTAACACATCCCCAATTCCAGTTCCCGGCACATTATTCTCAGCCCATTGCAATTGCTGACCTGTTACCAACATCAGTGCTGCAGGGACATTTTGGAGCCATCTGTTAGAAGTCTCGCATTTTCTGCCTTGCATTCCAGCCTTTGGGGTGTGGGATTATTTTTAATTTATGGTTTTGTTCCCTAGGACAGCCTTAGAAACGTGCACATCCTGCTAGCTTCACGGACCCAGGGGAAGAACAGTCACACACCATCAGCTTCAGTGCACTCAAGAGTGAAGGAGCAAGGATCAGCAAATCAGTGACTTCTAACCCCAGACAGCATCTCTGAGAAGCACCGTATGTATTATATACAATCTCAAAGAGGGAAGCCTTTAGCAGAAAGAAGCCAACTCAGCAGTCTTCCATTTCTCAGAAATTATTTAAGTTCCATCAAGTTTCTTCCCCAGATACTGAAGAAAACCCATCGAGTCCACAAGCAAGCTGCATGTTATTCTCCAATACACAGAATATCCAGCTTATTATCAAGTTGTTTACCTTCCATACACTTTTGTTCTTTGACAGATTTTAAAATCATTACAGTCTGTTTCACAGAACCATTCTTTCATGTTATATACCAGGAAAGAAGCACCCGTCACCAAAGGTTAGGTTGCAAGATCATGAACATTTAGACTTGCATTTTACCATTAGAGTATTACAAGACAGTTCTTTATTTTGAAAATTAAAGTGCCAGGTTTATGTACAAACTATTAAAATAATACAAAAAAGTAAACTTAAAACCTGCTAAGAAAGCAGTGAGGTCACGTAGCTGCCTCCAGAGTTTTCTACAGAGTATTCAACAAGTTTAAGACCAGAATTTGCCAAACAGTCCTTCCTAGATGTGGAGAACTGGAGAAGCTAGTGGTGATTACCCAAACCCCCCATCTGGCAGAAGGAAGGTGCCCACATTTCACCAGATAAGTAGCGCATGTTTCAAGAGATACATCTAAGCATTCTAAGAATTAGCACCTTTGGCAAAGTCTAATATAAAAGGGATTTTACTGCTGGGGTTACACTAGCCTCCTTTAAAGTACCCATGTCTCCACACCTCTCAACAGGGGGATTTTAGTACAAAATATCAAGTCACAATGTGACTCAATATGTTTAATCTTTCCTTGTAAAGAGGAGAGCATACACACTAACTCATGCCATCTCAGTCCATTTAAAATTCTGCATCCAGGGTGAAAGAGTTGTCTGTGGGCTTTGACATGACTCCCATCCTCTGATATTCACCTACTCGCTTCTCAAAGAAGTTGGTCTTGCCTTCCAGAGAGATGTTTTCCATGAAATCAAAAGGGTTCTCTGCTTTGTATATCTGAAATGCAAAGGTAATGCTACAGTCACTAGGGGTGCTCAAATCTTCAACCCATGAAAGCATTAAAAAGATCAGCTGTGCAAAGGCAGCTAATGACACCACTGATGGGCTGCTACATAGTGAACAAAACCTCTGCCCCAAGCCTTCTCTGTTCATTCCTGCCTTTACATCCCAATTCCCATTAGACAGAAGCACAGCAACTCCTACATGTTTTTCATTAGCATCCTTTTGCTTTTTTCTTCTGTGGGTACCCACACAGCTCCTAACAGCGGGACTAATAACAGGATCTGTAAGTTACACCAATATTGCTGCAGCCATTTTAGGATTCGGGTTTCTGGAAGAAATTAAACTTGATATGGTCTTTTTTCCCCCCATGACAGATTCTGTGTATTAGCCTTACCTTTTTAAATCCCAGTTCCAACATAAGCCGGTCTGCTACAAACTCGATGTATTGTTTCATTAAAGAGCAGTTCATACCAATCAGCTTAACAGGCAGTGCCTCCGTCAAGAATTCCTGCAGAAAATAGAAGCACATCGTGTACAGCAGCTCGCATTCATTCTGCGCTGTCTAGGGTAATTTTATACCCAACAGCTCCACAGCTTTACCCTTAATTGTGATCAAGCTCCTAAACAAGCAGCAGACAATTACCTGTTCTATGAGAACTGCATTCATGATGATTTCTTTTACCCTTTCCTCCGATGGTTTGTGTATCAAGTGCTTGAACATGAGGCAGGCAAAATCACAGTGCAAACCCTGGGAAGAAGTTTCAGAAACTTATGTCACGAACGCCAATTTAAAAGAACCACTCGAATCAGTAACACAGAATAACCACTAGCCTAAAGTCTAGGCACCATTATTACGCTTGCCACATGTGTTGTCTGCAGACAAACTTCCTGCCTAACCAAAAGGAGGTACAATTGAATTCAGGCCAGTACCAACTGCACTTGTTCCCTCAGCAAGGTACGCTGAGGGAAAGAGTTGGTGAGAAGCTTTAAGCTACTTCTGAGTTAATAAAATACTTTCACCCACTAAGATCCACGAGGCCACATATTTACATGCTGTAGTGAGCTTTACAGACTGCCTCTTTCTAAACACAATCCTGCAGAAAAATACAGGCTCCAGCAGAATATCATTACTTCAAGCTACGTTGCACATCACCGTATTAACTGCTAAAATTTGAGTCCTACCTCATCTCGACTGATGAGTTCATTAGAAAAAGTGAGTCCAGGCATTAATCCTCTTTTCTTCAGCCAAAAAATTGATGCAAAAGAGCCAGAAAAGAAGATTCCTTCCACAGCTGCAAAAGCTACTACACGTTCTCCTGTTACAAGAAAATGGATATTGGTATCACATAGAAGACTTAACAGGATTAAAGTTGAGAAGTTGTGAATAGACCAATAAACAGAGTCCTCCAAGGAAAATGAAGCCTTCTCAAGGGTGCTATAGACTGTCCATAAAACTATTATAGCAAAGGCTTCTGGTTATCAAGTAAAACTTTGGAATATGAGAAGTAAAAACAAATTAGAGTAGCTAGCAGGTAGCTGAAGGCAAGGCCCCTTCCCCTAGGTTAATCAATGCTGCCTTTTTCCAAAGATTGTACACACAGAGTAGCCATTTTGGCAGCAGATTGAAGTCAGTGTCTGCTCATCCTCAATTAAGTGAGGACCTTTGGCCTCACTTAATGCTTTAGTACTAGTAAAATAACAATCTCTACCATCTCCTCTCACCTGTGAGGTGAGACATCAAGAATCACTGGGGCAGAGGAGCCACAGCCTCGAACTGTTACAAGGCTGCTGGAGACCAATGGCCAGTGCAGTTCCAGACATGCCTTATCTACTTGTTCGTACAGCAAAGCGTATGAAGAACGCCATGTGAGCTATCATTATTTGAAACGCCAACAATTTCACAAATATTCACGTTCATTTGCAAGATGGAAATCTTCATCTCCAGAATTATACCAGAGAGCATTTATTCATCCTGCGACAATCTCTAAACTGTCTAGAGAAATGGTGGTTCCTCCATTCTGCTAGGGAAGGAATTTCGCTTTGCTTCCAATAGACGTACTCACCATATGTTGCTTTCTTGTCCCCAATCCAGCGGATGGCCCAGTCAGCCTTCTTTTTAACACATGGTAATGTTTCAATAGCATTGAAAAGGAATTCCCTGCAAAGCAAAAAGCATCATTAGTATGAGACAGCAGCACAGCAACTAACACAACGCTCTGAGCCATAGATGGTATTATTCTTACAAGTGCTCTGTAGCCTCAACACCAATATTGAAGTAACCTGACCCATTTTGTTTTGCACCTGTCTATCTCTATTTGTGTCCATCTACTACCTCTGCACCACCTTTCTGTCATGTCAACACCAGTTCACATGAACTCCTGACAGTGTCAAGGGGAGTACTGTTTCATCAAGTATTACACTTGAACAAGGCTTTCAAAACTACAGGCCAACCTCCAATGACAAGACCTAAGTTTTCAGGTAAGCAATTCTTCCCTAAACACTTAATGGAATTAAGCACCACGGAGTAGACAATTCTTCCTTAATCACTTGGTGGAATTAAGCACCATGGAGTAGAAATGATGTCAGCTTTCAACAAGGTATCAGCAACTAAATCTCTCTCGACCACATCTAGTGCCATATGATATTCCTCTCAGCAGATGTTGGTCTTACAAGAAAATACCAGAATAAATCCAGTCTAGACTGCTCAAAAGCCCTGAATTTAGCTTTAATACACAACTCTTGAATTGATCCATCTTGTTACACTTTGGCTTTGTTTTTTAATCAACATCAAAAGCCACTTTTGGGAAATAAAGTGTTTGGCTTGCTTTTAAACCAAGCAAAAACAGTCAAGTCACTAGGTGCTAAACCATTAACTAGATTTCTTGGGTTTTAGAGATTTTAATAGAAGCGGTAAGATTATTTAATTCAAGTGGTAAGATTCTCAGTGAAACTATCCTACAGAACTACCTGTTAGGTGCAGTGGGTCCTCTATATGAGAGCTTACTGTAATTTAATATAGCCACTTGTTTGACTGTTCTATCTTTTCGATAGTTTCATTTCTTACTTTCAGTGTTGAGTGGTTTCAGTTTCCCGCAATCTAAGCAAATTTTCACACACTTAAGAACAAAAAGATTCTGAAGTTGCTTTTAAGCAGCACTTTTAGCATTATTTTATATACATCTAGTTCAAACCCCAAAACCAGCTTTTGAGTCAAAGTAATGGATATACATCACTTAAATCTCAACAGTTAAGAGTTTCAGACCTTTCATTACCAGGCAATACTAACCTCTCCTTAGAATCTTTGACGTACGTGTCAATCAGAAGGCTATACATTTCTGAATGTATATTTTCCATGGCAATCTGGAAGCCATAGAAACAACGAGCTTCTGTGACTTGTACTTCTTGACTGAACCGCTCCACCTAGAGGAAATAAATGAGCATTTGTTAAAGTTTTTAACTAAGTTGCAGGTTAGAAGCAGTGGTGCTGTCTGTAACTACTCTTGCTCAGCCCACAGAGCTCTCTGCAGGTTAGTCCCAGAAGTGTGGACTCTGAAAAGGAAGAGGAGGAGCAGTTGCCCCTCACAGCTCCAAGTCATGAGTTGGTTTTTAATCTGAGGAACAGTGAACCTTCTTAATTTTCCTCAGCCTCCACTAGGAGAGCACTGACAGGTTAGAAGCAGATCAGGGGCTCTGAAGTGCGCAAGTGCTACTACTACAGGGCAATGCTCACTGGAGAAGCGCAAACTTGTGTATTACAAAAAGCAACCCGAGTCTGCTAATTAGCATCAGGCACCTCTACGTGCTCAAAGCAGACAAGCTAGCAGTTGTGCCGTTAACCACACAGTTATTTGGCTAGACTCAATTCCCTGAGCGATTCAGTATCGGGGCTCTGTCCCCACACTCACCAGGTTCTCGTTCACAATGCCGTCGCTGGCAGCAAAGAAGGCGAGGACATGAGAAATGAAGTATTTCTCCTCGGGCTTCAGCGACTCCCAGTGCTGGAGGTCTTTCGAGAGATCGACCTGAAACATTAAGAGAACGCATTAATAGAAAACGTTAATAGAAAGCGATGAAACGAGGAAGAAGAGCTCCCGAGGCAGGGATAGTGTGGGTGAGACACCCGTGGCGAAGCCTCAGGGGTGCCCCAAGGCTTGGGGGGGGTCTCTGAGGGGAATTGCCCGGGGGGAGCCCTCACCTCCTCCGCCGTCCAGAAGGAAGCCTCGGCCTTCTTGTACATCTGCCAGATGTCGTGGTACTGGATGGGGAAGACGACGAAGCGGCGGGGGTTCTCCCGCAGCAGCGGCTCCTCCTGCTCGGCGCTCCGGGGGACCTGCGGCGGGCAGGGAGCGGCTGAGGGAGGGGAAACGGGCCCCGAGGGGCGCCGCCGGCCCTGAGGGAGCGGGGACGGAGCCGCTGAGGGGGAAAAAGCCGTCAGGGCGCGCACTCACCGGCTCCTGGAAGATGTTGCGGGCCGCCTTGCTGGCCAGGACGCGGCTGCTGCTCGCTGCCGGGGGCTGCGGGGAGAGCGGGGCGGTGAGAGGAGGGCCTGGGAGGGAAGGAGGGAGGATGGAGGGAGGGAAGGGGCCGCTCACCGTGTTCTCCTTGTCGCTCAGCGCCAGACCCTTCAGGGCCGGCAGCCGGAGCTGCTCCTGGCGGGCGGCGAGCGGGGCGCGGGCGGACAGCATGGCGGCGGCGCGGCGAGAGACTGGGCGCCGGCCGCCCGCGCCGCCCCCTTTATATCCCCTTCGAACTTGGCGCCACAACGCCCCGCCGGCCAATCGCGGCCCGCGCCGCGCCCCGAGCCCGGCGCTCATTGGGTGGAAGGCCGGCCGGCGGCCCGCCTCCCATTGTGGCGGCGGGAAGCGGGAGGAGCGGCACGGAGCTTTTGGCGCGCTCGCGAGCCGAGGAAAAAGGCGGGAGAGCGCGGAGGCCCCGCCCACCGAGCGGGCAGGCCCCGCCCCCTGGGCGCTCTGTGCCCCCCCCCCCCCCCCCCCCGGCTGCTGTGGCACCCCCATGGCGCCCTGGGCCCTTTTCTTTCTGTAACAACAAGAAGTGCTGTCCCCCCCGACCTCGTAAATGTAAGCCAGTCACACACTTCAGGTCACAGATCGGGGGCTGAGCTCCCCTGGGCTGGCAGCCCCCAGAAGAGGCCAGCCCAGGCACTGGGCTGGGGGCGTTTGTCCTGTTTAGGGTCACGGACTGATGGCAGGCACCCACCCCAGAGATGCTAAATACGTACCCCAGCCCCGGGACACAAAAACCCCATCCCAGTTTTTTGCGCCACGAAGACCACATCCCAGTACCCTGAAAAACCCACCCCAGGCCACCCTGATGGCCTCCAAACCTCATATAAGTCACTACAAGCCATAACAGCTGTCTGTTGCAGTAAAAAAAGAGGCTGTGAGGCCATCAATGCTATCCCAGCCTCCTGTATCAACCATGGGTTTGGGTATCAGGGAAAAACTCTTCTAGGCCATCGTGCTCCACAGCCAAGGTGGTGTCCCCCAGATGGGATCGGGAGGCACGGGGCAGCTCCAGCCATCACCAGGAAGGCGATTCCTGGGGCGGGAGGGGCAGGGAGGCCTGCCAGCACCGCGCAGGGCCCTGCTATCTCCTGCCACCTCCTCAGCAGGCACCTCCGCCCTGCCCTGCTGCCGGGGAGCGGCCGGCAGATAGCCACAGCCAACCCCACAGCCCCGGCGGCCTACCCACCACCCCACAAAAGCATCCCGAAGCCGCCGGTCCCCCAGGCTGCCACTGGTACCACCACTCGTTGCACTGCACCGCCACTGCAGCTCAGCAACCGTCCTGAGATGGCATGGGGACAAGCCCTGTGTGGTGACAGAGGGCTCTGCAGGAGGGAAGGCACATGGCAGGGCTCGGGGGTGCGGAAGGGGCCTGTGAGGAAGCACGTTGCTCCTAGAGCTGCAAAAAAGCCATATTTGAGACTCCACGCCCCCACTTTTTTCTCCCATTACAACAGTTTAACCCGTTTGCATTCATTCTTCTCCAACAAGCCCGGTGGGTTCTGGCAGGAGCCCTGTTACTGCCCCTGCCCCGACCCACTGGGCCAAAACCCAGGCAGCTGCATAGGGCTTGCAGGCCACACACGGTACATGGTCACGTACCTACAGTCAGTGTGATGGAGGACAGCAAGCACGGCGAGCCCTTGTGCATCCCCCTCCATGACACAACTGCATTTGGGGGCAACCATTTCCAAGCAAGCACCAGAGCCAGACTGAAGGCAGCAGGGTGCCACCCTGGCATGCCTTCATCTAGCGCCTCTGGGGATATCACCTGCCTCAGGCCCTTTATGTGGGGGCGTGAAATGGCACTCTGCTCTTCCCGGCTCTGGCCCAGAGTGGAATTTTTCAAAAAACCAAAAACCCAGCCCCACCCTGAAATTCTAAATAGCTTCACGCCTCCTTTGCTGGGCGGTATGCAGGCACTCGGGAAGGCAGAAGTAATGGCAGCCCGGGGCTGTGGGATGCTGTGTCACCCAGCCCAGGCTGTACACCCAAGGGATATCAACGGGGGCACGGTCCCGTGTCCTCCCCAGCTCCCATCAGCTGCAGGAGGAGCTCAGCACGGCCCCTGTCCTCACACCGCCCTGGTGGCAGCCCCGGTGCCACCTCAGTGACCACCAGCTTGGCCAACGAGCTCGGAGGTGGCCCTCGTAGACTGAACCAGCTCTGCTGAAGGGAAGGAGGCCTCACGTCTCCCCAGAGCCATTCTGATCTTTAACTTTCTACAAACCGCATTTCTTGCCTTTTTAAGGTCCTTGCCTGCCTTTTACAACTCCCGGGAAAAGTCTGCAGATAACACGGCCGCATATGTGGTTTTAATGGTGTTTTAATGGTGTAACAGGGCATGCTGTTCCCTGGCTGCTGACAGAGCTGGACACAGAGCTGTGGCTCGTAAGCACCAGATAGAGGAATCAGTGTTACAAGAGTTTCGAGAGCTGGAAAAATCAAACTTTCCAATCAGCTCCACTTGCTCCTCACCACCAGAGGTGAGCAGTACACGAGGGCCCCGCTGATTTTGGAGCCTTCCTCAGCATCCATGGGGTTGTGAGACAAGGCTGTCAGGAAGGTCTCGCCCTGCCATTCTGGTAGCACCACGCGCTTGTCTCCTCCTGTCTCCTCCAGCTTTCCAGGCAGGAGGCGATGTGACAGGCAGGGGATTTTCAGGCCTAAAGGGCCCTGATCACAGACAGCGCGCCTGATCTCTTGCCACACGTAGAAAATTACAGGCCCTTCCTGCAGGAGCCTGTCAGTCACCGCAAGCGAATATTTCCACTGAAGCTTCCTTTGGGTTACATTCCTCTGCATTTACTCACGCGAAATGCCGACGCAGGAAGGCAGCCCAAGGTCCCTTGCTTCTGGGCAGCTTATGTTGCTTACGGTGAGCAGAGATCCTGCACAGCAGCTTTTCTGGTGCATCTCAGTGACTGCTATCACAGCACCAAATGGCCCGAGCTCCTCTTCTCTTGCTCCTCTTTGGAGCTTGCCCTGCTTGCAAAGCAGCCCGGAGCCCCCATGTACCTCAAAGAAAAGCAGCCCCAAAATCATGGAAGTCTACAACTGAGGAGATCAAGGCAGGACAGCAAATGGTGATACTTCTCATTGCCTGTTTTTCTGGTGGCATCTGCCAGAAACAGCTCTGCAGAGCCTGGAAAGGTTCAGTATTTGTCTGGGTTTGGTCACAATCACATCAAGATGGGACCAGCAGGCTCCTTTCATACAGTGTCCTGTTGCAAAGGAGCAACTTCCAGGGCAAACCTCATCACGGGGCCCAGCAGTGACCCCATGGGGGCAGAATAAGGTGCAGGGGACCCTTTCACTGCTCAGTCCCTGTGCACAACCAGGGAGAGGCAGGAAAGATCCCAAATAAACGTGAGTAAGTGAAAGACGAGATAGGCACAAGCCTACTTGTGAAGGCAGTGATAATGGGCAGTGAGTAATGAGCATAAACCTGGCCTGTCTCACTCTGGCCTCAGTGTTAATGAGCCTAAATGCAAGACCGTGCACTGGGGAAGAAAACAGGGAAAGCTGTTAGGAGTAGCCTGATAACCCCCAGCACTAGCAAAATGCTTCTGACCAGGCACTGCTGTAATCAGCTGGCAGGGAAGGAAAAGGGCATCGGATCTTTTGGCCTTGGGCAGTAACCAGAAAGTGGGTTTCAGAAAAGAAATATTTTTCATCAGTGCAGTTTTGCATTGAACCAGCTTTCCTGGTGACATGGCAGATTCCTCCATTTCCAGCCATGATTTTAAGACTTCACTTGACAGTTTTATTCGGTCTCATCATGATTTGCTCAGCAGTTACTGGCAAGTTTCTCTGGGGGTAAAGGGATTAGGATGGATGATTTGATTAGCCCTTCTGCCTGGCATCCATCACGATGCTCTGCAGCCAGCCCAGGGGCTCAGCTGCCCCAGCTGTGCCTGCTGACACACCCAGCTGAAGGCAGGGGAAAAAAACCTGCACAAGATGGTTTCCTGTGACTGTAAACTCAACACACCAAAAAAAAAAAAAAAAGCCAGATGTGGCATGTCCCATCCCCCCCTTCCTTCTAAAACCTGTAACAAATCTACTCTCTCCTCCTTTCCCATAGCAGTGCTTGGGGCAGAAGAGGCATTATTTTGTTTTGTTAACAGATACAACTCTACAGCCAAATTACTACTGGTGTTTCCTTCCTAAAAGTTGAGAAAAAACTCCATGTCAATCACACATGGATGCAGCAAGGCATTACATGACCATTCGTTACCTGCTCTGCGTTAGAGTTGCACCTCCTCTACAGTTTTCCACAGTAGTTGCCTTCCCCTTTGACTGCCCCCATTTCTTCTCTAGTTTTTCTGCTGTTTTCCAGTATTTAAGTTCTGGTCTATGCCCTTTTGTCCAGTGCTGTCGCATGAATGAATTCTTCAAGACAAAACAATTTGCAGCCTCTTTCGCCTGGGCTCCTTCCCCATGCCTGCCCTGGCCCTAGGGCTCACATATGAGCTGGTCCTGCTGAGCACCAGGCTCCTTCAGCTGCTTCCAGCCTCCTTTCCCCCAGGCTGCCAAAAATCTGGACCCCAGAGCCTCAGCTCCCATCTTTTGAAGCTCAAAAGCAGCTTTGCAAAGTGGCCCCCGTGTTCCCCAGGGACACCCCTCCCCTTCCTTGGCACCATCCCAGGTGCCCAGCCCTTCCCCTAAAACCTGGTGCCTGCAGCTCCTAGCAGCTCCTATCGTCTCTGCAGAGCTCAAAACCCTTCAGCTGCAAAGCTGATGAGCAGGAGAGGACCACACGCTTTGCCAGAGGACAGGAAGGACGGACGGCAGCCACAGCCCCAGCGGAGTCCAGGGAAATGTCCTGGGGGGTGGATGGATGACGGGCTTGGTCCCAGCCCACGGTGCAGACAGCGATGCTCCCTTACCAAGCGGGACAACCTGGAGACGTTTCTCTGGTTCCAAGCGCTGTTTTTTAAACACAGCTACCTGCACAAGGCACAAAAATCCCCCAATAGAAGAGCAGCGATGAGACAAGGACAATTTTCCCGCAGGGAAGCGCATAGAAGAAGAGCTGCCCATTCCCACCCCTGGGGAGGAGAGGGGGCTGGCGTCCCCCGGGCGCAGCAAGGCAGGGGGCACAGGAAGGCCCCAGCAGGGCTGAAGAGGGGACTGCAGAGGGCAGGATCCGTCCCTGCCCGGCCTCAGCATCCTCCCCGGCAGCTCTGACCCCTCGGGGACAGCAGAGGGAGCCCGCAGGCCTCCCCGTGCGCCCCCGCTGCGCGCACAGCCCCGGCCGCTGGAGCTTTGCGCAGGGTTTGGCCAGGGCTGGGGGCGCTTGGGCAGCACGGCAGGGAGGAAGGGCAAAGTATTACAAATCCGCCATCGTATCCTAGAGGCAGAAAAAAAAAATAGCATTTTTCCCAGAGTCGTCAAAGTTCCTCTCCTTCTCGTCTCCCTGCCTGTCCCGCTTCTCCTTCAGCCCGGGCACCCCCTCGCCACCCCCAGCTGCACCCACCCTGCGCCTGCCCCCTGCTTCTTTTATGTGCCACCCGCTGTGTCGCATCCTACCACTTCCAAAAACACCCCTCAACACCTGGAAATAACCTATAGTATCGGTCCCAAAGGGCTAGGAGAGATGGACCACGGGAGGGAAAGCAGCAGATAAGGACATCGCTGGTTCCCCAGCTCCCTGCAGCCACAGGGATCGAGTCAGCCCTGACACCAATGTGCATGCACAGGAGAGGAGAGGGATGGTCCCCGCCAGGTGAGAGCAACGAGCAGGCTCTTGTTGCCTGCTGCAGCAATGCTAGCAGAATGGAAAATACACGTTAACTTCTGGCTGAGCAGCTCCTTTCCCCCTGCTGCCTCCCGCACTGGAGGAGAACAAGCCAGCTAGCAGCCTGCCCCCATACAGAAGCGCCGTGTCCAGCGTGTCCTTATTGCCAGGTGAGGGGACATCAGCCTGTCCGACACCAGCCCTGGCTCAGCCTCCGGGCTCAGATGGGGCTTTTGGTGCTCGTTTTGTGGGGTGAGCCCAGATTTCGGCAGACCCCTGCCAGCTACAGCGGGGCGGGCTGTGGTACGCGCTGGGAACGAAGCCTCGCCGGCTTCCAGAGGCGGTGAGGCGAGTGTGGTCACCTCTGGAAAACGCTGCGAAGCACTTTCAGGGCTCTTTGAAAGGCCTCCCACGATAGCAGCACCTCAAACCAAGCAGGAAAATAACCCCTTGGTGCAGCACCCAAGAGCAGGAGAACAAAGCAACCTCCTTCATCAAGTACTCCTGAAAGAGCTTTTTACTCTCTCCCTGTCCTCTTCTCCCTCTGTGAAGTGCCAGGGGTGCCTTCAACCCACGAAGGACCTTGCTGCCAGCATCACTGCTACCCAGGAGTGTTATCCCCAGCACAACAGGAGGCAGGGGAGAGCGTGGAGGACCAATTCTCCTCACAGGTATCTCAGCTCCATTCCTCGTCAGGCCTCCCCCAGGCTCACCTCAGTGCTCGCAAAAGCTGGAAACCTGGTTTCATGGAGTCGTCTTTGAGCAAGGAGCACAGGACTTGGCCAGTGCCTGCTCACAGTCCCCAGAAAGCCTTGCACAGCCTTCACGAGGTGCAGGCTACATCACCCCCATGGCCTTTACTCTCTCTAAGCCAGCCTGCAAGCCCCTGAGCTGCTTCTGCAGTCCCAGGCAATGGCAAACGGCACAAGCGGGGGATTTTATCCCCGGTGCAGAGGCAGTGCTGTCCCCTCGGGGGCTCTGGCACTGCCCTGGAGCCGGCAGGGCTGGCAGAGGACCTCGAAGGCCAAGAGGCTGTGCTCATCAATACCGCCATGTACCGATGGGACAGGCAGCGGTGACTTCTCTCAGCCAACTGGACCAGGGTTTCCCTGTTCTTCCACTTATCTCCTTTTCACAGGCCTCAAGCAGGACATTTTATGAGCATATTTTTAGCTGTATTCTTCTCACTGGTTGCCCAAGCCGGTTCAAGCTGCTATAGCATTGTACAACCTGTTGTGGTTGATTTACATTTAGCATTGTGCAAAGAAAAAAAAAAAAAAAAAGAGGAAAAAAAGGAAAAAAAAGGAGGAAAAAAAAAGAAAAAAAAGGAAAAAAAAGACTCCTGACAATTTGGGTTTAGAGAGAGAAAAAATAAGGTGAGGTTGGTTTTTTGTTTGTTTGTTTGTTGTTGTTGTTTTTGACCTAAAATCAAGTCAAGCCTCTAAGAAGTGAGCGAGGAAAAACAAGTTTCTAACCCAGAAAAGCTCACTGGGCACTGTTAAGCACTTCACCAGCTGTGTTTTATTCACCAGGGGGAGGGCGGAGGGTCTTCCACTCACAGCTCTCTCAAGGCGATTGTTATTTCTACTTAAAATGCCTCCCAAAGACTCTGCTTTTGGGTCTAATCAGTGCTAAACAAGAGCTGGGGGAGAGCTTTGTCTCGTTTTAAACCTAAATAACCTCTTTATGGGAAGTTCTTCTGGAACTGGTGTAAAAACAAACTTAAAAAAAAAAAAAGAGAGAGAGAAGAAATCATATCCTTCTTTCCAAAGCAGACCTCGGCTGCTATGGTTACTCACTGTGCTGGGAAGAGCCCTTCCTTGTGTTCCCCTTGCTTGGAGCTTGTGCAAACCCCAAGCCCAGCTGCATCTGTTTGCAGACTCAGGGCCACTAGCGAGGATTAAAAGGCTCGTTTATAATAAATTACAATTAAGTACGTTTAGACTCCAAGAGAACGACAACTTTCGTATAGAAACCAGCACTCAGCCTTCAAAACTAGCAGAAACAAACCATCTTAAAACCATTTTAGGAGACCAGACTTTTTCCTTTTGCTCTCCCATTTTTTATTAAGGCTAGATGAAAAGCAACAGAAGCTTTCAGTGGGTCGCCTCTCAGTATCAGACTGCGTCTGTAGCACGAGGTAGGTTCCTCTGACACCTTCAGTATGATTAAAAGTGTTTAAAATAAAGGCAATAAAATAGTTGTGTATGAAATTCATATAGAGATCTTAATTAAAAAAAAATAATGGAGAAAGCAACATAGTTAAGTAACGAATCAAAGCACCGAGAAGCTCTCGTGTCCCTCCGGATGGTGTACCTTACTTCTCTTTTATAAGAAGTTATTGAATCCAATTTATAAAAGGGCCTTGTTCCCCTGATGGCTGAAAATGACATTTTAAGGCTACACCTGTAGCAATAATACACTCTAAAAATGGCTGCAGCATCCTTACAGCTAACCAGACCAAGGTAACCCCCGTGCAACGTGTGACCAGCCGACGTCAATGGCTTGCAGGACCCGTGAGCGATCCCCTCGCAGAGGCACCCGAAGCACTGCAGGAATGTGCTGCCGGTCCCTGGCACTGACCCCGTAGCCCTAGGTCCAGAGCTTCTCCATCTCAGGATGAGGGGATCGTTCAGATCACGTCCTCGTTTGCTTTGCTCTTGCACCGAGAGCTAGAAACTCTGTGAGAAGCAGGCGGGCTGGGGCTGAGGCTGTAGGCGCATCTCAGCTGCTTCTGCAGCCCCCCAGGAGTCCCTGTGGTATTTCAACAGCTCTGCACAAGTCAGCTGAGCCCGAGACCCACGCCTCCAAGACAAACGTCCTCCGGGCACCCCTCGGATCAAAAGGGAGCAAGGAGACCTGCTGCTGCCTTCAGGCAAGCGGTGCTGAAGCGCTGCCAGCTGTTGAGCCGAGGGTTGTGCCCGCGCAGCGAACTGACTCAGCTGGAAGCAGGATGGCATCGGGCCGCGCCGGGGGAAACGCGCTGCCGTCAGCACAAGGTTTTATAGCACGCAGTGTGTTATTTCCATCGTTATTGCACCCAGGTGTCAAATAAGAGCCTGGAGATTGAACGGCAGCAGGTAGCACACAAATGCACGTGGTGGTTTCCAGCCCCGCGCCCTGCTCCACGGCACAGAAACCACCTGGACTTGGAAGAGGTCGCAGCCTGCCCCCGTGTCAGAAGTTTCCAGTTAAATCCCCACCTTCCAATGCCTTGCTCCGAGCTCTGAGCTGCTAGGAATAGTGCAGCCCTGCTCTGGCTGCCTGCTTTCCTCATCTCTTTTATTCTCCTGGTGGGCTGAGACCGCTTGGTTTGTGAGGACTGGTGGTTAATAACTCCGGTCATTAAGGTGCTGAGCAACTTGCCAGCCAAGGGAAGTGTAGGCAGACATCTGCAGCCTTTTTTACTGTGGTTTTGAAGAAAGAAAAGGTCTTCTAATTAAGTCTGTGCTTACTTCAGAAACAAAACCTACACGCATTATCAGGAGATTCAGCACTAAGTTCTTCTGGGGCTGTGGGAACCGTTTACACCAGCCAACAAACCCCGTCCAAGAGGTAACCGCTTCCACCCCAACAGGAGCAGGGGAGCTTCGTTAGCCAAGGCTTACACCGTGCTGTCACAGGGAGATCACATGTTTGCAGCAGCATTTTGTAATAATTAGTGTCACATACGTTGTCTCCAGGACTTTAATGCCCAACCTGTGTAAGGGACTTTTCACGAAGCTCAGCAGAAAAATCCTCGTTATTAAGCAACCCAGTATTCCTCTGTAAGTATGCTCTGCTCTTACCAATGCCCTGACATGTCCCAGAAGAAGCAGGCAGCAGGCAAAAGTCTGACTTGCTCATGACTCAGTGACATTAAGTCAGCTTGCTTTAACTAACCGTCGCCAATGCAGCGAGCCCTACTCACCCCATAACTCAATTAAATAAAATAAAATTTGCAAAACGCCGCTGTCCCCAGATCTAGACTCGGGTCCCACTTGGGGTCAAAACAATTGGTCTAAAAAAGCAGATATGACAGCAAACTTCCATATTCTCTGCTTTATTAAGGACACTAAAAGCCTGTGAGTACTCATCTCTAGAAGTACCTGAGGCACTGGTCCTCCTTCTTCTGGGGATTTCTCCCCAGGTTTAGGAAGCACAAACTTGCCTGCAAGCGCTGTCAAGTGCTGCTGAGAACCGACCCAGGTATTTCACGGTGTCCTGGGGCTGGCTAAGCAGTGACGAGAGCCCCAGGGGAATAAAAGGGGGGGGATTTTCGCAGAGATGATGTCCAGGTGGTATTGTACACAGATTTTACAACCAAGGGTGTAGAAGGTCAGTTAAGGTCTTGCTTGGTGTGATGGTAATAAACAGTTTGGGCCTATGGTAAAGGAAAGTGACAGTAGAATAAAATCATATGTGATAATAAAGGTTATGAGTAAATAATATCACAGATCCCATAGTTTTGTTTGAAATTACTTTTCTAAGCAGAGCACCTTTGCTCCCTGGGGTCTGGCCCCATAAGGCACTCTGTCTTCCCAATTCTTCTGCTTATATTTTCCACCTTCAGCCACACGCAGCTCTCACATCCACTCTGATTACACACACCCATATCTACCCCCAGCTTTCCATCAGCTCCAGAACAGCTTTTCCCTCCTGTCCTTTGTACAAGCCAGGGCAACAAACTCAAGTTCACCACTTTCAGTGCATCCAGCCCTGGCTGGACCAGATCTCTGGTGCAGGGTCAGCCACTGGAGTGGTGAATTCTGTCAATCTGCCCTGTTCCCATCCCTGTTAATCAATGCCAGCACGGGCAGGGAGCATTTCCAGCTCGTGTTCCCGTGGGGCCGTGATGCTGGCCACCTGCTTGGGACCCAGCCAGCAATGCCACCCGGATAACCGCACTTTGGCCTTCCCTGCAAACAAACGTAGCCTCAGAGGACCCATCTGTGTCGGTAAATAAATGCAGACAGGGCTTGTCCGCAACACAGAAGCCCTCTGAGAGAGCCTGGCTGCCTCTCTACAGCTCCAGCCTCTTGCCCCCACCAAAACTGGAAGACCACCCCCAATGTGGCCTGGTGACCTCTTCCCCTAAACCTCCCAGATCCCTTGACCAAGATGATGGACGTGCACAAGGTTGGACCTCCAGGCCTTGAGTGGGCACTGTGGAGGCCTCCTCCTCCTCCACCTCCTCCTCTTCCTTCTCCTCCTCCTCCTCCTCCTCCTCCTCCTCCTCCTCTTCCTCCTCCTCCTCCTCCTCCTCCTCAAACGAAGCACAGGAATATTCAGATGGGAAGAGCCTCCCAGCAGTTACGTGCTCCAGCCCCTGGGGGCCAGCTGCCAAGTCGGAGCAGGTTGCCCAAGGCCAGGCAAGTTCTGACAGCCTCCAAGGATGGAGACGCCACGGCCTCTTTGAGCAGCCTCCTCAGTGCTTAACCATGCTCAGGGTGAGGAACTTTTCCCCATTTTCAGTGGGAACGTAGCCTCTTGCTGTTTGGCCCTAGAGAATAGACGAGATCCATATTCTCATAAGCTCAGGCCCACGCTTACCACCATGCAGGAAATCAGGCTTTGGTGCTCATCTTTTGCCCTTCTACTCCTGCTCCAGCCATTTATTTCCTACCCTGACATATTTGTGAGCTGCCCAGGAATGGGGTCCAGTGCTCCCCAGGTACTGACTTGCACAACAGCACCAGGGCTGCCTGTCACTGCTCATCCACAGTGCTGCTAGGTCGTGGCTTCAGCACACCTATGGGGTTGTCTCATGGACGTTGTGAGAACACTACTAACTGCTGGCCGTACAAATAAACGTACAGAATAATCCTGAGCAATCCTAGCCCACTGACACCTGAAGGCCAGGCAAGGCACCTGCAGGGCATCTAAAATGCCCGTATGTTCCCATGGGGAGGTTCAGCTGAAGCATAGTTTGCTGGTGTCTCTGGTCCTCCGTGAGCAGGAAAAGCAAAAATCCTTCCTTGCCAGCGGTGCCGATTTGCCCACCTCTGTCCCCAGTCTTTGTTTCCAGGTTTGCCTCTCAGAGAAGATGCAGTCACTGAGTTTACAATCAAAGCCCTGGATCCGCGAGCCGTATTTTGGGGAAGCCAGGGGAAGCGATCCTCCCTCCCCTCCTTCCCTTTTGTCGCCTCCCAGCAGCGCAGAAGCCAACGCAGCTCCGAGCCCTCGGCCCTGCCTTCTGGCACAGCGCAGCCCGACATCGTTAGCTGCCTGCTGACAGGTATATTGTACGTAAAGCCTTCCCTGCCATGAGTCTCGTCAAAGGTGAAATACCAAAAATCGCACGAGCTCTTTCAACCAGAAAAACGCCGAGGCCCCCCCTCTAGGTAAAAGCACGTCATTTGGCACTTCAAAGCCCGGGTAGATGAAAGGATGCTCTCTTCCCAACTGCTGCTGCCAGCAGAAGCGATGCTTCCAGATAGAGCCCCAGCGCAGGATGCGCGCTGCCACCGGCAGCCCCGTTACAGACCCACCCGGTGGCTGGGTGTCCTCGGGGACACGGGCTGGCTGGCACCAGCGCGGCTCATGCACAGCACGCAGGGGTCAGGCACGATCACGTTACAGCCTCTCAGCAAGTTGTTCCAGGCCCGGAGCCGCTGACATTATCCAGGTGCGTGCCTCCGACCGGGCCGTGGGACGCTGCCTTGGCTCCAGCCTGAAGTGGGCTAGGGGCACACGGGGACAGCCAGCACGGCCCTGCTGCCAGGGGACGGCCCTGCCAGCTCCCATAACTCATGTGGATGTCTGAATACTAGGTCAGCTTTACTGCTTGCTGGTGAGATATTAACCTCGGCTGGTTTTTTCCTCCCTGCGAGTTAAAGCCCCTGGGGAACCGAGTCAGACGCTGCCCAAGAGACCTTGGGAGAACAGGCCTGGTGTCACCCACCCGGTGTCACCCCTGACCGGTGCAAGCTGCAGCTTGTCCCGCTGGGGAGGTGTCAGGAGTGCTGGTGGCACCGGGATGAGGTACAGCTGAGGGATGGCCCTCCGTGGGTTCCCAGAGCCCCGCTGTGAGGACACGGCCACCCAGCAAGCCTCAGCTGAGGGAGCTGGGGTCCAAGCCCAGCAAGGCCTTGCCCCGGCTGAAATCCCATAGCCTGCCCCACACCGGCTCTCTGAGACCAGCCAGTCTCCGTAGACCTCAGCCTCGGCCGCACTGAGGAGCAGAAACAAAGCTCCCAGAACTGGAACCAGAGCAAAGTTTCTGCCGGGAAGGGGAGGTTCAGCTCCGAGGCCCAGCTCTTGCTGCTTCCACACACCCACAGGCCTCTGCAGAGCTCCTCTGCTCGGGGGGTGGTGGTGTCACCGTCCCTGGGGGTGTTTAGGGAAAGGCTGGACGTGGTGCTTGGGGACATGGTGTAGTGGGTGATGTTGGTGGCAGGGGGATGGTTGGACCAGGTGATCTTGGAGGTCTTTTCCAACCCTAATGGTTCTGTGAGCCCCACATGGGGACACGGCAGCAGGGCTTTGCCCCACCAGCACACAAACGCCACAGCAGCTGATGGTAGAAGCTCTCCCATGGCACAGCCTTCTGCGGTACCGACGGGAAGAGTGCAGAAAGACATGGTGGTGAAACCCATAAAACATAACCCTTCCCTGGGCTGGGACTTCTGGGCAAAGCAGGGCCCTTCCCTTAACACGTGGGCTGCAGGAAGAGAAATCTCTTACTGACAGTGCTTAGGGCGCAGCAAAATCCGAGAAGTGTTGAAAGGACACTCTTAAAAATAGGCTTTTATATTTATTTATTTAAATACGTGTTCTCAGCAGGTTTTTTGATGAGTCAAACGTCAGCCCTGAGCCAAAGCCCAGCTCCGCTAATTACACAGGGGCAGCCTCCAGCGTGTCCTGGGCTCCATCCTGCTGTGGGACAGCTCTCCGACAAGGGAACCGGCCTCCCCTGCTGGAAAGCACCCACCTTGACGGCTCTTATTTTCCACCTACCTTTCCAGACCGTCTCAGCTGATGCAAGGGATGCCCAGCAGCTGCTTGAGCCCTGCTGTCCCCAGGGATGGGGTAGGGCCGGGGCCACCACCCCATAGCTCCCACCTTCCATCCCAGGACCTCTCCTCTCTGGGTCCCACTGGCCTCCACCTCATGGATATTTTTTCCTGGGGCTCAGAGGCACAGGATGTGAGATCTCCACAGCAAAGCCTGAAAAACCATCACAATTGTAATTTTTTATTTTTTATTTTTTTTGTCAGGTTTGGTGCCAGAACTGTAGAAAACCCAGGTGAAGACAACATCAGGGAAAAGGAACTGAAGGCCAGCCTAGCGGTCCCATCGCCTGATAGAGGCAGGCTCCGATTTGAGCAATGCACACCTTTCCTTGCTGCACACGAGTTAATGCTAGAAAGGCAGATTAATAAATAAACCTGCTCACCGAAGGGTGACACCAGCGCTGCGGTTGGCAGTGGGAAAGATTGAGGTTTTCCCGATGGCTCTGCAGAGAGCAAATCTGACATGATATATATGTTAACTTTGGGTTTGAATCCTTTTTGTTCCAGAGCTCTTATGCTGAGGGAATATATCTATTGAAGACTTGCAGAAAATCCAGCAAACGCCAGAAAAGAAGGCAAAACCTAAACACGTGGCGTAATATTTGTTGTCACAAGGTCAGATTGCTCAACGAACTACCTGTAGTGCCCTAGAAAAGCTCTGGTGGGAACACAACATGAAAAAGCAGAGTTCCCCAGCTCTGTTTTGGTTATCACGGTGAGAGGAGCCTGCTATTTCACCCACCAAACAAATTCCTCGTGTGTTTGCTCCCTGGCACTGTGGCAATACAGCTAGTGACCGCTGGCACCCCGCCGTGCCCCGCCATCCCCATCCCTCCTTGCTCTCCAGCTGCCGTTGTCGCTTTGGGACACGGGTCGGAACTGTCATTCCCTTTTATTCTTTTTTTGTTCTCATACTCAGGGAATGAGCAACCTGAAAATGAGATCAGAAAGGGAGATTTCGCCCAGACAATTGCACGTCCCAACTCCACTTTAGCTATTGGTTTTGGAAGTCCAGCAAAGCCCGTCAAATACCACGACGGGGCTAATCAGCACTCGTGGCTTCGATGGATATCAGCGACGTTAAAAAACTCAGCAGCATCGTCCTCCAGCAGCGCCCCAGAGCCGCTGCCTCCCCCGAGGCCGTGTTGGCTGCGTGGGCTCCCGGCCGCTGGCTGGGTGCCACCCGCAGCTGGCACCGCGCGCTGCCAGCCCTCGCTCTTGAAGATCAGCCAGGATGTTAAATACTGGCCCTGCTGGGAAACCGTGCTTAAAGCCACCATAAAAAAAAAAAAAAAGGATTTGGTAGCTTTTTGCTGATTTTCCCGAGAAATCATGGGCTTACCAGGCCTTTAGCTTTCTGAAAATCTTCACTTTAGTCCCCAGCAGACCTTGCAGCAGGGAAACATCTCCCGGCCTCCCTGCTAAACCACAGCAGCGTTTGGGTCGCCGCCGCCCGAACGCCTCCCGGGCTGCAGCTGCTCCCAAACACAACTTGCTCGGCTCGCCGCGAGACGCAGGCTTTGCGGAGGCGGCGTCAGCCCAGGCGGGATCCGCGGCGCTGCCCTGCAGTGAACTTTTTTCCATCGGGGCCGCCAGGAAACTTTCCAGGAGGCTCCGGGCCTGCAGGGAGCCGGTAGGTTTTGTTCGTGGCCAGGGCCTGAAGGCAGTGCCACCGCTCGGGACCGTGCCACCACCTGGAGCCCAGAGCCTCCTCTCCGTCGCCTGGAGCACCCCTGGGCGTGGTGCCGGGCACCCTCCGTTTCCAAAAACGCCCGAGGGTCTCCCGCTGTGGCTGGGGGTCTCGCAGGGGCTGGCAGTGGTCCGTAAACAGTGTGTCGCCCTCCTGGCTCCCCCATCTTGGGGGGGGCTTTGGGGGAGACCCCACAGAAGGGGAGCTGCCTGATCCCAACCCTTGGCTGCTGTCGGGGCCGTGGTGGCCTCCTGGGACCCTCCCCGAATAGCGACGACCCCCTGGACCCCCAGGGAAGGGGAGAGAGGGCAGAAGAGACAGCAGCATGCCCCCCATCTCGGGGGGATCCCGAGCTGCTGAGGGACCTTAGGGACCAGCCAGCAGCCCTGGCAGCCCTCCTGGGCCGGGAAGGCTCCCCCCCAACCCCCCCCCCCCCCCAACCCTTTTTCCCATTTTCTCCCCCTCCTTTTGGCCGCCCCGGGGGCTCCCTCCCCGCACGGCGCCGCTCCCCCCTCGCAGCTTTACCGCCCCCTCGCCCCCCTCCGCCGCCCCCGGGGGCCGGCCCCCGCCGTCAGCCGGCTCCGGCTCCGGCCCCCGAGCCCATGGGCAGCGGCAGCAGCCGGAGACGGGGCCCGGTGGCGACGGGGGGCGGCGGCGGAGGCGACCCCCGAGGGCCGGGGGCAGCCCCGGGCCCGGCGGAGGCGGCGGCAGGGGGCGAGGGGGCGGCGGCGCTGCCCGCCCCCGGCGGCCCCCCGCGGGAGGTAAGTGCCCCCCGGGGCCCTCGGCGAGCCCCTTCCCCAAATCGTGTCCCCCACAGGGTGGTCGCAGCCCCCCCGGGGGGTGCGGGGACGTTACCACCACCGCCCCGCCTCGCTCGGTTCGCGGGGGTCCTTGCGGGGGGCTCTGGGTTACCCCAAGGGTCTCCTCACCCGCGTTTCCTCGGGACCCCCCCCTGTAAATAGGGGGGCAGCAGTGCCCAGAGCCTGCCCCGTTTCCCCGGGACCCCCCCATAAATAGGGCTTCCACCACCCCAACGGGAACCGGCCCCAAATGGTTCCCCGGCCGCTGCAGCCGCCCCCGCGGCGCTGCCTCAAGAACCGCTCCGGTTTCCTGGATTTCCCTCCGGGGAGAGCTGAGATTTGTTTGCTTTTCCCTTGCTCAGAAGTCACGGCGGCACCGCCACGGAGCCGGGACGGGGAGGGTCAGGCTGGGGGTCAGGGGAAGGGTCTGCACCCGGGGGGGGTCGGGCACTGGGACAGGCCGCCCGGGGCGGTGGGCACGGCACCGAGCCGCCGGAGCTCCGAAATCATGGGGTATCCGAGTTGGAAGGGACCCGCGGGGATTAAGAGGCGTTTGGACAACGCTGTCAGACACGGGGTCTGGTTTTGGGGTGGTCCCGTGCGCAGCCAGCAGCTGGGGGCTCGACGATCCTCGTGGGTCCCCTCCGATGCGGGGTGCCCTGTGTTTCTGCGGCCGGTGCCGAGGCCAAAAATCACCGGCGTCGTTCGTCTTAGCTGGAAGTCGTTGTTGTGGAAGCCGTGTCCTGTTTGTTAGGCGGGCGCTGCTCCGAGCAGAGGCACCACCAGCCCTAAGGCCCGGGTAAAACATTCCCGGTGTGTTTCTGGAGGCGCTGAGACGTGTGAACGGGGCTTAGGGGCACGGTGCAGTGGTGGGATTGGAGGTGCTGGACCTGCTGATCTTTAGGGTCTTTTCCAGCCTAAAAAGATCCTATGGTTCTGTGATTCACCGACAGAAGTAAGTGTTTAGGATGCAATGCTTTCAGGCTTGCGTGCCTCAGTTTTGCTCTTTTTCTGTGACCAAACTGCCTGCCCGTGGCACGGCGACGATTTTCATGCAAACCGATTTGGCAACCAGGAGGCTTGGCGAGCACGAGAAACAGTTTTATGTGAGTCTTAAAGGAAAAGGAAAAAAAAAGAAAAGGAAAAGGAAAAGGAAAAGAAAGAAAAAGAAAAAGAAAAAGAAAAAGAAAAAGAAAAAGAAAAAGAAAAAGAAAAAGAAAAAGAAAAAGAAAAAGAAAAAGAAAAAGAAAGGAAATAAGCTTTGGAAATGGCAAAAGGAGAGAGCTGGTACTGCTGGAGGTACGTTTGCAGGGCAGACCCGGTCTCCTACCTGCGCCGAGGTGGCCGCGGTCCCGCTCGATGGCAGCCCCGGCTCCCCCCCAGCTCCTCGCGGCCCACGGGCTGCGTGCGGCCGAGCAGGAGGGAGCTGCCAGCCGCGGGCACTGCTCGCAGGGTGCGGTTTGGGATTTCAGGGCGTTGCGCAAGCAGCCGTCCCACCCTTCCCACGGGGCCAGCCGGGCGGCACCACCCAGGGGTGCCCTCTGCTCCGTGAGCTGGGGGGCGGGAGGAGATGTGGGGCGAGGAGAGGACGGGATAGTTTGGCAGAGCTGCTGGGGGCTGTGAGGAGCTGGAGGAGCGGTTCCGATGGAGACCCAGCTCCGAACAGCCCCCAGCAGCTCCCCACCAGCCCCAAACCTTCCTTTTTAGGTCCTCCCCAACCCCCCCCCAGGGCTGCCCGTGCTTTTCCTCTGAGTCTTTGCTCGAGACGCCCGTGGTTTTGCAAACGCGGCCGCAGCGCAGATGTGGTGGCTGCTCCCCGGGGCAGCCGGGAGGGAAGCCTCAGGCGTTTCACCACCGGCTTCCCACCACGGAAAATCGAGCAGAGACGTTCAGGTCTTGCCTTTAGCAGCTTTTTTCCCCGGCGCTGCCCTGCTCCTTCCCGGAGCACGATGGCAGCAACCCACCGCCCAGCCGCAGCTCCGGAGGAGCACAGGCAGAGGCTGCGTTAACCGCTTCTGCAGGGCGTGCAGCACGCCTCCGGAACACCGATTAAATCCTCTAAGCCGGGTTTTTCAGCCCAAACAAGGCGCTTTCCGCCCGTCGGTGCATCACCTCGCTGCCGGACGCCCCCAGCCACGCAGCGCAGGGGCACAGGGTGGCAGATGTGGTTTCCTGCCCCGCCAAACCAGGCCTCCGGCCGCAGAAATCTGATCGTCCGGATCTAGCCATTTATCTCTGCGTTTCCTTCCTGTTTTTATTAATGGCCAAAAATGCCCCCCCCCCCGATTCCAGACGCTCGCTCTGCAGCTCACTCCCGGTGGCTACCGAGGAAAATTCCTTCTCTCTGTCAATTTAATGCTCCTTTTCTTCCTGAAAGCATCTGAAATGTCAGCAGAATCCACCAAAGAGTGAGCTGTGCTGTGCTCTCAGCCAGCATCAGTGGCCAAGCCCCTGTCCCCCCTCACAGCCGGGCTCCCCAAACCACCACTGCGTATTATTTTCCCCAGCATTTTTCGGCAGAGCACGGGTCATTTTTATCCTGACACCCCCCCCCGACCCAAACCGAGCGCCGCGCACGCGTTCCCAGCCGGAGGACGGAGCAAGGTGTGGGGGGGGGCCCATCCTTTCCCTGCCGAACCTATTTCCCCGTGACACGAGCCGGATTTTGTTCCTGAGACGTTGTTTTGGGCGGGGATCGCTGGCCTGGCCACCCACAGCATTTCTCGCGTCGCTGGAGGGTGCTGCCTGCCGTGCCAGCGGGGCCGGCAAGCTTTTTTTTGATGCTCCCAATTAAACTTCGGCGGAGAGCTTGGGAAAGAAGTGTCGGTGCTGACGGATCCCCGGGAGAAGGTGGGAGCGGGTTTTGCAGAGAGAAGCACGTTTTGCCGACCAGGGCTGCCCTGTCCCGATGACTAACTAATTCTGCCTTCCGCCCACACGACACGTACGGCTCGTAACGTGGAGGAGTCAGCCACGGAGTGGGGGGAAAAGGCAACCGCCCGTGATCCAAACCCACCCTGAGCCCAGGAGCGTAGGAAGGAGGCTTCCCACGGGGGGAAGGGCTGAATCCGTGTGCGAGGAGATTCGGGGCAGCAGCGTCCTGCTGGGGGTGAGGAGGATGAGGAGGACGAGGAGGATGAGGAGGACGAGGAGGATGAGGATGAGGAGAATGAGGACGAGGAGGATGAGGATGAGGAGGATGAGGCATGTTCTGGGAGGAAGCAGCCCCAGGAACTCAGCACAGCTCCGTCCTGGCAGCACGTAGAGGGGCTGCTGCCTGCTTTTTTTTGGCTGCAGGAGGCTGCCAGGAGGTGATGCTTCGTAACCAGAAGGAAATTCCCTTTGCTCACCATCAGCTCTCGCTCGCAGCCTTCGCTTTGCCCCAGGAGCTGTTTCTAGGCTCTCCCAGAGCAAACGCTCAAGGCCGGGGACCCCTCCGAAAGGAGGCGCACTGCCTTTTGGAAGGTAACAAAAGATGCTCCAGGTTTGTGGAGGCTCCGTTTGTAATTCCGAGCGAGCAGGCAGGATGCGAAAGGCCCGGGGCAGGCAGCAGATACCTCTCCCAGCCCCAGAAGCTACGTGGGGCTGCAGAGGCTGAGCCGGTGCCGGGAGAGGCGCAGGGGAGCCAAGGTGGCGGCGGCAGCCCCGACGCCACCCAGCCGCCCCGGCGAGCTGTTTCGTTTCTGCTTTCTGGGTGCCGAGTCCTGACTTTGGGCCTGCGCCTTGCCTGTTAAACCTCTGCGGGCGTCGTCACAGGAGTCAGAATAACTCGCGTGAATCACCAGCTCCGGCCTCGGCAAGGCAGCGGCCAAGTCAGCACAGGGCCAGCTCGGTGCCAAGCCACAGCCCCTATCCCTCTCCCCCCCTCCTTTCCCATGTGACGGTGCAGAAAAGCGGAGAAAGATGGGAATTTTATTCTTCTTGGCTGCAGGGGTTTCGCTTTACCACTGGTTAGGCTGGGGACTTGGGCAGATGTGGGGTCTGACCATCCTCCCAGTTTAAATTAAAAATTAAAATTTTATTTAAAAAAAAAATTAAAAAAATAATGAAATTAAATTAAAAGCCCAGGTTTGGCTTTGGTGGCCCACCCATCAGGAACCCGTGGGGTTGCAGCGTTAGAAATTTGGGTTTTTCCCCTGCAGACGGGGTCGTTTCAGCGAGCAGCGTGGCGAGACGTGCTTTACAGCAGGGAAAATGCTGTGTCAGGTGGGAAGAAGCAGCTCCACGTTGCCGTAGCTTTCTTCATTGGCAGGTGTTTTCCTGCTGCTGGCCACCAGTCAGTGGGGCAGCGCACCTCCGTGGGGATCAGGAGGTGCCATCACGTAACACACGGTGGCTCCGGTGGCCAGCCGGGTGCCCAAATAGCTGGAGGAGAGCTGGCAGGACTGCTGTTACTGAAGGGGATGCTCCTGCACCTGCGTCACCTTCACAGAGGTGATTTGGGGTGTAAACACAGCCCCCTAGAGCTGAACACAGCTCCCAAGCACTGCCACTGAAATACCTGGTCTTTGTTCTTTTCAAGGCTGTGTTACCTGCAAGCCCGCCTGACCCAGAGAACAACAACGTCAGCAATGAGTGAGTTCCCTTCCCTTCCCTTCCCTTCCCTTCCCTTCCCTTCCCTTCCCTTCCCTTCCCTTCCCTTCCCTTCCCTTCCCTTCCCTTCCCTTCCCTTCCCTTCCCTTCCCTTCCCTTCCCTTCCCTTCCCTTCCCTTCCCTTCCCTTCCCTTCCCTTCCCTTCCCTTCCCTTCCCTTCCCTTCCCTTCCCTTCCCTTCCCTTCCCTTCCCTTCCCTTCCCTTCCCTTCCCTTCCCTTCCCTTCCCTTCCCTTCCCTTCCCTTCCCTTCCCTTCCCTTCCCTTCCCTTCCCTTCCCTTCCCTTCCCTTCCCTTTCCACGTGGGGCAGCTCAAGGTGTCCATGGCTCTCCCCACCATCCATCTCCAAACTGTCCCACCTGAGAGTTTTGTGAGAGTTTTCTCTAACTGTTCATAGCCCTAAATATTTGTTCTATACCTATTTGTGAGTTAAAAAAATCCAAGAGCCACGCTGCCTGAAAAGATCCCGGCTCCAGCTTAAGTACAGTATAACGATTTACTCCTAGTCACGAGTGGTACAGAGTTTAGGATGTCTGTGTGTCATAAAGGCATCTTGAAGGACCTCATAAAAAGGTCATCCAGCATGTGTAGGATGGATAACATCGCTTTCCTCCCTGGGAATCACAAGGAGAAACCCATGAGACGCTGCCGTGCTCCAACAGTGAGGGGCAGGAGCATCCCTCGGGGACGGGGGAGTGGCGAGGACCTACTGCTCGGGGTGTCAACGTGAGATCTGAATCCTTCCTTCCAAAGACAAGGGTGCAGGCTGTGCCTCCAAGTCTGCAGCTCCTGCTGGCCAGAGCTGCACGCAGACGCTTTTTGGAGGTGGTTCAGCACCCAGCAAAAGTTCACGTGGATGAAATCAAAGCAGCTCAGGCCACAGAAGCGGTGGTTAAAGTGTGTGTAGGTGTCTGGTCCTACATGTTACGCAGGGCTGTGGGTAGAGTTATTCCAACACTCGTGTGGAGCAGCAGATGTCCTGATGGACTGCCTGGCTGGAGGAATTCCCGTAAAACCAATTAAAGAAATAAACGTGGAGTGGGGAGAAAAAAGGAGATAAGGAGACTCTGCAGCCCCACGGCGTGGTTGGGGCTGGCAGGGCCACCCGGAGCAGCTTGCCCAGCACCATGCTATCTGCCAGCCGAGCAGGCACCCGTGGTGGGTGCTGGAGGTGGGCACCGACTGCAAAAACTCACGTGGGACCCCATTAAATGTCTAAAGCAGGCCCTAATAAACCTCCAGTCACCTCCGGGTGCCTGGCAACGTGTATGTATTCTTCACTGCATCGTGTTACATTTTTATCTTCCACCAAGCAATTGTTTTGTGAACCTCTCCCTGGCAGTGCACAGGTCGGATGACACGGCCCAGGAACGTTATAACGAGTGTATAATTGCTCCCAAGCCCTGTGTCACGAGCAGAGTTACCCAAACCTGGCTTTGACCCATTTTCCAGCTGCGAGGTCTTGCGGAAGGCATTGTAATGATTAATCCTGGACTTGCCCATCCTCAGCAGAATGACTAAAACCCGTGGCCTGGATTCATCCCGCCTCATTTCCAGGCACATAACTGAGGTTGACTTGATTAATTTGACCGGCTGGCCCCCACGGGTCCCTTCCAGCCACGGCCACCCTGTGACTCTGGGCTCTCCACCATCCCCACCTTGTTGGGCTGGCTCACCATGCCCAACGTCTTGCCCAAAAGGCAGTTTTTGCTCAGTTTTTGCCCAATCTTGCCGTTTGCTCCTCCTCCTGCTTGGTGCATAGCTCATTGTCTATCCATTTAAAAAAATAAATGCCTCTTCCCTTAATCGTCCTCGAACACAGAGAGGCCGTTAGCTGGGCGGGAGCACACGTCTTGCTTTCCTCTTGCCTTAATTGTTTTGCTTTAGCCTCTTAAATCATTCTTATTGCCACTTTTCTAACTCCCTCCAAGCTGTTAATAACTTTTTAGTGCTCAGATACCGTGTACAGACATCTTGATGGGTTGCCTTGGCCTTTTTTCCTTTGCTGTCCTACCAGGCTCTTCTCCTCCCAGCACTGCTCCTTCTCAGGTCTCTCCCTGCCCCAGAACAGCCAGATCTTGAATAATTTTTCCCTCGACGTCCTGACCTGCTGTTTTCTGAGTCGGGAAGCCTAACAGCCCTCGGCTGGACTCAACAGGCAGCGCCTCGACGTGGTTGCGTCCCTCCTGCTCCATCCCTGGCTTCTCTGTAGGTGAGACCACCAAGAGCCGCCCCCCCCAGGTCTGTGGCCCACCAGGTCCTGTCCCAGCCGTGCTCAGGTGTCTGTGCCCCAGATTCATGCCAGGACCAGGATAAACGTTTGGCCAAGGAGCTGCACCAGCTGCTTTTCTTCCGTGCACGATAACCGGGATGTGCCCGTCAGCGCGGAGCGGCCTGGGCCTGTCAGCTGCCTTAGCCCTCTCTGAAGATAGTTTCGGAGACGCAGGGTGTGCTGGGGCTTCTGAAATCAAATCCAGACTTTGTCATTGTTTAACAAGGCCTTGAGATGAAGGGTCAGGCTAGGAGGGCCTCGTGAGGTCCCTGGCCCAGGCTCCGGCTCGGAGCCACACTCAGGGCTCCGTGCGGCCTGGCCGTGACAACCAGGCCGAGGCCTGCTGGCCTTGGGGCAGAGAGGTGTCTCTTTTTAAGCGGATGGAATCACTCTTTTTTGGACTTTCTGCCATTTTTCCAAATTAAACGACAGCTAGATTTGCCACAATAGCAGAGAGAAGGAACTTGGGCAGGGCCTTGCTCGTGAAGTAAACGCTGCCCCCTTTATCCCGCTCGATTCCGGGGCCTGCGTGGCAGGAGGCTTTGCTCTTGTCTTCTTAAAAGCACGTCCGTGTTTCACCGAGCTTGAATTTTACCTGGAGACTTTCTCTCGTGCTTGGGGGTCACCAGCCAGGCCAGAGCATGAAGAATAATTAACAGCGAGGAATCATGCAGTCGTTAGGAGGAACAATGGCTCTTCTGTGGGCCTGCGAGCAAGCTGCCAAGAGCTCTGCCTCCGATTCATCGCGTAACATGAAATTAGTTGGAGGACTGTCCCAGCGCAGGGTTTAAATCAATAAATCACGTGCCAGCTGTGTGTTTAAGTCGGATTTCTACATTTCCTTTTCCTGATTCTTTCAAATTCAAAAGAATTTGCTTTGCAGCTGCTGGTACGTGATCCTGGCTCGTGGACACTGGCTTCCAGCTTTCCTCCCGTATGTGCTGCTGCAGCAGAAACCGGATAGCTCACAGTCCTTCAGGAGAAGAGAAAGGAAGAAAAGGAAGGAACAGAACGGCTAAATCCTACTCGGGAGCTGCCAGGAGAAGCTGCAGCCGAGGGCAGGGTGCAATGTCCGTAGCCCCAGGCCCACATGATGCGGCCGCCACGCCAGCTGGGGGCCAGGTGGCTCCCGGGAAAACATCAAACTGTTCCTGACGTGCACGGGGCACGGGGTGAGCACTGCGAGGTCAGGCCAGCTGGGCCTTCTCTCTTAAAAGGTGCGGCTACCTCCGTGCAGTTTGCTCCAACAGGCAAATGCTTCAGAGATTTTATGGACACCCCTGTGCCCAAGGAGAACCATCCTTGGCTGCCAAAGTTGGCTGAGGGTTTGTGAAAGCAGCTCCCATATATGAGAAAGTTTCCTTGGAAAAGCATTTCGGGGCACTTTCCTTCAATTCAGGGCATTTTCCTTCAATTCTCATTCCACACTTACCTGCTTTGGGGCAGCTCTCATCTAATAACCAGGGTTCTCAGTTTTTTCCCCAAGGGATGCTAACACCAAATTCATCCAAGCTACGAGGCCAAGGATGAGCTGGATCTCATCCTTAGAGAAATGGTAAGCCACAGATGCTAACGGTGACAGAGCTAGAGCCATGCTATCAGATATGGAGACCTCACTTTGGCAACCAACCAACTGCCCTACAAAACCATTTATTTCTTGCTTACTTATTCATGGGGGGCACAAAGTGAACGCACCGAGCTGCAGGTCTGTGAAAACGTGTTAATACCCAAGTTCCTCCGAGGGAATTGCGGGCCCAGCAGAGCCCACACGCAGACACCAAACCTGGAGGGGTTTGTTCAGCCCCCGGAGAGCCCGAACAAACAAAACTACTACATTTTATCTTACATATCTCTGAAGCAGAGGTACAAAATACCAAAACAGTGGAAACGCAAGCCGTTCCTACTGGCAGTGTCCAGCCCTATCGAAAGGGGCAAAAGCCAGAGGGCATGCAAATCCTGAAATAAATAAACAGAAAATAGTAAGAACACTTTTCTGCATAAAGCCTTGAAGCGAGTAACTGGTGTAAAGGTTATGGCGAGCTTTAGCTGGGCCTCGGCCATAACTCACTGGAGGGTTATGGGGTTATGGGATTGTGAGCCGCAGCATTGCAAGGACTTTACTTTCATGAACTCACCGACTGAAATAGATGCCAAGTAATAGCAAACGTCAGCTAGTGGTGGAAATTTGATGCGTTAGAGTATCTATGTCTTAGCAAGCCACTTGTATTGCGACTTTTCTATTCACAAACAGATGAAACCAGTGTCTTTTTGTGTCTTCAGAGCTGGATTCCCCCTCATGCCCACAATAAATCCTGCCCTTAACCAGCAGGTGCCCGGGAAGGAGCAGCAAGCAGCCGGCGGGGCGGCCGGCCGTGTCGTACGACTGCGCGGAGGAGGAGCTGATGGCCAGCATCGAGCGGGAGTACGGCCGCTGAGCCCCCGGCGGGGAGCAGAAAGCTGCTGCCAACAGACCACGGCCACCCCTCGCACGGCCAGGAGGAGGAGGAGGAGGAGAAGGAGGAAGGAGAGGATGGGCGAGAGGCAGCACGACTGCTCCGGAGGCACAGAGGGTGACCTGAAGAAAGCCCACCTGGCAATTCGATATTTCAAAGCTCCTTTCTGAACCGTATTTCCAAATGAAGGCATTTTAGAGTTCTGCTGAGCGCTGAGATATGGTGCTTTGAAGGAAGACCTTATTTTTTTGTTGTCCTGGCAGTGCAGGTGCTGTGCCTGCAGCACAAGGGCTTTTGCCCCCCAGTGAAAGCAGGAGGCAGGTCCCCAGGGCCACCTCGCCGTGGCCATGGCCATCTACTTAGAGAGGGGCTTGCAGAGCAGCTCTTTGCCACCCGTTCTCAGTCATCGCTCCTGGCCTTCCCGCGCATTTCTTTTCCTTCATAGCTAGTCTAGAAGAAAAATCACTACAATTTATCATTAGCTGAATCAGAAAGCCTGGATCGCCACATAAAATCGTACGTTTTCAGCGCTCCCTGACAGGGAAGCCTGGTATTTTAGGGTTTCTGCCTTTGTTTTACCTGCATCTTAATGTGTTATGAGTAGCTGCTTATTATCAGAACTAGAAAAGTACCTTATTTCTGTCTTCAGCTGAATCATAAAAGACGCCAGATGAAATCTTCGCAAAGAATGTGCAAGTGCAAGGGGAAACAGCAGGATGCAGCTGTATTTTGACTTTGTCCTTCCTGAAATCTGTGTAAGAGAAAGAAATGGATCTGTATTCTGCGTAACTCTCAATAAAGGCAAATAAGCTGTTCAGAAAACGTCTCCCTGTTCAAGCAGCGAGTGGTCCCACGAGCCGAGAGCGGGCAGGAGGCACCCTTGGAGGATGGTGGCGAGGCTGGAGGCCCTGCGGAGAGCAGGCATCCTCGTGTAGCTGGGGGCAGCGGGGTGGGAGGTGGGATCTCTGCTCTCCTGGAAAAAAAAAAAAAATCCCATTTTGAACGGTAGCGCTCAGCAGCAGAAATGGTCATTTTTAGCTCTGCTGAGCCGTGGCAGGGAGGCTGCCCGTTTCTCTGCAGCGCAGCAAGAGTCGGTGGCCAGATCTCCCATCGCTTGTGTTGGTTTTTGGCAGCTCTCAGGGACCTACTGGGGTGAGCAGAAAATGCTCGTGCGGAGAACAGGGAAAACACGGGAGACCTCCTGACTCTGGCACTGCAGGCGGCCGCAGCGCTCCATGCCCTGCCCGGCTTTTATCGCTGTAGGGTTTTAGATTTCCATCCAGCTTGGAATTCCTTCTTTTGGCCAGGACCTCCCTCCGAGGCTGCATTTGGTGACCGGTCCAGGTAACATCCCTAAAACCCCTTTCGGTCTGTCCTGAAGGAAAGCCTGTACTTGAACAACTTCGCAGGTTGCGTTCCTACACCCAGGACACAGGTGTCCTCCTGCCTCATGCAGCGAGCGAGATGGCAGCTGAGCACAGGCTTTGAGCAAACCCCGCTAATACAACAGCAGTAGGCACACGTGTTAGCAGATTAATCACCGCATTACTCATCTAACAAAGACAAACGCTCTGTACGGAGGCTTCTGCCAGCCTACACGTAGGAGAGCCTTGCTGGCCAGCTGTCTGCATATCGCTCCTGTTAGTGTTTTTTAAAGGAGGCAACCCCACAGCTGCTGGGAGGACTAAGGAGGACTAAGGCCCGACTTGGAGCTATGGATGAGAAATTACTCGTTAGTTTGTGAGCAGATATCAGCTGAGTTTGATATCAGATATCAGCTGAGTAGATATCAGCTGAGTACTGAGTTTGGCAACTCCCATAAATTCAGTGCTTCCTGATTGCCTGTGCAACCAGCTTACAGCTGCATGGCAGGGAAAGCCTTCAAGCCGTCCTTTTCACTTCAGGTGGTGTCTTTTCAGCCTGCCAGCGCTGCAGCAGAGGAGGAGCCACCTCCACGAGCAGCCACCAGACCAGGCGGAGCTCCAGGCTGTGATGGGACGGTCGCTCCTTCCCAAAGGATGGAGCAGATTTAGGAACCTTTTCGCTGGGCGGCTGCGTGCCAGGTAGCCCATTGCCCCGTGGATGCTTGCCGAAGCTTTCTGCACGCCTAAGCAGCACTCGTGGCCATCTGCACCCGTCAGGAAGTCAGCGTTACCCAATTTCCTTCTCCTGCGCTCCAGGACTGAACGAAGGCTGCAGTTGACAGAGGAAGAAACAGATCTGGAAGGAAAATGCCTCAGGGCTGACGTACCCTGCAGAGAAGGTGACCCCACGGGGTGAAATGTGATTGCCGTGACCCGGCACAGCCGTGGCATCCTCCTGAACCATCCTGCAGTTTCCCTAGCCCGTACGTTGCCACTTTTTGAGTCACAATTTGCTGTTTTCCGCCTGTGTGAGTTTGCCTTTTCACGGCCGCAGCCTGCCTGACGCACGCTGCCTTGCCAGACGCGGAGGGAAGGCAAACAGAGACATACGTGCCGGCCGGCCGGGCTCCAGGAGCGGGGAGAGGGGAACAACCACAGCACCTTCCCCTCTCATCCTCCGGCCGCTCCCACGACGGATGCGTTGCTCCACGGGCAAAGCCTCAAGCTCCCCGCTCCCTGAGCGTGGGGCCTGGGTCACCTTGCAGCCAGCAGCTGGGACAACGCTGGCAGCAGCGCCTCCTCTCCGCCCGTCTCCAGTTCCCTTATGTGCCCCCTCCTGTTCCCACGCCGGTGCCATCTCAAAACGTAGCGGCTAGAAATAAACGTCGCCGTAATCCGGGAGGCAGCCGGAGGTGCTTACAAATGTAAACAAGTCGCTGCTGCTGTCACCCTGGGCGGGCGCGCCCTTCCCCGCCGAGCCCTGCGGGTCACGGCCAGCCTGCCAGGGCGGCTTCCCCGCCAGGGCACGGGGGCAGGAAGGAGCAGGGGTAATGCCGCCGTCTTTCGGGGCAAACCCTCACCTCGTCTTTAATTGCACCGCGCGTGTCACGCAGAGCTCGCAGCACGCGGAGCAGCGAGCAGGTCGGTACCTGCTGGGATTAGCTCCTGGAGGCGTGCTACAAGAGGACAGTCACGAATCTCAGGATTTGTGTTTTCACGCAAAAAAACCCAAACCCTGGCGGTGATGTGCGCGCCCTACCAAATACACGAGAGGCGTTGTGTAAAGTCAGAAGTGGACAAGCGCCGGTCAGCCTACGCCCAGACCAAAAAATAAAAAAGTGCTGTGTTTGAAGGTAAGTGAGCCAGTGAGCCCTGAAGTCTTACGCTGGCCTCAGTATATAACCTAAGTCAGATGTCTTTACACAGCTCCAAAACGTGTTCACAGGAAACCTGAAATTTCACTTTTTTTATGATTTAAAAGCAGTCATATTACATAGCTTTTAAAATAGAAATTTAAAAAAGATAGGTACCCGAATGTAATTCTACTTCTTTAAAATATAGACTGAAAGAGACTGGAGGTCCCTCTCGCTCCGTAACCAACCCTCGCGCAGCACAGCGGCAGGAGCAGAAGGAGCGACCCGAGCGGCGCGGCGGCCCAGCCACCCATCCACGCACGTCCGCAGGAGAAAGAGCCGCCCACAGGAGGGAAGAGCCGCGTTTGTGTTCCCACACCCGCCAGGAAATTCTGTGTTGTCAGCCCATCAGGTCCTCCCCGTGATGCAACAACCTAAACCAACGTTTTATTAAATTACGGAGAGAGTTCCCAAGCCAGTTTGCTCAGGCAGACACCAAAAATGGTTGGTTTGGGGGGAAAAAAGCAAACAAAGAAAAAAGCCACACATGAAGTACAAAATTGGCTATCAGTTCGAGACAGGACAGTCCCCCCCCGTTACAGGCATGCTAAAGCAGCATCTAAAAGTCAAACCTCTTGTTCTAGGGAACTTCAGAGCAAAAAAGAGCAGAATTCTCTCTTTCTTCACCACACTAATGTGGAAAACGGGGCCCTGCCCCCGAAGGATAACGCTGCGGGCACTCACTGCGCCTGAGCGCGTTTTCGGCCGAGCGCTGTGGAGCACAAAGCAGGCCTGCACGTGCACACACTCGGCGGCACGTACGCCAGCCGGAGGGACTGCAGCGCGGCGAGAGCAGGGCGTGGGCGCTTTCAAGGCGAGGCACACAGCTCCAGCGCACCCAGCGCAGGCTGGAAGCCCGCTGCCACGCGTTCTAGCCGTACGCTGACGGGTAGGAACAGCGATTTCGCTCCCCGGTCACACTTACACCCAGCGTAAAAGAAAATCCATTCAGCGGGGAGAGTATTTCATTTAATAGAAAAGGGTGATTTCATACAAAGTACTGGGGGGAAGTATAAGGCCACACAGAGAGCATCATCGGGCGGACACGGTGGCTATTTTTTAAGTTAAGACACGATTAGTATTTCCTCTGGTGCTTCGATACAGGTAAATGAAAGCCTGGAACAGTTTCCTATAAGGTGCACAAGCATCCACAATACATAAAAAAACTTGATTTCTCATTTCTCCTGTATTCAAAAAAAAAATAAACCACCCCCGGAGACCCAGCGAATTATTCACAGGTTATCTTGCCCTTTTTGCATTTTTTTTCAGTAGATTTTGATATGCTGGTTTAGTGGGACCGAAAGGATCATTTTTAGTGTCAAGGCTGCTCAACTGTATTCGTGCTTCTGCATCCGTTGGAGCAGATCCATCACAGCAGCCTGGCTCCTCCCAACTTTGCTGAGGTGGAGCGTGGACTCGGGAGTGCCCAGCACGTCGAGCTTCACCAAAAGTCACAGCATCCCCCACTCACAAAGGGTATGGACTTGGTTGAGGTTGAAATCCTCAAGACTTTTATTCTGCAATCATTCTGTTGTGTTTTGAAACAACGACACACACAGATCTCAAAATCTCAAACCTCCAATGCCAGCTGCACAAGGAGGGTGTAACAGCAGCAGCCCGCTGCAGCATCGGGATCCCAAAGCGTTACAATCCCAAACACTGAGTTCTCAAACATCGTGAGTTTACAAAATGCTCTGAATGCGTTTCTTTAGGCTTCCTGAAAAATCGTTTCCGAAGCCCTGGGTCTCATCCTGCACACCCCTACTAATGCAGGTCGAGTAATTTGCCTGCATACCGAGACCAAAATGAATAAATACAAAATATATTTGGTATAGAAAACACTAGTATAAAAATTAAAAATCACCCTGTTTCACTGTCCATCAGAATATTAACAGCAAGCATTACAAGTGACTTTTTTAACCTATTGCCGAAATCGTTTCAAAAAGAGTTCTGCTTTCCTGAAGTGCTGGTGATTGCATTTGCCCCAAAATGGAAAACAACAACGCACAGGGAAGGGGTGAGGAAAGACAGGCCAGATTTCTCACATAGCATTGTTAACCGAGGACCTAAAAAGAAGGAAGCTGAAGTGTGCGCAGACACGCTGGGGGAGGAGGGTCGCACTGTCAGTTCTCTTGCAGCCAGCGGAGCCCTTCCCGATTTTCAGGAAGCTGGTGGAGGCGGCGCGCCCTCAGGCTAGCCCTGGCAGACAGATGACGGCACGGGGATGAGCATACCGAGAGCGCTGCTGCTGCTGCTGCTGCTTTTCGGTTTCTCCACCGTGGCGATTCTGTTCAGTTTGCCAACCTCTGTCTGCCAGCTGGGAATCTTCTTCGTGGTCATGTGGCGGCGGGTGTGCTTCGTCAAGTGGTCGCTGCGCATGAAGCGACGCTCGCACACGGGGCACGCGAACTTCTTCTCTCCCGTGTGAGTTCGACGGTGGCGGGACAGTTCGTCCGAGCGGGCAAACTTCTTGTCACAGCCTTCCCAGTTGCAGCTGAAAGGCTTTTCTCCTGCAGGACACAAAAGAAATGCAACTTATTTTCAATAAGCTCCATTTCATCAAAGAACTAACTTGTAAGTTACAGCCTACCTCGCAAAATCTGATCTGTTTCACTGAACTGCTCACGCAGGAAGCCACCATTTGCTGAAGTAGAAGCTGAATCCCAGTTTCAGGGAAAAAATCATCGGTCTTGTTTCTACTGATTTCCTCACACCTATTCAAACGTTCTTTAATCAAGCCTATTTTTTTTTAATTATCCAAAACCCCAGCTAAGGAAAAACGATTCTTCACAAAGCAACGTTACCTATCGACTGAACCAGAAGCAAATCCCTCTGAGCCTGTCCCTCCCACGTGGCCACAGCTCTGTGACCGCTACGCGACATCAGCAAACATTGTGGGCAAGAAGAAACCTGGAATCTAACCTCCCAGGCCCACCGAAGCGCTCCAGCTCCGCATATCCGCGCGGCGTACCGAGGAACGGCCCAGCCCTACCTGCCACCCTACACGCCTGCACGCCCAGACCCCGACAGGAGCTCCGTCTGCCAGGCAGCGCAAGCAGCCAGGAAGGCTTTCAGCGTCACCTCGGCGCCTGCTTAACGTCGGAACCGTCCTAACCGATGTGATCCACCGCCCGCACCCCACAGGCCTCCAGATAAACATCTAGCACATGACCCAGATTTACGGCATCTCTTTGGAGCAGAACAAGAAGCCCAGCGGAAAGGATGCACCGCAGCAGCTCTGTCCTCATCGCAGGGGGTGAAGCTCTGCACTGGGTGAGTGATGGCAGCTGAACGAGTGGGATGAAGCAGGAGCAAGCTGAAGCTGCTCTGCCCGCTGGTGCCGTGCAGCGGGCTGGCTTCCCCACGGATCAGCAGCGGTCCGGGCTCAGAAGACACGTGCTGCCAGCCCGTGGCTGTCCCGCAGCACCAGGTTAAGTCGGCAGCCTGGAGCACGTCCCCGCAAACCGGCGGCTGAACCAGCCGAGCTCTGCTTTACAAGGATCATCGGCTTCGCGCAGAGTTTAAGCTCTTTTCCCAGAGGAACTGTACGGACAGGCTGGCAACCTACTGGGAAGCCTTGCCATGGAAGCTGCCTTCCAACAAACCACAGAGGGTGGGGGAAGTAAGGCAAGGAAAAAAATAGACAAATGTTTGAATGAGCTGTTCTGTACCAATAATCTGCTATCCTTGTCCCTCAACATCAAAAATAGTCCCTTCCAAGAGCTCAAAAGTTAGTTGTAACAGAAGCTCTGAGCTAGAAGAAGGATAAGTAAAACACATTTATACTGCCTGCACGCTAACCAGGTGTTACAGAGCCAATTAGCTCTTATTAACTGTAATTAACTTTCATTTACTCACACAAAGGGAGTTCTGAAAGTAAGTGAAAACAGTTACATCCCTGCAGCAGCTCTGCTTCCCAGCACAGTAGCCCAAAACCTTAATGCCCACCCCTTTAGCCTAGACAAAGCTCTAGGAAAACGTGCAGCATTTGACTTTCTCTCTTCCCTTTTGCTTTCCCTTTACCAAAATGAACGCCGACCACCTGTACTACGCTTTGGAGATCCCTCCACGCTCAAAACAAAACCTTGCACAATTCACTTCAGCCTAGTCCAGATGGCAGAGGTCCACTCCAATCCAAACACACGCACGCAGCGGGCTACGCTTCGCTCCAACTAAAGCATGTGAAATTCAGCTAACGCTACGGGGTCAGCTGAGGTCTCCGAACAAAGTCTGTCTTGTTTTGCCCGCCCGTGAAGAATGAACATTCTTCTCTTCTCCCAGAGGAGGCACAAAATTCCTGATCACCTGCCCCTTCCCTTTCCCACCCCTCCCAGAGGAGCCGCGCGTTTCGGCACCCCGACGGCAGGGCCCATCCCCCCGTTACGCACCAGTGTGGGTGCGGAGGTGGGCTTTGAGGTGGGAACTCTTGAAATAGGTTTTCTTGCACCCCGGGAAGTTGCAAACGTAATTCCTCCGCCTAGAAAAGTCCACCTGGGGGGTGCAGCTTTGCCCGGAAGCGATGAACACGGGGGCTGGAGCAAGGGGCAGTAACTTGGTGCTCCCCACAGTCACGACCGCTTGCGGGCACTGCGGTGCCTGCGTGACAGCAGTCTGCGGGAGAACCAACATGACGGTCCCCTGAGGCACGGAAGGTCCCATGAGCAGGGGCTGGGAAAGCGGGGCTGCCTGCGGTAAGATGGGTTTCATCGGAGCCGAGACCGCTGGAGCAGGAGGCTTGACATAGGCGTTAATCATGCTGCTTTGCCTACTCAGGGGGACGGAGATCTGGCACAGAACCTGGGGGCTCGACACGGGGGCGGGCGTCACCGGGGCGGCTCTTTTTTGCGAGTCACTGTCACAGTTCTTTGGTACGTGGGGCTGTGGCGAAGCGGGGCGGGCTGGCGGCTGCCCTTTATTGGTCGCAGGATCGCCGCAGTCACGCGCACGGGGTCGATGCACCGGAGAGGTTTTGTTGATGACATCAGCAGCAGCACACGCGTCCTGGGGCGGTCTGGAATGTCTTCGGTCGGCTGCTCCGCACCACTCGGCGGAAGCGCCGCAGCCCAACGCCGCCTGCGTCTTCTCGTGCGGGGCGGGGAGGTGGTGGTAAGCAGAGCTGTCGCCCGTGTGGCGGATCACGCTCGTGGCCATGGCCCGGCACGGCTGCGGGGCAGAGGGCTCGGCCACTCGACTCTCCACGCTTATAACCGACGGCTTGCTCGCGGGGGACGCGTCGGTGGTGGAGGTGAGCGAGCAGGCGGCCGTATTCGCCATGACAGTCCTCGGCTTGGAGTAAGTGACTTGGGAGGAGAGCAGCATCGCGGCCGACATCTCGACGAAGTCCGGGCTGTGCGGCGGGGTCATGCACTGCACAAAGAGAGCGCCGTTACACAACACTGCAGCTTCATAGCACGGTTCTCTACGGTTTTTACCGCGAAAAGGAAATTCAGCCCCCTCCCCAGAATCTCAGAAACTGCTTCCTGGGGAAACCAGTTAAAGCACGCGTTGCTTCACCTGACGGCCATTGGGAACAGGCTTCAAAGCACACTAATAACAGGAATGCAATGAGGCAGACTGTAAACCTGTTTAAGATGTTCCATGTCTACTCGCTGCCTTACGAAAACCCTCTCGTTTCTCCTCCTCAGCAACAGGTACGGATTGAAGAGGCTACGAGCACTCCGCTGTTCGCAGCAAACTGACCCGTGACAGCAATACTGTGCCATTTAAACTGCTGCCTTCCAGCAAGACCTCAATTTTTTAATAGTGATCCCCCATCAGCTGGCAGGGCAGTAGGATAAACACACACAAACTGCTCTCCCCCCTCGCCTACCCCTTTCTCTCTGGGCTCTCTTGCCGCCACCACCTCTCCTTCCTCCTTTAATACCAAAAACTCAGCCCACGCCTGGCTCCTGTGCTGCTCAAGAGACAGTTCCAATACTGAGTGCCAGGAGTCAGAGGGAAGCAGCCCAGCAGCCAGCTGCGGTGCCACCTCAGCCTTTTTTCCTCTACTATTCCTTTCTTCTGACCTAGCTGCACACTGAAAGTCTACTGGCTGAAAGAGGGCTTAGCCTTCTAAAACCCCAGTGGCACAGAGGGTTGCCTTTTCTGCTGTTGTTGTTTTGTTTTTTTATCTACGTTTATTGCAACACAAATTGCAACAACAACAAAAATGTGATTCAACTGACATTAGTCAGCCAGGGTAGGCCAATGCTCTGGAGAAACAGCAGGCTACATGTAGAAACATAGCATAAAACTAATTAAAATCCCTGTTTCATAATGGTAACCTGTACTTTCTCTCACAGCAATCAGAGCGAAGCCAAATGTCGTCAGGAGCCTTTTTCCTAAAGCACTTCCAGATAAGTCAGCGCTGAATCACCGCGGCTCGTTCTGCCTTTCTTACTCAGAAGTCTCCAAGAGGCAGGAAGCGATTTTTCCACTGTGCGGGTGCCGGGGCCCTGGCCCAGGCTGCCCAGAGAGGCAGTGGGGTCTCCTCCTTGGAGGCCTTCAGAAGCCGCCTGGACGTGGTGCTGGGCACCCTGCTCTGGGTGGCCCTGCTGGAGCCGGGGCTGGGCCGGGGCCTCCTCAGGTCCCTGCCCACCTCAGTGCTCTGGGGTCCTGCGAAACCTCCAGCCAGCACCCAAACTGCCTTCCCACATCCCTACATTTGCTACCCAGAGACAGCAGAAAGCCCCAAGCTCAGCAAGGTCCCCCCTCACTATTCCATGCATACACACACAGCACTGGCCACGCTGTGGCTACTCCCTGCAGGGACACGTAAGCAAGGTGAGCATCCTTCCCGTGTAAATTAAAACATCGCAGGGATGTAACCTCCAGACATCACGCGCTTATTCCGCAGTCATGTTTCTCTTACCAGTGTAGACAAATAATCCTTTGGTAACTCAGAAGTAGCCTCGGCGTGCATTGTGAAATCGCCAGAGTCCGAGAAGGGCGTAAGGGGTCTTATCTTCAACAGGTCACCCTTCTGCGATCTTTGCCCCCAGGAGCTCATGCAAACAAGTGCTTCGACAGCTTCGATGTCATTCTGCTCCAAGGTGCCGCTGGAAGACCTCTCGCTGTCGTGGCGCTGCCGTTCTCGGATGGACTCGTAGATGTCCACAATGTCAACCTAAACGCAATCGGATTACCGGCTGTTAGGACACGTCCGGAGACAAAGCTGACACCACCCACACGCTGTCTGCTCGCCATGAAGGTCATCTGAAACGGATCCCAGGCCTGCGGCAAGACTTTTACCAGGCAGCTCAACTCTTCCCCTCCCCCTGCCAGCTCGCCTCCCCACCCCCTTACTCTTCTTTAAAAAAAAAAAAAAAAAAAGACTTGCAGGAAAGGAATTGATATGTGTAACATGCAGCTCGGGTTTCCAGAGCTACTTTCCTGGATGACACCGCTCTGAACACACACAGTCCTTGCTTGCACACAAGCAAAAAAGAGAAGAATTCTACTTCCAACCTTGTTTAGACAGGGCTGTCTCCCAGACCCCAAAGACTGCTGGTATTTAGCACTAATCTCACTCCTGCCTCATTGAGAATGTAGCTTCCAGGCTGGCGGTACGATGCTCTGAGGTCTGATCTCTGGCTCAGGGTACCACACGTCGCAAAGACACTTCAATCTTATTTTTACCAATAGGAAGACTGGGGTGGGGGGAAGGAAGGAAAATAGCCTTCGAAGCGCAATGCGACTTGTTGGTATCGCACTTGAAAAAATGCGTGGCGCTGCACAGGGGCTCGATATCCCAAAATGCACTGAGTACCACGAAGACAAGCCTAATCGTATTGGTTTGTTTCCAAACGCGAGCATCACAGAAGACACGTGCGTGCACGCACACAAGGCAGCACGCGACTCTCCTGTGAAAGGGCACCCCAACTTCATAAAGCTCTGGGACTTCATACAGGCTGGGATTCAGCAGTGCAGGGTGAAATTCAAGCCCCATGCCGCTATGCAGCGCTGATATACTGCAGGAAAAGGCTTTTAATTAAAAAACCAAGAACCTTGCTATCACAGCCTCAAACCCTACAGGGAACTCTGCTCCTTGGGTGACATCCCTTTGGGACTGGAGGCCGGGAGCTTTGTTACTGACCCAAGTAACAAGCTCAGCGGTGTCACAGGGATACAGATGCGTGTGACACTGTTGCCACTACAGAGACACAAATGTTTCCAACAAAACGGATCTGAAACAGGAGCGAGCCACTCTCAGAGGGTTTTCTAACCTAAAACATGAGGTACCCAGTGCAGAGGCGTGAAGGCTAGGGACAGGAAAGGGCTAAAGCACTCTAAACTAGGAAGCCAAGGGGTTAGCTGCTCAGAAAAAGAAATTAAAAATCTCCACTGAAAATAACGAAAACTGGAACGAGGGCAAGCACCGATGCAGCGTGCAAGCCCAGATCACCTGTCAAATAGGTGCCACACCACGTGAGGCTCGGCACCGGGCAGCCAGAAAGCCTGCGAGCGTTTGTCAAAGCTCGGCTGCAGGCAAAACCAAGCCGGCACATTTATTCTTTTATTATTTTTTTTTTTTAGCCGAAGTTTCAGGAGAACGGCTTTCCCTGCAGCAACGCGACAAAATATTCCCCTGCTTCAAGAAAAAAAAAAATAATTAAAAAAAATAAATAAATAAAAAAGGGCTTCCCGAGGCCAGGCCAGGCCCTGCCCGCTGCCAGGGAAGCGGCTCAGCACCACGCCTGGCCGCCTGTCCTCGCCTCACCCCGCCGCTGCCGCAGCGCCGGGCCCCCCGCAGGAAGCGGGGGCTGCTCCCCGCGGCGCCGACGCTTCCTCCGCCCCGGGGCCAGGCGGCGGCACCGGGAGGGGCCGGGGGGCACCCCGGGGTCCCACAGGCTCCTCGCCCCTCAGGGTGCCGGCCCCAGCCCCCCCTCAGGGTCCCCACCTCCCCTCAGGGTGCCGCCCGCAGCCCCCGCAGGGTAACGGTCCTAACCGCCCCTCAGCGCCCCAACCGCCCACCGCCCCTCAGGGCAACGGCCCCGACGAACACCCCTCAGCCCCCTCCGGGTCCCGGTATCGCCTCGGGATGACGACCCCAGCCCCTCATGTCCCGATATCCCCTCAGGGTCCCGATCCCAGCCCCTCAGGATCGCGATATCCTCTCAGGGTCCCGATATCTCCTCAGGATCCCGACCCCACCCCCTCAGGATCCCGATATCCCCTCAGGGCCCTGACCCCAGCCCCTCAGGTCCCCATACCCCCTCAGGTTCCCACATCCCCTCAGGTCCCCACACCCCCTCAGGGTCCCGATACCCCCCCAGGTCCCCGCCCCCGCCTAACGGTCCCCTCACCGCCGAGCACGTGCCCGCCGCGGCCCCGCGCTGCGCCCCCCGGGATCAGGCATAGCGCCCGCCCTCTCCCCTCCCTCAGCACCCCCCCGGCCCGTGCCGGCGCTCACCGCGGCCGCATCGCCCATCCCCGGGCCGGGCGAGCCGTGCATGGCGCGGGCACCGCGGGCGGCGGCGGTGTGAGCGGGCTGGCGGCGCGGCGCGGCGCCCCCGCCCCCTCCCCTCCCCTGCCCCGCCCCGCCCGCGGGGCCGGCGCCCAGCCGGGGAGCGGCCCTCCGCCAATCAGCGCGCGGCGCGGCCCGCGCTCGGCCAATGGGGAGCGGCGGGCGGCGTGATCGCGGCGTGCCGCGGGGCTGCCGGCGGGGGGGGCGCCGCGTGGGAGGGGGGGGGGGGCAAGGAGGAGGCGAGGAGGGGAGGGGGCGGGGCGAGGCGCTGGAAACTGGGGGAAAGGTCGGGGGCGTGGCCTAGCCGGAGGGGGCGTGGCCAAGAAGGGGGCGTGGCCAAGAAGGGGGCGTGGCGGCCTTCCCCTGCCGCTGCGTGCCGCGCCGCACGTGGGCAGCGGGGTGGGGGGGGGGCGCCCTAAATTGGGGGGCGTTTTGGGGACGGGGGGGCGGGGCACCCCAAAAACCCGCTGGTGGGAAGGGGAAGGGCCTGGGGTGCTCCCCCCACAGCCCTACCGAGCTCTGCACCCCACCCCCTCCTCCCCGCCCCACTGAAGGAAGGGCTCGGCCTTAGAAATGACCATATAAAAATTTAATAGCTGGGTGTAAAATACACTTCGGGTTACAAAACGCAGCAGGAGGAACCACAAAACGCGAGCCGCAACGCGCGCGCGACAGCGCTGCTACTGTTCTAAGCCCCGCGTCCCAGGGGAAAACAAAGCGGCAGGCCCGGGTCGGCAGCCGTGGGTTATCGGCGAAGAGCTGCCGCCCTACCTCTGCGCAGCCTACAGCTACTGCCCTGCCACAGAACTTCCATTTTCGATAAAAACGTGTAAATATATATATTCCGTATCTATATACCAGGTTTAAAAAAAGTTCCCTTGCCATAGTAACTCCATTCCCCGGAAGGTGAGGGGGAGCCCAAAGGGCAGGTCCCACGTCAGTCCGAGTGCTCGCAGGGCACGGCGGGTGTCTGCGGTGTCATGGCGCCGTGCTGCTCTCCTGGGGCTCACGGACGCCCGGGCTCCGTCCTCGTGCTGGACGTGGTGGCCATCACCCCACGGCGCTGGCTCGGCTCCTGGCACCGCGCGAGGAGGAGGAGAGGACGCGGCGCCCGGTGTAGGACCCGGCTCAGGATCCCGAACACAAACCCCAAAATACATCTCGCTAAGTCATAAAATAATAATAATAAAAAAAAATATGGTGGGGAGGGATTTCAGGCGGCCACCTGGGCTCAGCACAGGGCCACGACCAAGGAGCCCTGGCCCAGCTCTGCAGACCCCCCGCTGACAAACTCCGCAGCCTCCCAGGCCGACCTGTTCCCATCACTAGGAAAAAAAAACAAAACAACCTTCTGAATGTGTAAACCTGAATTTCTGCAATTTAAGCCCGCTACCTGGCGCTCTGTTCGCACTGGACTGGCAGAACGCTTCGACACGTTTAGGACTTGGCTCCTCAGCCCTCCCCGGGGAAGCTCACCCCGAGCTCCATGCCCTGGTCCTTCCTCGTGGGGCACGAGCCCCGAGCCCCTCCAGTGGGACGGCGCTCTTCGGGGACGGCCAGGCTCAAAACAGGGCACGAGGCTCCAGCTGGGGCTTTCTCGGTGCCAAGTAGAGCAAAAGGCGGGTCTCCTGTTTCCTGCGGGCTCTACTCCCGTTTATACAAGTCGGCGTGGCGTTTGGCCTCCCTGCCCCAAGCAGCAAATCCTAACCGAGCGTCAATGAAGCAGCATCGGTACCGCTGGGTAGAGCCCTACATCCTACATCTCCATCCTAGCCAGAGCAACCTCCGCGTCCTAGGCGAAGTGCGCGCAGCTCTTCCCAGCTCTGCTCTGCCTGAAAACACGACAAACCCATCATGAGTCCAGACCGCTACCAAAAACAGAGGGGAAATCGACCCAGCACTCGCCCTTCCCTGCTCACATGCCGCCCTATAACGCAGGGTTTTGCCCTAGAGCCCAGTGCTGCCATTCCCCTGTGCACCTCTCACTCACTGCTGATCAGAGGGCGCCTTCCCTTTCCTTCGTAAGCACAAATGTGGCACAATGGCACTTTGGGGAGGTTTCTGGCACTCCCTGCTACCAGCTGCCCTCGCTTGGTCTCCCCCCCTTTTGATGCACACCAGGAATGTTCAGCCCCCAACTCCCCAAATACCACCCCGCCTGCTGCAGCAGGAGGCAGGCAGCTTTCCTGGGCCACAAGCCCCGCTCCCAGCTCTTGACATCCTCGCAAACTGCCTCTCCCCCACGGGTTCATCCTGCCTGAGCTGCCGTTGGGGTAAACGCTCACCGCCAGGCTCAGGGAAGGTCTGGGGGAGCTTTAAACGTGCTGCTGCAGACCAAAACACACCCTCCAGGAGGCTTCGGGGTTTAGGAGAGAGCCGGTACCTTTCCCTCCACGGAGGAGGACGCGTGCTGAAGGAGGAGGTCTCGGGGCGTTCTGCCAACGTCCAAACGCGTGCCCACCTTCGGCACATGTTAAGGGTTTGTCCGTTTTTAAATAGCTACGTTAAATACCTGTTTCCCCTGCGTACGGCATCCTTTTCGATGGGCTTCATTGCATACATTCACGGTATGTACACGAACACCGTATTTTATATATATTATATATATATCACTCGTATGTACACATTTACAAACCTTCAAAAATATATTGCACTTATATACAATATAGCTTCATCTGATGAGAGTTCACACAGTTACTAAGGCGAGTTCTTCATAAGCAAGGCAGTTTTTACGTTCAACCCCCCCCCAATGACACAAGTGATCTCAACGACCTGCCCTGTTAACGAGTAAACATCACAACGACTTTTCTCCGACCTGCCGCAGTTCCTCCTAGTGTCAAGTAGTAGTTCCGCAGCTCTACCTAACAGGAAACAGTCCGACACAACGCTATTAGCTGAGAACAGGCTCACACGTGGGTACTGAAGAGATAAATACGATATCACCACTCTAAAAGGCCACCTTCCAAGGGTTTTTTTCCCCTCCCGCAGTTACTAGTGTTTTATACATGCTCTCTATTTAATTGCTGGTCTTTGCTCGCTCATTTCAAGTGCAAATAAGGCCATGAGCGTTACCACCTTCTCCGGAAAGAACAGAAACACAAAGGTGTTAAGCAAAACCACTACTCTGATCCCCAGAACGAGCCGACACCTGGCTTGCTCCTGGAGAAGGTGACTAGTGTTTTACCCAACACACCAAATTATGGGAAAATGTTCACTCGAGACCTTCGTTTAAAATCCACAGAGGATCAGTGATCTTAGATCTCGGTGAGAGTGAGCTTGTAAGATCCCCCAACTTCTTCGATCTGCAGCTGGAAGGTATCTTCATTAGAATAGTGTTTCACAATGTTGTCGTCCATGTTGACCAGAATTCTGGAAAAACAAAATAAGGCAGGGAAACGTTAGAGCTCCACACGCCGAAGGCAGCAAAGGCACACAAATCTCAGAGAGCTGGGGCTGCCCAGAGGTAACCCGAGGTTCCTGCCCATCCGTCCCTCCCTCAGCGCTTCCTACCGGGGATCTAGCTGTTCTTTACCCAAAGCTGTCATCAAGGGCTGCAGCCACCCTTGAATGATCTGAAAGCAAGCGGTAACTCTAGCTCCTGAACCAGGGAGGGAAGAGATCTCAGAACTGGCAGAAATCCCTTCTGATGCTGCAGACACCTGAGCAACCTTGGGGCTCTGAACTGCTCTGACAGTTAGAAAGACTCAGCACAAAGCCCTGCAGGGCTCACAACGGAGAAAGTGCTGATGCCTGGGCATTTTTTTGCTTGTCAGGACAGTCAATAACTGCGTATTTGTGTGCACACAAATACACACAACTGTCCTTCACAAAACTGTCCTTACCAGCGCTTTAGCCACCACCAATTCATAACTTTTGCAGTTATTCTGGGGCAGTAATTCTGCTATGAAAGCACAACTCTTGAAACCACATTCCAAAGGTGATAAAAGGACTTATTTTTCTGACCAGAGGGACTTGGGGGAAGAGGCTGAGAAACTGAAGTGACTTTAGAGAAGGACCAAAAAAATTACTGAAAGATTAAAAGGAAAAATAAAGGTGTGTTCATGAGCTCAACTACGTTACAAAATAAAAGGAGTGTGGCCTTTGTGGGGAGCAGGTGTTCTGCCAGTCAAGTTCTTTTCAATGTAGCGCACAAAAAGACAAGCGGGTTTAGTAACTGTAGCCAAATGTAGACACCCTGAGCACAGTTAGCCACTGGAGCCATTTAACACGGGTTGAAGTCGGTTCCTTGCCACTGGGAGCCCTCACACAGACTGAACTCTTCTTCCTCTGGCACGATCAACTCTGATTCAAACAGCAATTAGATCAGAGAAGTCCAATGACTTGGTTTTGTAGGAGAAGTCAGAGTGCTTATTTCTGTGGGACCCTTCCAGTCTTTTGCTCTATGAGCTGCACTGGAACAGGATCAGTACATGGTAGACACACACACACCGTGTTCAGCTTTGGGCCCCTCACTACAAGAAGGACATCGAGGCCCTGGAGCGTGTCCAGAGCAGGGCTACGGAGCTGCTGAAGGGCCTGGAGCACAAGTTGTATAAGGAGTGGCTGAGGGAGCTGGGGTTGTTTAGTCTGGAGAAGAGGAGGCTCGGGGGAGACCTTATTGCTCTCTGCAACTCCCTGAAAGGAAGGTGTGGGTCGGCCTCTTCTCACAGGTAACTAGTGATAGGACTAGAGGGAAAGGCCTCCAGTTGCACAGGTTGCTTCAGGTTGGAAACGAGGAGACATTTCTTCTCAGAAAGAGCAGTCAGGCATTGGAAGGGGTGTCCCAGGGAGGTGGTGAAGTCACCGTCCCTGGGGGTGTTCAAGGAGAGGTTGGACGTGGTGCTTGGGGACGTGGTTTGGTGGTGACATTGGTGGTAGGGGGACGGTTGGACCTGGTGATCTTGGAGGGCTTTTCCAACCTTGATGATTCTGTGCTACGGTATTTGCATATGAGCAGTCCATAGAGGTATTTAAAGCAGATTTGCCTACAGGTTTGGGAAAAGGTGCCGTATTCTCAGAGTTGCAGCATGGGTACATACTCACCCTTTTTTACATTTTTTGAAGATCTTTCCTATTTTATCAAAAGGAACATCGTACTTGTCAGATATCTAGAACAAAAGGAAGAAAGCCTTTGTAAAGCAAGGAGACTGCTAGTGCTGTCTCCCACTTACTGTTGTACAGAAAGGAACAATAAAAGGTCTGCAGATCAAAACAGCTGCTCTGCCCTTTCAGGGCAACACCAAATCCGGAGTACAAGGATAAGCCCAGAGATGAGAACCCCTCCTCTGCAGTTTGCCAACTACACTGCGAAAAATGTAAATGTTCTAAGCCCGGCCACTGACTTCTCATCAGGCAACCCCCCGCCCACCCAAGAAAAAGCCCACACAGAGACAGAAACAGGAAACAAGCGCTCAGCACCCTCTCTGGGATGTCTTCAGCATATTGAAAACCATTTTTAAAGTCAGTGTCAGAGGGGTCAGGCGAAAACTAGTCATCACAGTGGCTGATAGAGGGGGGAAAAATAGCAAAAGAGCAAAGAACTCTGCTGTTAAAGACATAAGCTGATCATAAATGTCTCCCTTGCCCATCAGAGGGTTCTCCACGTGGAACCACAGCCTCTAAGCATGGCATCTCATCATACAGACTGCCATAAAAGTCACAAGGCCGGTATCCCAAGTCTGATTTACCCAGGCAAACTGCTCTATTGCACTGACAGCGAGCGCCAAACCAGTAGGGACATGACACAAAAGCACAGGGTGGGTTTTCCAGCCTGCATTTGTGAGCTTTTGATTCCTTGTTTTAAGGAGTCCAAGTGAAACAATAAAGGCGCAGCTTCGGTGCAGGATAATGGGGTAAGTGCGGACTTCCCAGCCTCCACTCCCGCTACCTGTTGGCCCCCACATCCAGCCTGCCTGTGCTGACAAAGCTCGGGTGTCCCAGCACCAACAGCCCACCGCTGCTGGAGCAGCTCCCAGCAACTACACATCAACTGAATTCCTCTTCCACCTCTAACTCCTCACCCAGGTTCACAGGGGAGAACAGCCCAAGAACTTCACAACGCAAAGCCCCACAGGGAGGACAGAGACTTGGGCTACAGCCCCATCTCCAGGTCCCAAATCTAATGGCAGCACCTGGCTGTGCAGCCACAAAACAGCTGTCCTCTGCGCCGCGACAAGGCGCTAGTCACAGAAAGACGGGCAGAAACGTCAGCGTTGAGCCTGTGCCAAGCATCACGCCATTCCTCAGGGTTAAGCTCCAAATTTCCTCTGCAGCACAGCAGCAGCAGGGGTGATGGAAGGCTGTTTTGGAAGTCACGCACCAGGGAATAAATTTCATACTTGTGTGCACAGATACATAAAAAACTGTTCAAGCACACTCAGAAGCTGGGACTTAGAAAGAGCTCTTCACTAGCAGGTTGTGAAGGGGGAAGGGTGGCCCCCAAACAAGGCTTCCAAGGCCAAAATAAACCCAAGCCACTGAACCCATTCCAGAAATCACTCCATTTCCTAATGGAAGTATTCTCTCTGATTTTGAGACATTTGGACATGGTAAGTGGGAGTCCACTGACCATTTTTTGACTCAACTAGGAAAAGACCCTCAAAACTGCTTCTGCCACGTGGCCGAACACAACCCGTACAACAAGCATGCCCAGAAGTCTCTATCTTTCCAGCAGCACCTATCATTTTGGGACTAACTCAAAAAAGACAAGCCTGGATTTTCAGGAAGGCTAAGAAACACCTTTTTACACTCGGACCCTAAGTGTGTGAAATAGGTCACTTAAAAGGGAAGCTTCCACAAGCCCCTTCAACAATGAACTGAAATGTTATTTACACTCATTTTCCCTTTAGTAAAAGTGCATCAGCCTCCTGCTTTTGATCCCAAAGCAGCAGGAATACGAGGACACAAACTGGGATCAGCATTCCTATGATTGTTTGGGGCACAACAGCTGGACAGCCAGGAACTACACATTTTTTTTCCCCAAACTAGGGGCAAGGACTAGGAAACAGCCTTATTACTTACAGCTTCCATTAGGCCTTTCAGAGACGGGGTCTTTAACATAAGTGCATCGAAGACTTCTTCTGACTCTTTTCGGACATACAGCAACACTGAAAAACAAATCCGAGAGGAATTAGCTGTGTAACTGCTCCTTAAAGACCTGTATATGACTGTGGCAAAGTGTGGAGTAATACACAAGGATGCCCTGAAGAGATGCAGACATGTACATTCACCAGACGTTGAAGACTGCATGAAGTCACGGCATCTTGCACAACACAAGAATTTGATAGATGCTGTCACAGTAGGTGAAGCCAACCTGGCCACCTCTTCCTTTTTAACTAATTTATTTGTGTGCTCCCCCACTCCTCCTGTCCTCCTTCCCCATGCCATGTGTCAGCAATACCCGTACCACCTCAGCTCACTGCGGGCTACGTTTCCTGCTAGGAGGGGAACCAAAGAAGCAGGAACCCAATTAACAAGCACCCCTAGCGTTCTCAAGCTAGCAGAGAGTCAGCGTGCATAACATCAGCCTCATTAAGAACTGCATTAAGGCTGAGGAGTAGGCCTTAACAGCTAAAAAGCCAGGACTTGGACGTCTTTACCAGCTTTAATCCATCTTCTAATGACTAGGTATTCCAGCCTGGACCGGATACAAGGCTTCATTAGCTACACGCCTGCAACGCAGCACGGTTACTGGCCTAAGCTGAACAAGGTGAGCTCGGGACAGCACAACACCTTGGATTTCCTCTGCTAGAGGAAGGTTCAAAAAAAGGACCGCAGGTTTAAAGGCAGCACACACTGAGTAAGAGCACAGGTAGGATGTTACAGCAGCCAAAGGACAGATAATCCCGCAGGTCTTGTTTTATGGCATACAGCAGCAAGAGAAACAAAGAGGCCTCGTTCCCTTTTGTAACATCCATTGCTCCTATGAGTTTACACAGACTACACAAGTAGCCCCATTCGCATCAAACCTGGGAACTTTAACCTTCGCCACATCAGAATTTTAATCCTCGCCTTTTAATCCTCTAAACTTTGTCATTGTCCTTCCACACACAGCTGTAATCAGGCAGGTAACCCTCTGCACCATCTCCAAAAGGGATCTCATCTCATCTTCTTCCATGACCCCACAATGTCCAATCCCACAGCAAAGTGCAGAAGTTGATAATGGGTTTAAATAAGCAGAATACTCCCTCAATTTGGTTCTTGGTGGTGAACAGCCTGTCTTCCAGCCCCATGAAAGGTGCAACAGTTTTACACCCAGAACCAGTTCTTGGCACTGAACACTCCAAGTCTTACAGAGGACTCACAGAGTATTTTGTACTGGATTATCTGATGAATTCTCTACCCTAATCCACCAAGGAGACTGGTAAACTCTTCAACTCCTCTGCACCTCTTTCCTTATAACAAGTTAACAGGCAGTTCATGTCTAAGCTGGTAGAAAAAAACATAAATTCTGACATGGCAGAAGGATTTGTGGAGCTGAACTACATCCTGGCACATGTACTTTCAATTACTATTCAGGGGCAGAACATCTGGCTAAAATATATTCCAAAATAAATTAAAACCAACTCCTTAACCTCAGATCCATCTCTCTATCCAGACAGACAAGTACCACAACAATCCAGTCTTCAAAGGAGAAAGCAATACCTCTTTTTGGTTCTTCTATTCTGGCCATCTTATTAGGACTAGCGATGAAGTCCTCTTCACCAATATAAGCTCCTCTCTTCAGGCTGGAGCTGTCATTGACAGGACAAAACATTAGCCACAGCACAGTTACACGGACAGAACTTGATGAGGCTGAAGTGGCACAGCTCTTACCTTTCGCCCTCCAGCTCTTCAGAAGCAACAGGAAGGACCTTTTAAAAACAAACAGAAGATTTTTTTTTGACTTACGCAGAAGAACATTGGATGATCCCGCTGCTATCCACCCAAGGGTCCTCCAGTGACGAGTTTTTGTTCAAGGAGGGAGAACCCCTGAACCCATGGGAGGAATTGCAAGGGACAGGCAGGTGGGTCACCCGCCCAGCTGGCTCATAAAGCACATCGGTACAGGACACGGGAGAAAGAGGCTGTCAGGTAGGAAGCTCACCACAACTACCCTACTAGAAGTAAGACGTTTGGTCCAAGCAATAAACATTGCCTTCATTTTAATAAACAGGTATTTTTTGCTTAGGGTTATAAAATATTTTATCCAGAACTGGAATTCATTTCTTATCTTTCAACCCTGTATCAAAAGCACTCAATTTTCCAGAAGCCACTGAGCATCCTCCTCACCTCGTTTCATAAAAGAAATTGAAGGATCTCAAATGCTAAAGATGGGAACATACAAGAGCCAATCAGTTTTCTGTCTAGTGCGGTGTCTTCCATCAGCACTCAGCAGTAGAGCCTTTGATTTTTAACATGTGCTTTCCCACAATCTTACGGATACAAGTTTATTCTCCCAATCCCCGTTAGGAGCTCAGGCAATGCTCATAAAAGTAAGGTTAACGTTCTGTCAGAACGTGCCAGAACTCTCGACACAGCGAAGTTGAATGTTTTGAAATTTGGTTGCACTCTCATTTTTTTTTTTCCTTCCAGCTTCCTGTCGGCTGGGACTTTCCAGGAATGCTGAGGCAGGGTGCTCTGGCAGCAGATCACAAAGCTGAGACATTTGCCAGCTCCGCAAAACGGCTTTTCACTCTGCAGCAGGCTGAAGAGGGAGAAGCCCGAGGTCTACAGCAGCACACCAGAAATCCGACAGACTTTACAAGAGAAAAACAGCCTGCAGTTCCTTCAGTGAACCCTCGGCTGGAGATGCTTTGGAAAAAAAAAAATCACTTCAGGTTCTTACCAACAGGAGTTCATTTGAAAATAATTAATTTAGACAACATCCCCAGTTAACTCCAGCTAACACGTCTAGGAGCAACGTCCCTTGGTCATTTAAGGCTCGCCCTGTGTTTGTTTACAGCCTCGCTGCAGACAGTCTGGTATTTCAGATTTATTTACACGCGCGGCATCCCAGACTTCTTGCAACTACGCCCCCCAGCCCTCCCCACCCCCGCGGGCTGGACTTACGTGAGCACCGCGCTGCAGATTCGCAAAGTGAACGTCGGGAATGAAGAGGACTGGCTGCGTGTCTAGGTCCATGAAGGGCTTGAAGATGGTGATGTCGGTGCGCTTGTGCGAGGGAAGCATGGGCACTTTGACGTCGGAGACTGGAGAGAGAGCAAGGAGCGGGTTGGAGGGCAGGGTAAACGGTGACGAGGCTGCAGCTTTCCTAAATCAGTTAAAATGCACAGAGGCTGTTGGGCACGAGTACCCTGCAGGCAGGGTCGAAGGGAGAACCTCCCGCAGCAGAGGAGTTTGAACCTGGGTTGTCCTGGGTGAGGGCCTGGACCCCAAAGAAACAGCTTGCTTTGCAGAGGAGCAAGAGTTTGCTCCATCCAAGCGAGCTGCTTGACTTCATTCAAGCATTAAAACAGGCTGCGGAGCGATCTGACCACTCACCCCAGAGAAACCCAGGTCTTCCACGTACGAAGTGAACCAAACAGAGGGCAAAAGATGGTTCAAGCTCCCCTCTTCTGCCCAAGTATTCCCCCAAAAGGTTGCTCAATTTCCCACACCAAAAAGTCAGAAGGAAGACAAAGAATTAACTCGCAACTGATTTTTTTTTCAAGATTGCTCTATTTCTGTAAAAAAAATAGTTGGTGACTTTTGGTGAAAATAATTGCTGCTGTTGTTGAATCCGCGGGCATGTGGTATTACAGATCCTGGAGGTGGGCACGACAGCTTAATGGCTTAAGGCAATTAAAAACTCCCCACACAAAACCTAAACAGCAATGGCTTGGACTTTCCAGGAAAATAAAGGTCACTTCAGGCTAAACCCAAACCTAGGAAATTCATCCTAGAAAGCACCTTCCATAAACTCTCAAGACCCTGGGAGTCAGTACTGAAACTGCTGGCACCGTGCAGCCGTTACGCAAAGAAAAAAAAATCTTCTGGGAGCCGCTGGGGCTACTGCATTTCTGAAACTGTGCTACACCTACCTTTTACTCGGGGGGAAAAGCAAAAACCCATCCCTTTTTCCACCTGCCCTTGAGCAAACGGGTTCCCTCAGAGCATTATCTTCTTCTGAAGCCGCTCCAGCTGCCCGTACCTGCTGCGTCAGGAAAATCCTGCCCAGCAAGCTGGGAGGCGCACGCTTGTTGAACCAGCCGGGCTGTTAATAGCCCGGCTCTGACGAGCAGGGGAGAGCACACACCTGCCCCACGCAGAGGTGAGCGCAGGGAGATGCTCCTCTAAGCGGCTCTGTTAGCGAATAACTAGTCAAAACACAAAACCTCATCCGCAGCAGTTAAAAGGCGCTTAGCAGGAGGCAGCTCCATCCACAGCCTTTACACACGACGAGCGCCAAGGCCTTCACTTCATTCACTCACATGGAAAAGCAAAGGCCTAAGCGACCCAGTAAGTAGTGAAACAAGGAGTGACTCCATAAACAACAGCTTGAAACAAAACCAGTTCCATGGGGGATAAAAAAATGGACTTAGGAGAATACTAGTGCACAAATTACGTGTAGCCAAAACGAGATCTACTACTTAAAATACTCGCGGAGTAATTTCTACTTACAGGCATTCAACTGAGAGCTGGGGTCAGTGCACTTGCCTTTTCTTTTGCTTTGCTTTCGCTCTTCATCCCTGATCTTCCTTTCTGCTCCCTGCCAGAGATTAAGGGAAGGGGGAGAGAGGGAAGGTCTTTTTAGTTTGGGTTTTCACCCAGAGGCATGAACACCGATTCTTTAAGAGCTGTGTTTGCGGAGGTCAGCTTCAGCGTACCAGAGCACACCAACGTTGAGATCTGCCCAGCATTTACCTCCCAGTCCTGTCACCTAAAGGAGTCCGGCAACCATATCCAAGACGGAACCACTGCCTTGTCTCTCAAGTCAGATAGGGATGTGACGACAAAAGATACCCACGGCAGAAACAACCATAAGAAATACGACATGAAACGAATCTGAAGTGTTTGAAACAGGAAAAACTTCCACATTTTCTCAGTGTAAGAGTTCTCTAGGTAACCACTAAATGGTGATCCAAGAAAACGAAGCCACACGGGATCACCAAGTGCCAGACACTTTTCTGCGTGTCACACGTGCAGCCAGCAGCCTTCGTACAAGCCTCCACCCATCCAAAGCCGCAGACACGCGTCACTTTAAAGCAGGCGTTATTTCTTCTCCTCGTGTCAGCGCCAGGCTATGGCAGCAGCCACAGCCCCCAGGTTTCTGCCCACACCGCCCTGGCACCCCAGCCCCAGCAGCAGTGGGGAGGGAGCCCTAGTTCCTGCTAGCTACACGCAGGCAGCTCTAACGGGGAGGAAGAAGGAAGGAAGGTTTGCACTGGAATGACGTTCGCTCCTCCAGCTTGCACAGACACCCACGGTAAGGCAGGGATGGCACACTGGCAGCTGCACGAGGCGACCGACCCAAAGCAGACGCCCGACACATCGGATGACTGCCCCAGCTGGAACACACAAGCTCTCCCCAAACCCCGTCCTGTCAAGCAGGGTAACAGTTATCTGGCCGCAGGGGAGCTCCAGGAAGCCGTTACTTCCCATCCCCGCTCCTGCAAAGCTGCCAGTAACACACCCATGGCCTCGTGCAGCGCTGCAAGGAAGAGCAGATTAGCTACAGCAGCGGAGATGTCAAAAAACACGTGGCAAGGGGGTGGGAAACTGCCTAGCGCAGAGCATGGGAAGAGCACCTCTTCCCCTGGCTAGCAGCAGGGACACGAGCAGCTTCAGGCAGCTGCTGTGGAAAAAAGAAGGAAGTTCCTAATGAAGCCAAGCAAAGCCAGCGGTGGGTTTGTCCCCCTAAAGCTGAGAAAGGCCCCAGCAGTACGGCACAGACATCCCACCTGGGCTTCAGCACGGCTGCACCGCCTCCCTCGGCGGCTTCCCTTACCTAAAGGGTTGCAACATCTCAGCTGGACCGCAGAAGACGGCAGCAGGAAGATCGCATTTGGCTCCAGCCCTGTGTTTTCTACCTTTCGAATGGAATTACTGAAGTTCTGCCACTCAAACTTCACGCTCCAGAACAGCACTGTCTTCGATGCGAGGAACAGACAGAGCCATCACCAGGATTTGTAGGCGTTTTGAGGAAACCTCCATTGACCTCCCTTTCTGTACAGTCTCAGAGCTCTGCTTTCAAGTAACTTGTTTTTCCCTGGGTCTCTGCAACCTGCAGCATCTCAACTGCTTTGATAGCAGGCCTTTCTGATTCAGGGTGAGATACTTTTGGAGGAAAGAAGAAAAAGAGATGTGGGAAAGAAGAGACAGGAACCCAGCATTCCACAGTTCTGGGATAAATAGGCTCGTAAGAAAGAGGTTTTCCTAACTTCATCACCTAGAACACAGCCTACAGCCTGAAATCTAAGATTTCATGCTCTTGCAACGCGTTAAAGGCTGCGGGATTTTTTGGTTGTTGCTTTTCTCCTGCTAAGCCTCTGGTTGTGTAAGGGATTCTTGGGCTGTAAAAGGGAGGCTGCGTTTTGGGGAGGGCAGCCATTCCTCCCTCCCTCCCACAGCACAACGGGGCTTACTTGGTAAGCTCCAGATACGCAGGAGCCAGAGGAGCTCGCCGGGTGCTCCGTGTCACAGCCTTTCCCCTGCCGGCCGCTCCAACAGGGCTCTGTGTGCTGCGTAAATCAAGCCGGGCTCCCTGTCGGCGTGCCCGACGTGCCTCTGCATCTGCCAACGCAGCCGGGGCGTTTGGCTGGCAGGGAAATGTCACTGCGAGCCACTTCCCCTCCCGGCGCTCCCCCGTTCGTGGAAACTAGGGCAAAGGGGCTTGAAGACGTGAGGGCATCGGGGACACGGAGCCGAAGAGGTCTAACGTAACGGCACGGCGCTCCGGGGAGCCAGCTGGAGGCCTGAGCCGTGCCCCACAGCGTGCAGGAGGCGCTGGAAAAGGGGCACTCACCGCCGATCCTCAGCCTCGTCTCCTCGCTGTCAGGCTTGCTGAATAGGTCAGACGAGAAGAGGTCTGCGCAAGGAGCGCAGCTACTCCGAGGGCGGATTTACTGAGCTGGGGGAAGAGACAGCCTCACGCAACGCTAACTGAACTGTTGGTCCTCCCTTCCATGGGATATCCACCGATTTGTACCAAAAAACAGAAAAAAAAGGGACAGCAGAGGACCGCCATGCGAGCGTTGGGGTTCGAAGTCAGTCGGTTTAGGCAGGCTTTAACCGGAACAGAGGGGCTCTACAGAGCTGCCCGAGTTGGGTGGCCACAGCACAACCATTTTGTGCTGCTTTTTCCCCAGTTCAGGCTTGGCTCCCCACGGTAAAAGCAGGGGTAACAGCACTCGCCTGCAAGCAGCGACAGGAGGACAAACACATTAGGGGCCGCGCTGTGTGGATGCTATAGTAACGGTGGTCCTATAAACACCCGAGATAAGCTGATTGATTGCTTAAGATTTAAAGCACGACTGCTGCTGGGAAAACGGGAGCTCTTTCTGAAATGGCAGGGCTCTTACAGGTGGCCGGAGGGGACGGACAGGGCTGGGGTTTAGGAGTCAGTGCCTTCTCCCCCCCTCATTCCCCCCCGTTAATTCAGCTCCAATTTGCAAAGCACCTGGAGGAATCAAGCGGGAGGAAAGGTCAAAACCCAAAGCGAAAATAAAGGGTGCAGCCGCATGGCAGGGTAACTAGAGTGGCTGAAGTTTATAGCACGGACTCAAACAGTTTCCTTTCAGCTACGTACCCACCAAGTCTGCCCTTTCGTTATCCAACTTGTCTCGTTAGCGGTGGCACGAGCACGTCAGTCATTTTAGCACAGTGTCACTGATGGGCTGGGCAACGTCAGAGTAAGAGAACCCCCATCCCCTGCAGCAAGTCTGCACTCGGTGGTATCGCAAATAAACACACAAAATAATAAAATGAAGGTTGATAACACACAAGACTCCCAGATAATCTAACGGCTTAAGGTGACAAACTTTCCTCAGTCTCAATTTAAAGGAGGAAAAGGGGAAAAAAAAAGACCTCCAAGGCTTAGGCCTGGAGGAAGTCCATGAGACCCAAGTTTCCAAGGCTTCCTGGCAAGTCCTTAAGATAGGGCCGGTCCTACAGGATGAGGGAAACGCTATCACAGAAGAGCATCTGCAGAGAGGTAGCAGCAAGAATTTAACTCCCTGGTAAATTCCTTGCAGAAACCATCCCAAGGAGACTTCTCAGGAGGCACCTGAAGGAAGACGACTATTATTATTATTATTAGACGACTTTATACCAAGGACTACAGGCAGCTTCTCCCAGCCGTGCAAGGAAAAGAGGCCTACTTAATACAAAAATGGACAATAAAACGTGGCAGGGTGGACCAATTGGATGCCATAGCAGAGGCAGACTCCATATGTTTTGGGAGGTCATGGGGACACTGATCTTTGCAGCAGAGTCCTAGAGTCACAGAAAGCCCATCCGGAGAAGACAAGGATGTAAAGAATGAGAGGCCCCAGACAAGTACGGGGCCAGCAAAACAGTCAGCGTGGCTCACAGCCATCAAGAGAGGGGCTGGGAGCTCTGGGCAGCGCTCATCCCTGTGAGAGCGCTCTTGGTGGCTCTGCGAGCAGCACCACGCATCGCTTGCTGCGGTCCCTCAGAAGATGGTTGGGATGGGAGAAGGTTACAGAAGCAGGCAAATATCCCTTCTCCACGAACCCAGGGAAGCTTTAAAGACTGCTCTCAGCTCAGCTCCCGCTGTGCTTCCTTCACAGCTTCAGGTGATGCGTGACTGCGGGAAAGGCGTGAATTTTCTAGGTGCTGAACTAACTGCACTGGGCAGAGCAGACACATCATGGCACCCGTCCAGCCTGTGAACAGACTTGTTATACTCACGGGAGCACAACGAAAACAGCAACATTTTCTGCTCACAGGACAGATCTCTTTTTTTTTTTTTTTTGAATAGTGAGTACAATAAGAACACACAAAGACACTTAAAAAGGCCGTCATGACACAAGTTGGGCAAAAGTAAAAGCTTCCGCTTGCTCAACTGCACCGACTCGTCCTTCTCCTAGTGAAGGCACTCTCCCAACGTCTGGGCCACCACATTTATCTTCTGCCACGGGCTGACCTTTCTCCAAAGTCAACACCGACACAGTGCTCGGGAGCGCTCCAGCATTCTGAGAGCAGCAAATTGATCTGAGGTCATCATAACGTCCACGAGCCAAGTGGAAGGGGTGACATTTTTTCCCTTGCCAAGGCTGCGCACGCACAGGAGCCCTCAGTGAGCCCAAATACCAAGCGGCAGGATGAGAAAGAAGCCCCCTCAGCTGTGGAACAGCCTTCCCCAAAATACCCTCTGCACGTTGACCCAGCCTTACCTTGTCGCAGAAGACTTTAATCTGGCAGTAGGCTCTGTGCACGGGCTTGTTACTCCTGTTATTGTAGCTGTAGGTGTCAATCTGAAGATTCAGGGGCAGGCCTTTCACCCCCTTCTGAGAGGAGAAATCCGTGCTGAGGCAGTTCACAGAAATGAAAACCTGCAGGAGAGGAAACCAGCGTCCGTCAGAAGTGCCACGGAAATTCCTGGCTGCCCACCGAGCAATGGACTACTCAGCCAGCACTGAGACCTAAGTGCGGGTCCCCAGCCCTCCAAGGAGGGCTTTCTGTCCTTTGAGGTATCAGCTGAAATCCACGCGGAGCAGTACCACATCCCTAATCGTTTATAGATGTCATCGCAGGGGACAAAGCCCTTGAACTAGAGTGAATTTCAGCAAACTCCCAAACTTCAGGAGAGCTCCACCTGTCTTTCCTAAGTATTTTTTGCTGAGGAGACCTCATCTCTCGTCATCAAACCTTTAGCAGCAGGAATCCTCCTACACCCAAGCTTCACTGGCAAGTCTTTAACCACCCTGAAAGACTTAGATTAATTCAGGCACGGTAAACCAAAGCTTTCTGAGTCGCACATAAGCTGGTGCGAGCACAGCTTACAGGCAAAACTTTTTAAATCGTATTAAAAGCTATTAAAAATATTAAGCAGGCTATTACCTTTAAACAGAAGAATAATGCTATTATTTCAGTGAGAGAGTTTCTGGGTTTTCTACTTAAAACTATGAACACCATTTTGAATGTTCCCCAGGAAGACCTGCAGCATCTTGTTAAAGCTCAGAACCGAAGGGAAAGGGTAATATTGTCATTATTCTAATAAAAAATTGAATTAGGGGGAAAATGAATTAAGAGCGATTTTCAATGGATCTAATTTTATTTTCTTAATTGCCTCAAACAAAAAAAAACCCTACACCAGAGAGGGAGCGCGGCGTTGCTGACCAGAAGGAAGAGATATTCTCACGTGGCTGTGAACAAACAGAGCAGAGCTCTGCGACCAGAACGCGTGCTTTGTGCCGGGCCCTTCTCCAGACACAGCGCTCATTACTGGCGTGTCTCAGAAGAAGCTGCAACAATTAATTACCAGGGATTTACCAGCTACCAAGACCTGCAGTGGCTCCTCTCCTCCCTGCCTCGCAAACTAAGGCTGGCAACCCACCCCTCAAATAAAAAAACTTAAAAAATAAGGCACCAAAGCTGTGGGAGCCAGAAGCGCGTTGCCAGAGGCTGCAGGAGCACGGTCCCACCGCCTAATTGCTGACTCCTCTGCTCTAACACCAAGCGCCAGGCTGACGAGCTCTGCAGGGAGCTGGTGCCACCTTCCGGAGCCCTCTCAGTACTGCGAAGCCTCAAATGCAGCTCGGAAAGGCGTAAAGGTTTCGTTGGGATCGCTGCGGATGCCCCAGTCCCTGGAAGCGTTCAAGGCCAGGCTGGATGGGGCTTTGGGCAGCCTGGCGTAGCGATGCTGCGATTCCACGACTTACTGCTCCTGCAGTAACTCACCTGAACGCTCAAGCTCGGCACGCAGCTTCTTGTGGTGACCCCCGTGAGCGCCGCCAGCCCCACATGCAAGCCCCCATCCCACCGACATACGCCCTGTGGTGTCCCACTTGTGCACAGAGAGATCAAAACGCATGAAACAACATCTAAGGAACGCCAGCAGCCTGTCTCCGGCAGCCCAGGCACAGCTGCCTGCGGCCTGAAGCAGGGAACGGGGCAAAGAAGGGGTGCTGACAGCGCGGTGAGCGTTGGCTCAGCACTGGTTCTGCCCACTCGCCTCCCAGCTCGCGTGCCAGCACCCTAAGCCCCTCGCTGTTTCAAGGCAACGCCTCGGCTTTTTCGCATGACGTCACAAGCCACAGCTGGGAAAGTTACTTTACAATAAACTCTTCGTCTTCCAGAGACCGACCCGACCGATCGCTACCCTGACTTTCATCCGCCCGCCTCCCCTTTTCGCTGCCTTCAACTCCCAAAGCTCATTCTGCTTGCGGCGCTGGCACGGCCCCGGGGGAAAGCTTGGAGGCGTTTGAAGAGCTGCTCTCGCCCTGTTCTGAGCCGTGTAATCAGCTGCGAGCACAGCCTGAATAATCGGGTTCCCTGGGCAGGGGGGTGCTTTCAGAGAGCTTTGGCTCCGGTGTTTGCATGTTTCTACATTTTTAATTTTAAGTTTATTTACCCCGATGAATATTCACACGCAGCTCTCATGTCTGTACAAAAAAAAAGGAGGGTGTTCTGCGAGGAAACACGCACCAGCAGCCGCTCCAGGAGGTCTGCCACAGCCTCACAACTCCTGTGAAATCCCACACGAGTTTCACAGCGCCGTACCCCCGGCAGGCTGAGCTCTCTAGAAGAGGCAGCACGTCTCTTCTGGAGGATTTGGGTCCGAGTTTTGGGCTCTCCCTCCGGGCTGCTGCCTGAGAGGCTCCCCGGAGGCCGGGCTTACCAGCCACACAAAGCGCACGCGGCTCTTGGAGCCTCGGTCTCAACAGGATGGGTGCGTGCTGCTACAGCAGGGCGGCATGGGTGTCCCATGGGAACGCAGATGACAAAGCTTATCCTGCTACTTGAAGTTCTCCTCATTTGGTTAGTTTTGGCTTTGAACGGCTGACTTCATTTTAATGCCCTTTAAGCCTTCGGAACACCGGGCAGATGACAACCGCCACCTCCTCGTACCTCCCTCAGAGCCTGGCCTCTCCTGTTCCTACAAAGCCCTTTGGAAAGGATCACCTCCTCCTCCCTACCCATCCTGTAACTCCAAGTCCTATTTTCCAGCTTGAAGTCCCCTCAAGTTCCACAAAAATGGACTTTCAGAGAACAGCTTCTCCAGCTTGGGCTCAAGCAGTTTCAGCCAGGAGCTTTTGTTCAGGAAGGTTTGACTTGCGTTGGAGAAGAAACGTAAGGCCGAGTGACTGCGCCAGCTACATCCCCACCCCAAAATTGCCAGAAGAAAGAAAAACATAACCGCAGAAGTTGCTCTGCGTCTTCAGCCTGCTGAGCAAGATTCCTTTTCATGTGTCCAACCTATTTTTCCAAGGGCAGTTCCGCATTCTCAGCTATATTAAGATTTGTTGTTACTTTTAAAAAAAAACATTTTCATCTCACCTCCCAGGATTCAACACAAAGACGGCACTTAAAAATAGAGCGCTGTCAAGCCCAAGCGCTTACAACCATGAGTCAAAGCCTCAAAAGTTACGTAGGTTTTCTTTAAAAGAGATTTTGAGAAGGATTAGGAACCTGGTCCCGAGCTATTTTGCTTGCTTGGCAGTTAAGCCTTGAGCGTACATTGAATCATATTTCCAGGCTTTTCTCTCCAACCAAAGCCAGACTTTACTTTTTCTTTCTTTTTTGTTGGTTTTTCACCCCAGCGTGCTACAAGAAGCCCCGCGCCCACCAGTCCCCTGCCACCACGTGTGGTGTCCCGCAGCCTTTGGGGCAGAGGAGCAGCCCGGCCTCACAGAAAGAACAAACGGAGGCTTTAAAGCAGAGAGATCTGAGATCACGATGGGAGGCAGCGTGGGAAGAAGCCCGACCTCGTGACTTCCCGGGCTGCTCTAACCATCCGACCGCTCGCGACTCGTAAGAACGGCGCTGTGCCCACGTCGGGATCCACGAGAAACAATCTGCAGTTTTAATAACGCAGGAAAAATTAATCCGGCTGCTCTGCTGCATGCCCTCAAGGAAGGGCAGCGGAGACAGCCAAGTTCTTTCCACACAGCACCTTTTTCTAACAAGATCTGCCTTTCAAACAAACCAGGAAAAACAGGCGTAATTAAAGGGCAATCAAAGCGCTGCAGGAACCTCGCTGTCAGCGAGATGAAAGATGCCTTTCTGAAATGAAGGCTTGCGTACCCAGATCTCTTCTCCCCGGTTTATCTTGGACGCCGCGCTCCTTTGTCACACAAGAAGCACCCGCAATTTTGCTTAGTCCAAAGGCTACATATGCAGAAGCTTCAGATGAGATGTCACCTCGGACAGCCTCTCCTTACTCACCGCGGCGTGGAGGAGGAGGAAGGCACGTCTGGGGTTGCCACAGGTGACGGCAAGCAGCTCAGGTGGCAATTAGCCGGCCGGGAGTGCTGGCCCAGCACACGGACACACGGGTGAGACCTGAAGTAGGCAACAGATCTCCCCGGCGCGCGATTCCTGGACGTCCTTCTGCACGAGGCTGGGCTTGGGATTGTTCTGGTCCCATCGCCTCGCTCCCTGTGGCTTCCTTTTTTAATAAATACAACTAAACTGAACTCACCTCCTCCTGTTTGTTACGATTTTGTGACCAGAGGATAAAGGCACCGCTCGATAATCCGAGTCCATTGGCTATTTCTTTCCCTATTCAGGATTCAGATAAAAATCCAGCTTTCCTAGCACCCTTAGAGAGACAGAAGCTTCTCATTTTAATGTTATACTCAGCTTAAATTTATCAGGCCACTTCTGACATTGGATTAACTGGGTCTGGACAGAACACATGGCGTAGGCTCCAAAACACCCCCACCAGAGACAGGCTAAACCGCAATAAGCTCCTTGTTAGGGAACGCAGCCTGACACCATTTTCCATGGCCTTGGCTCACCAATTCCAGCGTTCTGCCCCACACACGGTAGGCAAAGGGATCCCAGCAAATCCTGGGGCCATTTCCACCCCACAAAGGCACAGCCTCACCTGCGGACGGCTCCCCATGTACCCTACTCGCAGAGCCGTCCTGTGGGCTGACGCAGAGCTTGCCCAGCAGGACCCATGGGATCCGTGCAGCTCCACATTCAGCTTTGACTCGGGGCTGCACGCTCGTTCTTGTGGTCTCCGGCTGGGGAAGGCAGCAGTTGCTGTGCAGCTGACTTTCACCTCCGTGTTATTTTCACTTTTTGCAGAACAGAGATGCGCAACCCTTCGGCCGAGCTAACCTGAAGAGGAACCTTTGAGGCTGACCCGGTGACAGCAGTCCCAAGGAGCAGCCCAAACAACCCATTGATCGGCCACACACGAAAGAGAAACTGCCCAGCAACTCCATGCTTGCTATTGAAGTGCTGATGGTGGAAAACGTGTGGTTTCTCTAAAGGCTTTGACAAAGATGGACACGGAAGGGTAAAATTAAGGGTCTTTTCTAAAGCTACGTCCACACGGATGTACATAAAATAGGCCTTGACATGCTCAATCTGTGCTGTGAGCTGGCAGGATGCAAATCCTCTGGCCCCAAAGCCTTATAAATTACACCGGCGTGGCTCCGAGGCCTTCCGAGAGCAGCGCGGTGTGCTAACGAAGCCATGTGGCTTCCAGGACGGGCGCTGGGTCGCGGCCAGGCAGCTCGCAGTGCGGGCAGGGCAAGCACAGCTCTGCCCGCACACATCCACCGAGGCACGTCCTAAGAAAGCAGTGCTGAGGAGACTGCTCTGTCTTTAAAAGAAGAAGAAAAAAAAAAAAACCCAAGCAGCTTAGTAGGGATCACCTGAGAGGCCGCTAATCTCCCTGCTCTCACATTCGTTTCTTCACCTCCCACGTGCGCACCGCAGGTTTTGCATCAGCAGGAGGCGAGCCAGGAAAAGGGAGATTAAAAAAAAAAATTGGGCAACTCGTGCACCTGTGGGCTCCCCAGCCGCCTCCCTCCCGCCCTTGGGATCGGACGCTCCAAATAAGGCTTGTCTGGCAGGTCCGCGACAGGGCCGCATCCGCTCCAGCCCCGCTCAGCGCCATCCCGCTCGGAGCCCGAGGAATTGGTTTGCATTGGAGCCTCCGAAGCCCTGTCTGGGTGCCTGGCACCAGGCGCGCCGCGGGTCCCACACCCCGCCAGGGAAGGCGGAGCGGGAGCCATCGCCCAGTCGCAGATAAAAGAACGTCCTCGGAGCAAGTTCATCCCCATCAAGAGAACGAAAAGGCACGGTAATGAAAGGAAAATGCATATTATACCAGGGGAACGCCGAGTGTTATCCCAACGCGTTCCGGGGCAAGGAAACACAGGAACGTCTCTGCTCACAGCACGTGGGAAAAGCGGGGAGAGAGGTTCCCATTCCTGCCAGCGCTTCCTCCCCGCCCCACGCTCTGATAAGATAAAGATGCGGCCCAGGTGTCAGCTCCCGTCGGGGTGGTTCGAAAGAAAACAAAAGCAGCAGCTTGGGGGGGAGAAAAATTGGCAATAAGGTAAAAAAAATCTGAAAGAATGAAGTCTACAAAGGCACAGAAATGGCTGAAGAGGAAGTTTTGCCATAAGGCATGAAAGGAATGGAAGTTAAAAAAAAAAATACCAGCACCCAGCTTTCCACCTAGGAAAGCTCACTGAGGGAAGGGTTTTGTTTTGGCTTTACGAAACACACAGCGAGCTTCAGAGCCAGGTGGAAGACCAGAAAGGTGGTGGAGATTGAGACACCGAGTCCTGAGGGGAGATCTTAGCTGAAAAACTCCTCCTGCTGTGCAACGTTTAGAACCAAGGGCAACAGACACTTGGTTTTAGAGAACCCAGGCCAGAGCAGGAGAGGTCCGTGCTGAGAGGCAGGCAACACTTGCTGTGCTTTTCCTGCGTCCCTGCTCCAACGCTGCAGGTACTTGTGCCTCAAAGTACCTGTGGTCTGTAGCGCTGGCTCCAAACCAATCTCTCTCCTTGAAGTATGTTTGACTCATCACATTTCATAGTTTCATTTCCAACTAACCAAACCTGTACGTCCTCAATGCTGCTCAAGGTGGCAACACCTTCTTTAATGAGGCATATGACTGCCGCTTCATTACAATGGCATCCATATAAATACGGGCAATATTCATCAATCACAACAGTTGAGTCCTTCCTACAGCGAACACCAAGAGAGGGCTACGCTAGAAGAAACTCTTAAAATAAATCAGCAGCGTACACCCCAGCTTTACTTCCAGTTAGAGCAAGAAATCTGTCCTCTCCAGAAGAAGGGAAGTCCTGCCCAGGAACCGCAGGCAGGAAGCACAGGGACCTGCCAGCAGACCACCCTCACCGGGCAATCTAACATTTCTGAAGGCCAATTCAAGTTTGCCACAAATTACCTTAATGCAGGACTGTCCCACTCATCTTGGACAACAAAAAAGAGCATTGTTTGAACTCTGTTATTCAGGGTGTCACTTGAGAGATGTCACAGCACCTCGTCTTCAGTGGAAAGAAGCAAGAAGCTCTACCACAGTATTCTCCACCTCCAAAGGCATGGTTAGACCCTTACGACATACCCCCTTTTAGGGGAAAGGGTCTTTTCACACAGTGCCTGCTTACAGCACCAAAGGGTGCCTCAAACACCACCTCGAGTTCTTGCAGCTACACAATCTGGCGAAGACACAATCACCGAGAAGACGCGGGTGCGTTTTGCTGCCTTCTGCCAAACCCTGCCTCTCCTTCGAGCTGCAGCTCAGCAGGTTGGGCACGTGAGCCGTTCCGAAGCCCCCCGGGCCGGCTCGGAGCACGCCGCCTCGCCTCGGGCAGAGCCCCGGCCCCGGCCCTCCTGCTCCACGGGGCAGGAGCTCAGACGGGACTTGAGCAAAGCCGGATCCAGCAAAGCCAGTTACCCCTGGGGAAACCGATCTGGCCAGATTGTTCAACTGTCACTGACCCGAGAGCAGGCCATGTCCCCGGGCCAGAGGTAAGGGAGAGAGAATTTGCCTCACACAGCCTAACGGGTAGCAGCAGAGGTAACAGGACAGCCAACAGTAAGAACAGAGTGGCAGGAAAGACGGGTAAGAAACGCGTGCTTAACCACGCGCATAACGACAACTTCCACCAGAAGACCTCGAACAGACACCAGCCAGGGGAGGAGAACCAGGCACGCTGTACAGACACAGGAGGAGACGGCTCCCAGTCTCAAAAACTCATACCCTGAACCTACAGATGCTTCTCCCCATTGCCAGGCGGAGGCAATCCACACAGAAAGTGCTACAAGGACCGGAATTCCTCTTCCCCAAGTTCAGCAGCAGACTTTAAAGACGGCCAAAGCCTGCTTGGTCAACGAGGAGGGGCAGGCACCTGCACAGCAAGCTCCATCCCAGCCCTAATGAAGTAACAGAAGCGAAAGATGACGAGCTCGTGTTCAGACATCCAAAAGCTGTTACAAAAACACAATTCTACCTCGACCGTCTGCCCAACGCAGCAGAAGCCCAGGACAGGGTGGGAAACTGTTTGAAGTCTCCGCAAGCCTCAGGGTGACTCCAGCGTTACCCGTTGCGTGCGAGCGAACGTATCAGCTCCCCATCTCTCAGACTCATCAGGCCACGCTTCCACCCAGCTGGGGCTGCTCCCGAGTAGCTGTGCTGACCACAGCACCTCCTCTCCGTCTTTCTACCCTATATTTGCTCTCCTTCAAGTCTCGGAAGCACCACTTACAGGCAGCCTCTCTTTCCCAGACAAAACCTGGTCTTCCTCCCCACCCTCAGCTCCCTTGCCCTTCAGGTCCTGAGCCCTTTTCCAGCTTGAACACGCCTGGGAAGCCCACCGAGTTCTTAACGCACCACTCTCCCCTAGGCTGGCCCTTCCCAGTGACTCCTGTGCTGTCTCCGAGGAACAGAAGAGGGCAGAGAGGAGCTGCCAGAATGAAGCACAAAACATTTGCTCCGAAACCCACAGGCACTGATCCCAGAGTGGGAAAAGCCTGTCACGCGTGAAGTGCTCCTGGTGTACTCGACAGCACACACCCAGCCCGCTGCGGGACACCAGCAGTCGCTCCAAGCAGAGCTGCTACGTCCCGCATCCAGGAGTTGTGCCCAGCTCTCGTCAGAACAGTTTTTCCCTCAGCAGAAAGCTGTATTTTACCCAATCCCCTGTGCCTCCAGGCCAAAGCACTCTCAGGGAGCGAGGCGACACGCTCCTGGCATGCACAAAGCGGCTCTGATGCTCCTGTACGTCCCCACAGCAAGGGCTAGCACGAGGCAAGGCAAGTTCCTGTAAAACTCTGGTCCCAGAGCTGCGAGGAGCAACTCGGTGCGACGAGATGGCGTTTCCCCCTTCGCAGTTCTGACCCACACCCAGAGCCCCGGGTGCCTGACTGAGCAATTACAGCACAGACCTCAGGCGCAGTGCCTCGCACCACCGTACTGCGCCGCACAGCACCGAGTCCTCCCCACAGCAACCTGGAACCGAGAGCAGCAGGGAAAGGGGAGAAGCAGCAACCCCAGGAGAATCGCCTGGCTCTGGGCCGGGTAACTCCGGGGCGCAGGAAGCAAGTTTCTAATAAGCAAGGCTTGCTGGCTGGTTAAATACACCGTCTACGCAACGCTGCTCTTATTAAACATCAGACACTAGTTATTCCTGGTGCTACAGAAGGTCTTCCACAGGAACCCAGCGCTCCTCATTCCCTGCTCTTCATATTCTTCACGACTATTCTTTGGGGGTGAAAAAAAAAAAAGGAGATTGAGGGGGGAGAAGGAGAGAGTGCGTGCACGCAAGGTAAGCGAACCATGCAATAAAAATTGTTGAAATTGGCTCAGGCATCTCCTGATAAGATCACAGGAGTTGGGAAAGAGCAGCAGCTCTGCTGATGAGAAATCCAACCACTGACAGAACGCATCCACTCGGGGAAAAAAAAAAAAAAAAGGTTAAACAGATGTTTAAAACACAGAGCGTTTGTTACAAACGAGAGTTCTTTGAACACTCAAAATCCACAGTATTTTGGTCTTAATGTGATCCTGATACGAAGAGTGCAAGCCTTGGCTCCTGGAATCACAGTCCCTTCAAAGCACACGGATCTTGCACACTAGCAGTGAAAGTCTGGAGGCAAATTTGCCTTATGTAGCTACCAAACCAGTCTGGGTCACATCTCCCCACACCACCTCATCCCGCGAGCTGAAATACAACCCCGGGGGGTGTCCGGAGACATTTTCAAACTGCTAGGGGCAATTTCCCTACGGACCTGCAAGACCTGAACGTTCAGGGGTCTGTCGAGCACCTGGGCAATGACCATCCGCACCAGGTACACACAGATAAAGTGCCTCAGTTCCCTGCCCAGGAACCTGTTTGAACGGTTTGGTTCACCTTTTGGTTCGCCTCGACGAACGCTGCTGGCCCCACTAAAACCAGCATCTCTGCCTGGACGTGCCAAGGATGGCACAGGGGAGGTTGTTGCACGGCGTATTTCTTCGTCCATAGAGGACGTGGCGAATTTTTAGCACCTATCTGGATCTGCTCGTTGCCTCTCTGCTTGCTGAGGCTGCCCTGAGAGGTGAAATCAAGAGAAAAATGGCTGGGCTCTGTCAGCAGGTGGGAAGAGACGGCTTTCCTCAGGACAGCCACCGGCTTCTCAGCACCAGCTCTAAGCCCTGCTCCTCAATCCTTGGCTACGGTAGCACGTTAACACCCTGGGAACACCGCCTGTCTCCTTTCTGAGGCTTCATGTCCTTGTCCATAAATCAAAGGGCTTTGTGCTTCAGAAAACCACAGCAGGCAAGGCCCTCCCTGCCACCACCCCCCTCAGGCTGACCGAGGCCAAACCCAGAAGCCAGACCTGGTGAACGGAGAAGCCCGGTGCCCAATTCTGTACCCGGGTAACAGCAGGCACGCTGCAGGGCAGCTTTCTCCAGCCAGCAGCGCGCACAGCTCCTCGCTGCTGCCTGCCGAGCACCCCATGCTTCTCCCACCGAGCTGAAAGCCAGCGGCAACCCCCAAAAACCTCTCCCTGCGGCTTTTTATCTAAAGCTCTCGTGCAGCACAGAGCAAAGCTTGCGATGACATCTCCTGGGCCTCTCATTTTTGCCCAGGTAGTTCAGAAACTCTCCGAAGACGGCTTCCGCACTTCAACTCCAGCAACAAAGCGGTGGGAAGCGCCTGTGGAACCGAGGGGACTCCGTCCTCCCTGAGCTGCCGCCCCGGCAGCTGGAAGGCGCGCAGGTCCTTTTTGGGAGCTGGAGTGGCTTCACACAGGTACAGCTAAGCAGCGGCCAGGAGAGCTGCCCGTACCTATGCACCTACTGCGGTGCCCAAAGATCAAAACGGGGTTCACTGGGAGGCTGCTGGAACTCGAAATAGGTCACCGTGCGTTGGCACCCGTGGTTGAGCTACCCAGGCATGCGTTGCTGAAACAACAGCAGCTACTCCCTCTTCTGCTGAAGACGAGCCCCCCGTCCCAGCCTTAACTCCTCAGAAATTGCCCCCCGGGCCCCTGCCAAGGGGCTGTGCTAACTGCCAAGCCCTGCTGCGCTCAGCGCCACCTCCAGCACCACCTCATCTGCCCTGGAAACCCTCGGCGCTTCCTTCTGCCGGTGCTCGCCCCTCTCAGGGAGGCGATTCTGCCAAGAACCTAAAAGCAGTCGCAAAGCTCCCCGCAGTTGCACATGCGAACCCTCTTAAGAAACAGCCAGGAGGTTTTGCCTCACGTTGGAGTGTAAACAAACTTGTTACATGCTAATCACCGGGTAGGCCACACGCCCTTCCCTTCCCCCCGCCCGGCGAATCTCTCCCGAAAGGACAGGAAACCTGAGCGTGGTCACACACCTTCGCCTCCTCGTTGATGTCCCAGGTGAAGGAAATGGCGTTGTACGCGATCTCCTCGATGTTGCTGATGGTGTTGAAGCTCTCCTTGTAGTCAGCTGTTAGAAAGGAGAGGCGTGAGGGAGAGGGAGAGGCGATACCGTCCGGAGCTCTTAATCACACAGAGCAGCTAGAAACTGCAACTCCTCAGCAACCCCTTGGGGGCAAAGGAAGCTGAACTGTATTTAAAAATGGATCATTAAAAAGTCTGGAAATAGTTCTCATACCAAACGCACACACACACATCAAAAAACAGGAGGGAGGAGCAAAATAGGGGACTCACAGAGAACCCCAACTAGAAACTCCTAGGGGAAAAGCAGACACCACAGATACTGCATGCCCCGTGCCATAACCTGCTGCGTACGGGAAACTCTGCTCCGGACGGCAGAGGAATAAGCTCTCAATAAAAGTCCTTCAATAACAAAGATTTGCATGCGCGTCTGCTTTAAGTGCCAAGTGATTAATCCCTGCTTTTATTCGCAGAAGGAAGACGAGGAGTACAACCCAGCCTTCAGCCAGAGAAGGCTGGACGCCAGCCAGCCACTGCCTTGTCTAGAGGCGAGTGGAAATTTGCAGTGTTTTCTTTTTTTGCCGTGCACCAAAAGCCAGTTGTGAGCAAAGCTGGGGGAAGGAGGATCACTAGCGTCGAGGTATTTCTGCAAGGATCTTGGCCTTTGAAGAAACATGGTATTTAAGACAGCCGCAGAGATTGTGGGCTGCAATTTAGCTACAGCCACCAAGATATGCCAAAGCAACTGCGGTTTGGAGACGGGCATTGCATCTCCCAATGCAGGACTCTAAACTCAGTCTGCTCGTGAATAAAATAAACCCCTCCCAAATCCAGCCCCTCTAAGGGGTCCTAAAAACCGCAACATTAGCTCAAAACTATCAGCAGCTCTCTCCGGTCTTTCAGCAAAGCTACTGAGAGTTGAAAGCGTAATCCAAAGGTTGGTTAAAATAACAAAGCTTTAGCAGAAAGCCAAACCGTGCCAAGGAATTAGGCTGGAGTTTGACATCAGCAAGAAGAGTGTTCCTTTACCTATGTCAATGCATCTTTGTTTGGCTGTGTGCTGTCTCGAGTGCCAGTATTTCCAGTGCCTGAGCTGATCTTCTCTTGTTTTGTCTTCAGCAAACACCACCATGATGACACTCTGAAAGGAGAGGGGGAGGGCAGAAGATTAAAGAAAATAAAAACGCAAACACGTGAAAGAAAAGGCCGCAGAGTACATTTGTCTTGGAAGTCCTCCTCGGTGTCAGGTTTTCCGCGTTGCGCTTCGCAAAGCAGCAGCACAGCTGGCCCACGTACTGCCCGGCAGGAAGGCAGACAGCCGCGCTTTCTGGGTCACAAAGCGCTGAGCAGAGCTGCCCTCCTAACTGGAGTTCACGAATCTCGTTGCAGGCGTTGCATCACCTCCACACAAGTGCTGACACCGCTTCTTCGCGGGCCGAGCCAGGATGGGTTGGTCTGGAAGGAGGCAGACGGCAGAGGAACGAGCGCTGACGTAACAGAGCGGGTGAGCTGCCCGGCGTGCTGATGCTCCGGTTGGGATTAGCTTCGGGAGAGCGTAAGGCTCCCGACACGCACGCCCTCTTTCCCAAGAAACCACAAGAGCTGCCACTTACTCGGACTTTGCTGATGGGGTGATGGATTCCTTCGCTGCTGCTCACTTCTTTCAGCGTGATCGGGTAGAATTGGCCTTTGTTCAGGTACGTCATCGTGCTGTCCCCCGGCTTCTGCCGGAGAGACTTGGAGGCTTCCAGGGTGTATTCAAAGTTATTCCTGCGAAGCAAAGAGGACAGTGATTGCTAAGGCATTTTCCTGGAAAGCTGATTAAATGTTTTACATTTAATTTGGAGAAATTCCAAAGTCGTTAGTTGACTCACTAAGCCATCAACAGGCGAGGAAGTTGGAAAACAGGATGAGCCCCTTTTTAAACTATTTCCTTCGTGAACGAAGATTTCAGAGAAGTTCTTGGCAAGCTAAATTCCGAGTCACAGCGGCAGGCCAGTCTGGAAGCAATCTATTCCATCTCGGAGCAGCAAGCTGCTCTCACGGAACAGAAAACTATCCATTAGCTATTAGCAATTAAATTAAATTCACAAGCTAATAAGCTATTCAGTGGCCACGGTCTCCTCTTCCCTCTTGGTGAACTGCAGCTAACACAACTACCTTACTCCCCTCCCTCGGAGTTCATACGAGTTTCGTGCTTCCCATTTCTGCTGTGGCTTTCCAGCAGAGGGACAAGAGGCCAGAAGCCAGCTCTGAGAGACGACTGCTGACAGCCACCGCACCTTCTTATGGGACAGGGAGTTGTTACAAGGACAGCAACTGAAGCAGGGTGGTATTTCCAACCCTATAGGTCGCTTTCCTTGAAGACGTACGTAGGAATTGAATAGTTTTCAACTATTCCATTCCAATTAGCAGCTACTGTTGGTGCTTTTGACATCCGCAGCCCCCAGGAGCCTGACAGAGACTCAGTGCAGAAGGGAGCGAGCTGCACTGCCTACTCACATAAAACCCAAATCTAAGAGAAGAAGAGAGTAAAGGCCAAGGGGGGGTGTTAAAGCATTACCCAGAAATACTGTCAAAAACATAATCTTCTGAATTCATGTTGGTCATCCGGAGATTCAATTCAGCAGGAAAGAAAACCTGGTGTAGACACAAAAAACAACACCGCAACAATTAACACAGCAGCACCAAGAAAAGTCAAGATTAAACAGATATGTGTTGCCCCAGAACTTCTGGCAGGCAAACTGATCATCAGATAAGAGCTGATTTTTGGTCTGTACACACAGGACACCGGAGCAGGTTTTTAATCCAAAACTTTTGGGTGTCAACTAAGCACAACATCTCACAAGCCTTCTGAGTCAACTTATGGCAACATTTTAAAGCTTCCTCAAATCCTCAAAGAAAAGGAGGAGCTACACAGTTCCTTGATGCGTGGCTTTCAAACAAATAAAGTCGCGGTTACTGCTGTTTTCAGCCGATACCATTAAGACACACGCACAGAGTGCCTTTTTTTGTACCTCTTGCACGCCTTCCTTGAAGGTCTCGGAGAAGGTCGAGTCCGGCGTCCGCCTCTGGGAGTTCTGCGGCTGGGTGTTGGAGTTGAACTGGTCGGGATTGAGGTTCCTGTCAAACACCACCACCCGCTCGGGGGGCTCGGGGTGGTAGACGCTCGGAGGGATGCCCACCGCGAAGCCGTGGGGCTGGGTCTCCGTTTTGATGGAGTGGGTGGGCATCGTCGCGATGGAGACGGTGACGGTCGTGTCAGGGGTGGTGAGGTGGCCCCTCTTGTCCATGCCCATCTGGGGCGTGTGCGGAAGGACGATATTGAAAGGCACATTCTTCAGGACCTGGACTCTGTTTTCCCCGGCAGAAATAAGCGATTGTTCCGTCACGTTCGGGATGCTGTTCCTTTAAAAGGCAAGAAAAAAAAAGTAAATAAACAGAACTTTTAGTTTTCTCATTAAACAAGAACTAGAACTGCTTTTCAGCCTTTGGGACAGCTGATACCAACTCTACTTACTGTCTGTGAAGAACAGCTCTACCCTAACCTGAAAAGCTGAGAAAAAAAAAAAAAAAAACAAAAAAAACCCACTCACCCACTGCTAATAACTCCACCTTGGAGATGAATTACCCTGGAGCAAAGGGTGAGGGTTCACAGCCCCGATTCTCACTGCCTGGAAAACAGCGATCCGAAACCAAGCACTGTGATGCCCCTCTCACCACATGCAGGCTCACGCTAGGCTGCATAAAACTGCTGCCTGGTGGTCGGAGGGGGATCAAGAACAAGGTCGCCGTTCCTCTGCCCTACACGTTTGCCACCCAAGAAGAGCTCCCAGGGAAATTACAGCCCTCGTTCGTGCATGTCCCCCAAGAGAAGCCCCGCTGAGACTCCCCACGGTGGTTTGCATAGCTTCACACTCTCCACCCCACCACACGCATTTCTGCCAGGATGACAGTGACACCTGCGGCCGAGCTGACCTCAGAGCCAGCCCTCCCTCCCTCCCTCCCTTTCTCCCTCCCAACGACGTGGTCCTGCCCTCTGCTCTGCACCAATTCGGACTCTCCCCCGTCCCCTCGGTGAGCCAGTTCAGCTTGTTCCACTGGCAGCAAACTAATCACTTTTTGTCCTGCTAGGTTATGGGTCGGCGGAAGACCGCAGCTGGTACCAGGGGAGCAGTGGGAACACGTGGCTGGGAGCCGGGCTGCTCTTCTCAACCAGAAGTCGTTTGAGCAAACCACAAAACCTCACCTCAGGTCCTCAAGACATTTTAATCTTCTAATCAGTCCAAAGGAAGAGGACGGTGGGAGTGGAAGCCTGTCTTGAATGAACCTCACGCTCATAATATTTATTTAATCGGTATCTTCGTCTGCTTTGGGCAGGGGGCACAAGAGAGGGAGGGCAGGAAGAGGAAGAAGAAATAAAGAAGTTCTAGAGGATACAAAAGAAGGCCACAAACAGTAAGAAAACCTAAATCACAAGCACTCTGAAGTCCCTCCCCCTCAGCCCATGCATGAGGGAGCAATGATGCTAGTGCCTGAGACCAAAATCAGCAATGAAGAACTGAGATAACTGCATGCAAAAAAGAAAAAAAAAAAAAAAGACCTCTGCAAGCCTTGGGAAGGGAAGCCTTCACTTAACGTTAAAGAAAGCAGCTTTTGCCAAGCTGACTGTACGACACAAGCAGACAGAAAGCAGAATGGATGTAAATAAGCAGCGGTTTGGGCCTCAGCTCTCCATATCACAGTCCAGCCCCTGTCCTGCTCCTGGGGCAGAAGGTTCTCTTTCAGCAGCTTTGGTGGTCTAAGAGCAAAGGAAGACAAGCAGACACAAAAACTAATACCTTTTGCTATGATCTTGGTCAGGATGTTCCACCTCTGGTTTAGCTGTTGAAGATCTCCTCTCCCTTGGCACCTGGGAAACACAACACACGCTGTAATTGCATTCCTCCTCCCGTACACACACGCAAAAAATTGGTCCTTCAAACACAGCCATTACAGCTCTTCCCCCTCTTTGGTCAAATTAAGAGAGCATCGCTCTCCGATACCAGTCATTATTAGCATTACAGCCTGACTGCTGCTAACATCCGCGCAGCTCTGGGGCGCCAGGCACGTCCCACGTCCTGCTGCCACCAACCCGGCCACCCGTGCAAGCCCTGCGCTCCTGCCAGTGTCAGACCACGTTAAAGCTGGTGGGGAAACGCAGCCCTCGCAGGCTGGAGCGCCTCAGCTGGACCTGAGGGAGAGCCTCGACGTGCTCCGAGGCCGCTCAAGGCTTTACTTTCTCCTCAGAGACCAGGGGACTGGGGGGCAACAGGCTCAAACGGTGCTCCTGGCACTTGGACCCAGCGTGCCACCTGAAGGATTAGAGCAAACGTTTTCCTGCGCGAGGAGGAGTCGACTCCCAGCACTTCCCTTTGCTCCACGCGCGCACTCGGATACTGCTCGTGTTTGCCAGCTCAGGTGCAACGTGAAGAATCACCGCTTTGCTGCTAATTAGCTCTGATGCTGGCGACGTAGCTGCATGAAAAGTATATTTCTCTTAATAGCCCCTGACTAAAGCCTAAATCCTGCCTGTTCCACGTAACACGGGAACTCCGATAACCCCAGAAATGGATTTTCCACAGCCACCAGCAGAACTCTGAAAACCTCTGTTTGGAGACCACTGAGAGCCTGACCACACCTACCCACCAAAGAACAAGGCGCTTCCAAACTGCCCGTGGCCCAAAGCCCACCACGGCTGCAGAACCCACATTGTGGCTGAAAATTTAACTTCTGTAAGGCCCTGCTAGCAACAGCTGAAGGATCAGGGTAGCCCATTAGTCAAACAGAAGAGTCTTCAAGTGTTTCTTTTTTTTTTTTTAAATATAAAATATTCAAAGGTGATCTCATCGCTGCTTTTAATATTGCAAAGGGAGAGGGGGCGTATTGCGAATGCCTAGACGCTGTCCCTCTGACATTACTTCATCACAGCCTCCAATAAATCTTTCAGCCCTAACCGTTCTGCCTCACACAAGTGTGCTGAATACCTGTTTTTCCACCGAATTTTCTACACACCTACTGATACCCAAACATGAGGAAGCCCCAAATTAGACGTTAATGTACAGCAAATCCCTTCTGCTTTGCCAAGCATGAAGGATCGACATCGCCATTCTCTTTGTAATCTATGCATTTAGAAATCAAAACTGATTCTGTGGATTAAAATTGTTCTGGTGAAAGTGTTTTTTTCTCTTCCCCTACCCAAGAGCACAGCAAGTGTGGGCACAAAGCAGAAAGGCAATGCTCTCATAAAACTAGCCGAATAACACTCACATCAGTGAATTTGTGGCATTTTGTTGGATGTGTGGAGCGCTAAGCTCCATATAAAGCGTTACAAGAATATTTTGATACACAAGACGTGTTCAAATAAAAAAAAAATAGACAGGCAAAGATTTTGTACGCCCAATGCAACCTCTGCTAGGGTTTGAGGAGCACACTGAGGCTAGCAATTGCACTCACTGCTGTTGAAAGGCATTAACCAAAACGCCAGGCCCCAGAGCCAGGCCGGCCCTCTGGCCTCCCTGCCTGCTCAGCAAAGGAGAAACAGGCAGCTCCGCCTGGGGAGCCAGGCCGCCCCAACAGCGGCATGACACCTCCCTGCCCGCAAGTGTCTGCTGGCCTCCGCTGACTTGAACGTCGGGGTGAAGAAAGCCACCCGGGCTTGGGCTTCCCATATTTAGAATGGAAAGCTCAATGAAACGTACTCCGTGCAGATCAGAAGGTTATCTGCTCGGGTTCAACTCACCCGTGGGTACCTAGGAAGGTAAATGTCTCGAGAAGACCTCAAATGCTAAGGGGAGACAACCACAGCTGCCAAAGGATTAACACGTTAACAGCTCGCTGAAGGTTAGAGGGATGCAGGCACCAACTCCTCCTGGCTGACGCTCCCCCACCCACAACCACAAATTCTGTCTTTGTAGCTTCCCGGCAGCACAAAAGCCAGCGGCCCCACCAGAACAGGAATCACACGAGCAAAAGGAAATGCATATTTACATTCAGACATGGACACGCTCCAAAGTTTCATTCATCGTGACTACTTAATACTCTGCCTCCTGCAGAACCTAGAGTCAAAGCGCTACTGAAGCTTTTGACCATTACAGCAAGATCCAGATCTTATTTTGCTGAACTAAAAATAAACCATCTTTCAAGAGATTTTTTTTTTCTTAAATTTAAAGCCATATAGTTTAAAGTCCTCATGATATATTCACGGCTTCAGCAAAATCCATGCGATGACTCTTTGTCATCAAGCAAATGACGCCTTTTCCACCGGCGGAATAAAAGCTCCAGTGGCTGTCAAAGCGCCCCCGTGACAATCTACCTTGTAGTAATCGTACAGCAGTCCGAGGGCAGCCGCGCTGTCTTCATCGCCGTTGATGCTCATCATAGCTTTGGTGGCTGCCGTAAGGGGATTTTCAAGAAAGGATTTCCAGGCTTCATCTTCGCTGGTGTACGGACGTCTCTGGGAGTAGAGAGAGTCATTCTGAAGAACCAGCACGGGTCTTTTACTTGAATCATAAAAAAAATGAAAAAGACAAAAAAGAAAAAATGCCTGTTAGAAGTCATGAAAAACATTCCTGAAGTTCTTTAAAGTTAGCTGCCCCAGTTTCACAGGGTTCAAATTCTGATTCAGTGCATTGCAAGGATTAGTCAACACAAAAAGCCCAGAAACCTAATTCTGATCTCACCCGTGCTCAGTGTAAATCGGGATTAACGTGAACAAACTCAGCTGGATTACACCAGCCCATATACAATCACAGAGCTGTTTAAGAGCACAACAGACCTGCTAACGCTCTGAATCCAGCCCAGGAGTTATACGTGCTTACTGGCCTACCACCTACAAAACCTCTAGCACATCCTACGTAATGGTAGCGAGCCGTAACCTGCTCGAGTTTCCATGTGGAACTAGAAAGTGTGAACTAACAAAACATCTTTCTCCCAGAGCTTTCAGAAGGTGCCTGCGCTCTCCGAGTCCACATTAAAACACCACCTAGAAGATGATGATTAGTTACAGGCTACACGTGGAAAACTGGCCAGAGAGTCCTCAAAAGCCAACACAGCAGTGAGTTTTTCTGACAACGGAAGCCAAAAGATTTGCTGTCTGGTTACTGCTGAAGAGACGTGAGCCTAGCTTGAGTCAATGACAAGTTATAACTGGGAAAGAGAGAAAACCTTGGTTATTTCCTTGATGATGTAGTACGTTGAGAAACTGCATCTACTCTGAACATGTTGCTGTTGCTGCAAAGGAGAAAATGTCCAAGACTTGGACCTTCAGCCTATAACCGAAAGCGGGTCATGTTGGTGAAACATATGCTTCATCTTTAAAGTCAGATCAAGGTAACATTTTAAAAATCTGACTTTTTAGATGAGCTCAAACAGTTCTCCTTGCAGTGCAAGGACAACATTAGTTTGCTAGATTGGGTGGGACAGGGGACATTTGGATTTCCTCAAATAATCCAAGATTTTTAATCCAATAATCTTTAATAGATTGATAACAGTTTTTTTTTTTTTTAAAAAAGGCAAACAAACAAACACCAAAACACATCCTCACCACCATCATACCCCTTCCCCGGAAGATAAGGATTCTTTTCATCTGTTATTTACCCAGACGCATTCAGAGATTGAAATACACTACAAATACAAAAAGTTGTGAAATACAAAGTTGTGAAACGCTCTAATCACTATAATCAGCTTAGCACTATCCTGCATTTATCACCACCTTCTACCAAAAAGATTGCAAAGCACTTTGTAAATGATGCGTTCGATCCTTGATCGGTTACACAAGCAGTCCCTACACAAGCAGTCCCGCAGCTTCAATGGGACAGCTTGGCTGAGTTTAAGGCAGTTTAAGTGTGAGTTTCCAGGATTTATAAGAGCACTTTGTACCTATAAAACAGCATTGTATAGTTGGGGAAAAAAAGCAAACAACAAAAAAGAAGAGCTCTTCACCAAACCCTTTTCTAGGTCTTTGTAGGGATTTATGTGTGGACTGAAATATGTATGCCAAATTACAGATTGCTATCGTATCCGGGACATCCTGGAGGTCTCTTCCAACCTAGATGATTCTCTGATCCACCTTCTACCAAAGACTGCACAGCAAAAGACAAAGCTGAATGGTACAAGTTCCTCCTATTCTTATACAATGCGATGAAAGGAGCCTGGAATATCCACAGTAAGCGGGCAAGTCCTCAAGGCAAGTTACTTGCGAGAAAAAGGGAAGCGTCACGAGCGCTGCGCGATCCCTTTTACCCATCCTTGCTATGCCAGGAGCCGCGGGACTGCCAGCCCACCGAGCTGCTCCCCTCCTGCACGCCCACGGGAGGAGAAGGAAGGGGGAGAAGCAGGAGCACCGGCAGCTGGGACGGCCGCGAAGAAACCCAGCAAAAACCAAAAGCTGCCCGTTTCTCTGCCGTTTCCTCAGCGAGGAGCAGCACACGCTGCCCCACCGGCACCGTGCGGGGGGAATTACCTGCGGAGCCGGCAGTCAGCCAGCCCCTGCAGGAAAACGAGAGGGGGTTAAGGAGGGGGAAGCAAAGCTCAAAAAGCTTCTGCTCGCTCCCTGGCAGCGAAGGGGGGGGGTCGAAAATCCCCGAAATCCCCCCCCCCCCGACCCTAAGGAAACCGAGGGGATGAAGCGCGGGGCCGCGCCGTTACCTGCCGAAATCCACCTTCCCGGCGGGGTGCGCCTCGTAGAAGTCCATGGGGCCCGCTCACAGCCCCCAGCCGGGCATTGGGGAGGGTGTGTGAGGGAGGAAGGGGGGGAGGGGGGGGGCGCACACACCACACGCGGCGGAGCCCGCTCCCGGCAGCGCGGCCCCGCCGGCCGCCGCCCGGCATTTAAGGAGGAGGGGGGCGGCGGCTTGGGCAGGCTGGGCGGGACGGCCGCAGGGGTGTCCCCCCCCCCCTCATCCCCTCATCCCCTCACACACACACACACCCCACACACCCGGGGGCTCCCTTCCGCCATTTCGCGCCGCCCCGCCTCAGGTCGCTGCCCTAAGATGGAGGGGGGGGGGGGGCGCCCCCTGAGGGGCTTCTCCCCCCTCCCCCCCCGCCCCACAGGGACTTCCAGCACTCACTTGTCGTAGTCCTGGGTCATGTCTGGAGGAGGCAGCGGGCGGCAGAACTGGCCCGGCGGGTCGGGACGGGTCGGGACGGGTCGGAGCGGGACGGGACGGGACGGGAGGGCGCGGGGGCGAGCGGAGGGAGCAGCGCGCAGCCCGCCGCACCGACGGGTTTTGTCGGCTTTTCTCGCCCGCTCAGGTGGCGCCGCCGGCCGCAGGTGGACGGGCGCCGCGCGGGGCCTCCCATTGGCCGCCGAGGGCGGCGGGGAGGAGCCGGCGGCTCCCCATTGGGCGGCGGGGAGGGAGGGGGCGGGACCGCGGAGATGGTGCGGAGGGGACGGGCGGCGGCGGCGGCGGCCGCGCTGAGAGGAGGGGGAGGGATGGGCGCAAAGACGCGGGGTGGCCCGTCTTCACCCTGACAGGGCTGCTCGTGAGGTTTAAAAAGAAAAAAAAAAGTTCCCGAGGTTAAAAAAAAAAAAAAAAAAGTCTGTTCCTGAGATTCCTGAGGTAAAAAAAAAAAGGCGCTTCCTGAAGTAAAAAGTCAGTTCCCGGGGAAAATAAATAAATAAAAAGCCGTTCCTGAGGTAAAAAAATGCCGTTCCTGAGGTAAAAAGTCCGTTCCTGAGGAAAATAAATAAATAAAAAGCCGTTCCTGAGGTAAAAAATGCCGTTCCCGAGGAAAATAAATAAATAAAAAGCTGTTCTTGAGTTAAAAAAAGGCCGTTCCTGAAGTAAAAAGTCCCTTCCCGAGGAAAATAAATAAACAAAAAGCCGTTCCTGAGGTAAAAAGTCCGTTCCCGAGGTAAATAAATAAATAAAAAGCCGTTCTTGAGATAAAGTCTGTTCCCGAGGTAAATAAATAAATAAATAAATAAAAAGGCCGTTCCCGAGGAAAATAAATAAATAAAAAGCTGTTCCTGAGGTAAAAAAAAAAAAAAGTCCGTTCCCGAGGAAAATAAATAAATAAAAAACCGTTCCTGAGCTAGATAAGTAAATAAAAAGCCGTTCTTGAGGTAAAAAGGGCCGTTCCTGAGGTAAAAATAAATAAATAAATAAATAAAAAGCCGTTCCTGAGGTAAAAAAAGTTCGTTCCTGAGGAAAATAGATAAATAAATAAGCCGTTCTTGAGGTTTTAACGGCCGTTCCTGAGGTAAATAAATAAATAAAAAGGCCGTTCCTGAGGTAAAAAGCGCCTTTCCCCCGCGCTGCCCCCCGGCGGCTCGACCCCACCGCCCCCCTCGGGGCCAGGTTTCCCTCCTCCCTCCCGCCCCGCTCCCCCCGCGACTTTCCGCACTAAAACCCCTTTTTCAGGAAAAGTCCTTAAAGACGGAACAATTCGCCACTGCCCCGGTACGGCGGACCCCAAGGACGCAGCAGCCCTCGAGCTGGGCGCAGGGGTGGAGGGAAGGGGCGGCTGAGGACGGAGTTAACGCTGCTGAAGCCTCGGGCTGACAGCGGGGCGACCCTACGGGTACATGGGTACGTCCAGCGGGGGCACACCGACATAAATCGGCAAATCTTGAGTTTCTCCTTGAGAAATAAGGGTGGGAGGCTGCCTGTTGAAGTAACAAGCTGAATCAAACCCCATGCAGCAGCCACGCTATCTATCACATGTCAAGATGCTTCAGATAACTACTGTAATTTAAAAGCGTGTATACTAATAAGAGGTCTCTCTTCTAGGTCAAAATCTCTTCCCTATTTGTACAGGACATACTCCAATGCAAAATTACAGAAGGACAATTCAAGCAGCCAACCGAGGGAAATATGAAACTAAAGGGAACAAACTTTCACTAAGGGTCTAATTCTGGAAGTTGCTTAATATCCTCCGACTGGATTACAACTAGCGTTCTAGAAACAAAATGCTTTGTTTGGATCTGCAAACATTGGCAATAGGATGGCAAAAGATAAATATTGCTATCTGGGTAGGATCTCGCTCTACAAAGTGAAATGAACTGACTTGAATTGTTCTTCATGACATGCAATAAAAGCTATTCTGTATTTTTAAACCGTTTTAAAATCTAGTTCTAGATTACGCAGAAGATGTAATTTCTTACCTGCTTGCACTTATGAAAAAGTGCTATCATCAATTAAGATGTCAGGAAATCACATTTTTCCAAACAAGTAAAACTTGCTTTGTTTCCAACATAAATTACACAACCAGCTCAGAATTAGAAGTATTGGAAAGGGCTGCTAACTTTCTCAGCTGTTATTTGCCCATAACGCTCTCTGTTCTTAGAGCTCGGGGATGTGCACGCGCGATCACCGCTTTTTGGCACACGTGCACACTTTTCATTAACACCAAAATACGGTCCTACCCTGTAGCTCTCAGTGACCCAGATGCAGTGTGCCTTGAAGTTCAGTCACCTGCTTACATTGCACCCCAATTGCTGAAATCTTAGTAATATGCCGTGCTTGGCATTTCCACTTTACTAAAGTTTGCCGAGGCTTTATTCCAAACAAATCAAAGCTGGTGCCTCTGCAAAAGAGTCTGCTTTTCTTAACAGCCTGATTCACGGATGAAAATTTAGTTATCGACATGGCAATCACTTCCACATTCAGGAGACAATGATACAAACACCGGATTGTGACACCACTGACTAATCTGCCGGTCACAATCTAGACTCTGTAACACCACTGGTAGGTGTATTTCTGTGATGTCACTAACCCGATTGCATCATCACTGGATAAAATCAGGCAAGAAGCACAAAGGGATTGAGGAGGGCTTTGGTTTGGGCACGAAGCCATCCCAACCTGATGTGGCAGCACTCTGGCAGGACTTCCCTTGCCTTGTGCTGACTGGCGTTCGCTCCAACTGCTTCCCTCACGCAGCCCTTTCACCTCCGTGTCACTGCTCTCCTCCACCTCTTATGCCCTCCCCTTTACCTTTTCCTCTTCCTCAGTCCTGCCTTCAGCGCTCTCCTTCCCTTCCTCATGCATTCATTTCCTGTTAAGTGAATTCCCACTCAAAACACATAAAGAACCCCACAGAACCCACACACCATTTGCAACCATCCGGCTGAGCGCTGTCTCAGCGTGCTCATCCGTTTCCCTATTGTCTTTTGACATCACTCTTGAGAGAAATCGGGAGTTATTCTGGACGAGGATCACCCACTGTTAAGACTTACCTAACCAATAAGGCTCTATAAGTTCGTACGTGATAATTATCATCTTCGTGCACCGGCCATTCATTCACACCTGTGTAACAAACAAGTTGCATCAAATTTGTAACAGTATTTTTGATTTCGCAAAACACAGCAGGCAGTCAAGACAAGATGCTTTCTACTTCATCCAAACCCCTGAGACGCTGGAGCCAAGCTGCAGATCTGGCTGTAAGGAGCACCAAATCTTCTATACTTCACTGCACGGCCCACCAGGCAAGCTCTTCTTTTCTGCATTAGGCCATATGGTCACCGACGATACAGCTGGAGAAGTAAGCCCACAGCTAACCACTGACCCCCGCAGAAATAACCCGAAGGAGTCAAAGGGATGAAAAGAAAGAAAAGCCCAGGCAGAAGTTCATGAACTCACCAGGAAGTGAGGTCAAGCAGGCGCAAAGGAAAGGAAGAGGCAAACAAGTGGACAAGGAAAAGGAAGGTGGAAATGCCTTGTAGGAGAACGATGGGGAAAAAGGAGTAAAGAAATAAATGAAAGCTCAATGCATGAAATACAGAAGAGGAAAGTGTTGGCTTTTCAGTCATATCCCTATATGCAATCTTTCCAGCATTCCTTAAAAATCTCATTTTCCCTTTAATTCTGTATTTAGCCTTAAAAATAACATAGAAACTGTTCGCAGAAAGCAGACCATTCAGGGCCAGGAGATGCAGGTCCACTCTGACATGCCTACCACATAAATGAGCCAAATTTGCAGAAGCCTACATACAAAAAGAAGTCAACCTGAAGTCTAGAATTTTATATCGACAATAAAACCTTTGGCTAGCCAGTCTTACTGAACGTCTCTCATCCCTATAAAGCACTTCCTTTGGATTTAACTCCTTTGTACATACACCCTACTATACGGGGTGAGAGCGATGTAGCAAGAGGACAGCGCGTGCAGCTCGTTACCTGCATACTGTTCTCTGCCTAATCCGCTTTGCTCCACAGCACAGCCAGCACTCAGCTGCCCAGCCAGGAGCTACAAACGGCACGGAGCTCAGAGACGAGCCTCCCTTCAGTCAACAAAATGTTTTGTCACGGTCTTGTGCCGAAGTAGCACACCTCACTGCGCTGATGAGCGTCCCTCGCAGCCTAACAGAGCGGGTTGCCTGCGGCTGGGAGAGGGCCGGTCACCAGCGCTGCCTCCAGGGACCGTGCTCCGAGTCCTGCTGAGAAGCACAGGAACCAGCCCGGGCGCAGGCTTCGTGGAGCTTGCCTCTTCACCGGGAACTCGCTCACCACCTCGGCAGCCTCACACGCCAGCCTCGGCTGCTGTGCCACTGCGATATAGTTTTGGATGAGCAAAGCCACTGCTAGGACAACAAGGAGGTCTTGGATCAGATACAGAATGCTTCTCCAGTACAGAGCAGCCACGTGAGACTGTCAGAGGAGTTGGCTTGTATTTTCTTTTAAAGCCGCCTGGGTTACTGCCAGATGCAGGCTGTAGATGCTGGCGAGCGGGGAGGAGCGTTCTGGCTCTCAAAACGCCGCCACTAGCAGTTGTACGAGGGCAGCTATAACCTCACGTGAGGACACCAGCATTCGTCATCCCGCGTTCTGCCAGTCCTTACTCAGTCTCTCGTTCAGCGCACGCAGCGCTGAGGAAAGCTTTCATCTCTGCCAGTTCCCACATCTTGGCATTCCCTTCGTGCTCTCCCTCGTGTAATCTGGCCAGGAGCAAAGGAGCTTCACACGCAAGGAGCAATGAGACCAATGACCGCGGAGGAGATGCTGGAAAGCGAGCATTGTGCTTTTAGTGTGGACAAAGCACCGAGGCACTTTACTTTGGCCAACCTGCATGCTATCATGCTCAGCCAGGAAATTTATGACCATATGTACTGGGAAACCCATTTGGTTTTGGATCAAAATCTTGAACAAAGCTATCCTGAGTCTTCTGTGCCTCTGAAGCAGCATAAAACTTACTCAACCTGACACAGGGAAGGGATGGATTAGCCACGGGGCAGACAGCTATCCAGGGACTTTACATTTTTAAGACTTTCCCAGAAGGCTCGTAGGTCCCAGCCCTTTTGCTCCCAGCTGGCCCTGCAAAAACATCCTCTTGACAACTTTCCATAAACACCCTAAAATGACTTTTCAGGACCATCAGCAAATCTTGGTCATCCACAAAGGGAGAAAAGCCAGCATTAAGCATTCAGAAGACACTTCTGAGCTTCCCAGGAAGTTATGAGAAGCCAGTTTTCACTGCGTTGCCTGCAACGCTGCACGAAGCTTTCCCAAATCTCCTTAACACCATTGTTTCAGGGGACATCCAAATAATAGCCTAGGAAAGACGTAATTACAGTGAGGCCCATACAACACACTACTGACAATATATTGAACTAGCATTGCTTACAGGCGTGTAACCTTGCTGATTCTCATTTCTCTTGTTAAATCAGGCTCAGAGCCCTCGCTCAATGCAAGTGGTTAAGGAGAAAGCCAAACACCTCTCCTTCATGCCTGGAAAATTATAAAAAATTTGAAAAGAAAAAAGGTACGTGGCAGACTAAGTTGATATTGAGAATGCAAACACACCAAGGCAGTGAAAAGACAGTAAAATTCCAATTCTGTTGGAGACTAACTTTCAAAGAAAATTAGACGCCTATCATATTTCTCCAAGGAATCAATAGAAAGGTTGCATTATTGAAGAAAATTCATAAAGTAAGGTTACATTTGTACTCTTGATAGAAAAAACAGCATGTTAAAGTATAATACGCAAACTGGGAAAAAAATAAATTCACTTTAGAAGGCACATCAAGGTCTCAGAATAACTGATACGCTATTGTCTAAGTTAGTAATTATTCAGCTATTCAAAATCTTCTCAATACATATTTAAAATTTCAATCTAAAAAAGCACTTCGTTTTAACCTTGCTTGGAGACTTGAATTTCCCCCGGGAGAAGTACAAAAAGGCCCGTATCAGAAAGCTGAGCTTTCCTTGGCCGTTTTCAGCAAACAGTTACCGGAAGGAGCTGCAAGGTGAAAGCAGATAGAAGAGGTGGTGGGAACTGCTGGGCTGCGGCAGACACCCTGCCCTTCAGCCGTCTGCTCAACCAGCACAGCTCCGCCTCGGGCTCATATTAACTGGACTCCAAGCAGTTGTCCCCGGAGAGCTCGGCTACACTCCGCTGAAGATAAGGCACTCTCGTGGTGGCTCCTCAGCTTCTTAAACATCACTACTCAAGCGTAAGTGCCGATTGATTAAGCTGGATTGAACTACCATTAAGTATTTCAGAGGCACACCCTTTTCTCTTAAATCTGCCTCTTCACCTATGTGTCCAGAAGGCACATGGCTGTTGATGATTAATTGCAAGCTTTATTCCAGTTTATTAAAGTACAACTTTAATTTATTCTAACATCCAAGGGAGCTTTGTTACATTTGTAACAATGTAACAATGAGTACGGTATTTTTAATTTATGAAGCTGAGATTTTACTACTACAGTAGTTTTAAAAGAAAGGTGTACCTATAATTAAGAAGTGCACAAGTCTTTCAAATGAAGACTTCTGAATTAAATTAAGCCTTTATGTATATAAAGTGTCTTTTAGATAGGTAATTCAGAACTTTAGCAAATACTATAGTATAACGAATGGGATACTTTCAGGAGTTTGAGGAAACGCTGTTAATACACGCTGTTAATGCTTTCACATTTCCGTCAATTTTTAACTGACGCAAATAGACCCAGAACAAGAACAAAGAATAATTTTTCTAAATATTTACAAACTTCAGTAATTCGCTCAGGTGAGGTTAAGTATAATAAATAACAGCTAATTTTAAAATAAAAACATGAGATCTGATTCAAATTGGTACATTCTGACTCCATTAGTGTAATTATCAGTTCAAGAGACGTCCAAAGTCTTGAGGTAGCTAGCACAACATGGCAATACGCTCTGAACTCTATCACTTAGGAAATATTTAACACAAACTACAGGTAACAACTCAGCCTGTACTCTTTCCCCCACCAAACACGGGTTAGCTTCGTGTTGCTAAAAGCATACTTTCTCATCTGCACGTCACAGTCACTTTATGGGACCACGGCTCTAAATCCGTTCTACAAGAACTGCCTAAAATGTCTAAAAAAGTAAAAACTTTCACCTAAATGGTATCATCTTTTCTGTCACCTCTAATCAGGACACCATGCTCTACTCTACTGAGCCAGTGAAGCTTTCGTGGCTTGCCAGCATTTCCAAATAACTCTTACAACTTACTTTTAATAGCCTGCCCGCCCTCCCTTCCACACATTCCTGTCTGCTCTACCTGTGCTTGAAATACTGCTTTATCGCTTTGCTTCAGGTGGGTAGGGCAGCACGTCTCCTCTCCTATCATTCATTCATTCACCTGCTCCCAGTTCTTAGACAACAGTTTCACAGATTGAACTGCAACAAATTTGAAACCCTTCCATCACACTTAGGCTACTCACTGAGCTGATTACCTTCTCGGATTACATCTCACTGAAGCCCAAGCCTTGCTCAGGAAGGAAGCTATTACTAAAATAAAACAAAATTTTAAAAAAGTCTGCAGACAGCATTTTTCTTGTCCACGATACCGCCTGGGATCAGCTGGTGATTTTGTGATTGATCAAGTATATTTGGCAACTTTGGTACTTTGTGCTGACAGATGGAGTTACGGAATTTTGTTTCGTTCAACTGAAGGCAGCATTATTCAGCTGTGTATCTACCCAGCATATCTCTGTTCAACATATGTATATGTTATGGTGTCTTTAATGTAGTCGTAGCACCCAACTTCATTTACACATTGTCTGGGATAGTTGGAAAACACAGTGCATACATAAGATTGAGCATGAGAAACGGGTAGAATGGCTGAGGCGCAAGCTGCTGCATTTTAAAGTGATCAGAAGAAATGAAGTGCGGCTCAAAAGAGTAGCATTGCAAAAGAAGAATGACGGGAGGACCTGGCAGCTACTGCTGTACAAGAAAAAGGATGGGGAGTTCCAGGCATAAAAGCAGCTGCAAAAGCTGTGAAGCCTGGAGTGGAACACGGACCCAAAAGGCGTTAGCTTGAATGAGAGGCTCAGGCACAGCAAGAGACTGGGAGATACTCAGGATGCAAAGAAATGTTGAAAGCAGTGCCAGAATTGCTGCAGAACAGACCATTTAGGAACAAAGACTAAACAACTCACTGCAGTGAAAACATCAACCACCCGCTCCTTTTATTTGTTAACACGCTATTTCAAAACAAAGTAAACATTACTTCCTAGAAATATATTTGCTGTCATACAAGTCGGTAAAAAAAAAGAGTAGCATTTTAATTGCAAAATCTTACAATGCAATTAGATGCCAACGTGCTGTCCAGTACACTTGAAGCATGTAAAATTATGTGGAAAAAATGGCAATTTCATAGCTTCCTGTTGGCTCTGTTGCAAAGTGAGGAAATAAATCTTGGTAAACAGTTTCCTTGGTAACTCTCCCAGTTGGAAACCAGTGACTGACTTAAATTACCGATGAAGTGACACTACAGCCGCAGTGCAGTGGCAGAGCTCAGCACTACGACCTTAACAGGTTTCTATGCAGGAAACAGGAACATCGGTAGTGTAGATGTGATACCCCGGTTCGGGATCAAACCAATTCACACAGCTTTAATACTATTATATTTAGGTCTCTTTACTTCCTTAAGCCTGTGTTGTATTTTGGCTTTTTAGAGAGTTTTTTATTAAAAAGTTTGTGTTCTATCACACACACCTCTTCATGGATATAAGAGGGCTGTATCCTCAGAAGAAAGGAGAATAGCCTTAGCACAAAATGGTAACTCTGGGGAAAGTCCACTTCTTTATAGTGAGCCAGATGACCACACAATCTGAAAAGAAAGAAAGGAAATATATCAAATTCTACTTAGAGGAAAATTCCAACATCTTATCAACTGCCTAAGTCACAATTCTTGTCTACAATGTCAGTTCTGTCCAGAAGAAACTTAAAGGACTGGCCCAAGATATGTCAGAGATGGTACAGAAGCATTAAGAAGTAAAAACATGCATAGCTTCTTGCCCTATGAATTAGGATCATCCCGCACCAGACAAGAAATGCGTTTTTTGCCTTTCAGCATGACGTTGAACCAGTGCTCTTTTTACCAGCATTCAGCACATGTAGCGAAGTGTGAACTGGGCTACCTCAACCTAGTTTTAAAACTGCCAAGACCATCCAGTGCAGAAACCCCAAGCTCTTTTTTTCTCTTCCTATTTGCACCTATCTCCCTACGGTCCCCTCTCCTCTTGCTGCCACTATGCCATGCAACGGTAACCCATCCAGTTCTTGTCCGCTGCCTTTGTGTGCTAAACATGGAATACCCGCCTAAAAACACGAGAGGAAAGCTAAGCTCACGTCACTCGAGTAATATAGGAAGCACTGGAGCATAACATTGGCCGTGTTGACAAAAAGTAATTAGTGCTATAGCAGCCTTCTGCTTAATTATTTTGTAGCCGTTGTGGCAACAATTTTAAGGGAAATGAGGAGTTTCACTGCTGAAGTGTGTAATGAAAACAGCAGACTGGACTTGCTAGTAAGAAGCGCCAAACACACCCAGCCAAAGATGACGGAGGACGCACAGCGTAGATAGTTCAATTGCATCACTATTGCTTGGTTCAGCAATTTAGGCTGGAAAAATAACCTGTTAAGCCCAGATTTGCTTTTATTAAGAACAGAGAGTTTAAAGTAGCATAAAATCCAGCTGCTTCAATTAAAAAAACCCAACACTTTACATTCACACGAGGATTCAGGTGCTATTAGCTGTATAAATCCTATGCAGCCTCCGGTTTACTACGTGTTGCCCTGGGACGTGGAGAAGCAGAGTTTAAATTTCCCCTCTGTCTGATTCAGAGCAGCGGTCTTAAATATTCACCAGAACAAGGACTGGAACCTGTCTGTCCCAATTTTTATGGGCAAGCGTGCTAATTACTAGACTATAGAGTCATTTGCTCGCTCCCTCTGGCCCAAAAAAATATTTACATTTTACCTCAAACTGGAGGAACAGATAGACCCGTCCTGGAGTACCATGAAAGTCACACTTCGGGGAACAAAGTCTTTGTTTAAATCCTCCCGAAGCTTGGCAGATTGGAAATCTGAAACCAGGTCTCTCTCACCGTGGGTCCCATGGTCTGCCCGACAGATTCTGTCCTCATGCTGCCCAAAAGCTGCCAGCGACCTCTTACAAAAGCTGGTTTTAAACTTTTCATTTCAGCAGTGTCAGAAGGAACCAGCTGGCTCCACAACCCCACCCAAAGCTTTGCTAAGTTCAAGCGTCACTTATAAGTGGTGTTGGTTGAACCAAATCTGCATTTTTTGGCTAATATAAATTTAAACATTTTGTGACACCCTCGTCTTAACCCCAAGTTTCAGCACTTACAATTCTTGAGGGCAATTCAGTTGTCAGAGCTCATTTTCTAATGGGGGTGGAGGGGAATGATGCTGTATGTTCTTAGGCAAAACGTGCCTGAGAATCCATCAATACTGTAAAGCACCTGCTCCACTAATTGGAGTTACACTTTTCACAAGAGTCCCTAAAGACAACAGACATGCACACACACACTTTTGCTCCATTTTGTGTTCTTTCTGTGCTATTTACACTAAGAGCACCTCTAAAGAGCTAAAAAATTTCCAAGGGATTTTAAATTTAGATGTAATAAGGGAAAAGCCTATCTATCTTTCTCAACGCTTCTCACACGTAATACTTTATCATATATCATCTCAAAATAGTCATATACCCAATTACTTTAGAATTCAGCTTAAAAAATAAACCTCTAAAATATAAGAAAATGAAAAGAACATTTTACCAATCAGTTTACCGCCCTCAGCTTTGCCCATGCTGGAACCACACTTTAGTCCTACAGCTAAAGCATTCCAGCAGTCCCAGTCAGACCACGCTGATTTTTAGAGATTTCGTATCTTTGTTTTTCGTTCTCTTATACATACACACACTTGCATAGGATAAAACCCCATATCTGAGGGAGTAGATGTTATTTTCCAAAGTTAACTAAGTGTCAGGTGTATAATTAACTACTTGCATTGCAAATGATATAATGGGAAATTTAACCGGTAAGAATTTAAATTCAAATCTTGCTTTATGAAAGCTATGACAGTTTGCCATTAACATTTTAATACATTACATATGAAAATGCAGGCTTAAAAACAGACTTTGCATGAAAAGATTATTCACGCAAACATACACCGAAATATCCACTCATTCCGTGTGTATATAAGATTTACGCAAATTTGTGGTAAAAAGGATTATTACCTCTCCTCCCTTAAAAAAAAAAAGGCCCCCAAAAAAAGCTTCTTATTCATACAAAAGAATGAATCCATACAACCAAAGCTCTTGTAATATAACACTGTGTTTACATTATTCCAACCCATTTCTGTCACGGTGGATATGTGAAAGGCAATGTGAAAAGGAAAATAAAGATAAGCAAATAAATCCGCTAAAAGAAAAGACGGCATACAGGTAAAAGCCAGTTATTTTCAAGGGGAATATTTAATGTTTTAAAAATCAGAAATGTATCGCTAAGATTTTGTAGGGCCTATTGCTCTCTTTAGCATGACATTTAGAAGTGTATATCAGATAAAGATTTAAGATGTTCAACACACATTCAACAACACACAAATGAAAACTCATTTCACATTAATGTACCCAACCTCCTTTCCAAAAAAAAAACCAAAAACACACAAAACCCCACATTGCACACATGAGAAATTCAGGAGAATCCATCTGCAAAGTTCTTTTTTCTTCTTCCCCAGTGATATCCACCATACAGTGGTCTTCTGGATTAGGATTTCATGGTATGACCAATGGCAGAACCAAAACCTGGCACACAAACCAGAAGCCTTATCTACAACACCAAGGGAGCTCAGGAGAAGCATTATTTTAGATATTTCCTGCTCCTTGGAGTAATGCTATGAACTCCTGCATTCTCTTGGCAGGTCCTTTGCTCTCTGTCACTGGCCTGCCCTGGCTCTCTGCCTGTACCCACCAAGTAGAGTCGTCCCCCCCCAAGTTTTTGCAGAATTTTACACAAGTGGAAGGTATTAAAGGACGAGTGAGAAGTGTGACACAAACCAGGCAGACAGTGAAATATTCATATAACCTTGCACAAGGCCGGCTAAACTGGGCTATAAAGGACCTAAAGAGCAAGGAGAATTAAAGTAAATGACTATACTAACAAATAGCATCATTGTTCTGATATACCCTTAGTTGAACAAATAAATAAATAAATTCCCTTTAATTTGTGAAGTCAGGATTTGGGGACAGTTCTCTAGTAAAGACGGACATTAAACATTTTTAATAATAAGCACAAGACGTTTCCTTTTCCCAGATTTCTTACTTTACTTTTCCAATCTGCTTGCAAAAACAGCTTAGAGGAAGTAGTGATCGAGTCCTCTTCATTCCCAGTCATTTTATTTTTAGGTATATTTTGAAGGCATTAACTAGCTATTTATTTGAACTCTGAGTGCTAATTTTAACATGAAGTTTTTATTAAGACCACCAAAGAAAAAAAAAAAGGCAAGAGAGTGATTTAGAAACACTATTTTCCATGCTTTTTGGGGCTCAGAGGAGAGAGGAATGGAAGCTTTCCCATTCTCTTAAGAGCGGTGGTGCAATAGTTTCTAAAATACTACAAAGACGGAAGCGTGGTGAATATTTCTATCTAGCTGCTACTCTTGCCATGTGACTCTACTTGTTGATTTTGTCTCATCTCCTCTCTTCTCAAAAGCTCGCTTTGATCACTCTTCATATTACAATGTCTACTCTCAATCCAAGACTAACCCTTCCGCACACACCCCTTTCTACAAATGATTTTAAATATATGTGAAGACATAGTTGTATACACACCCCATATTCGTCATTTGGAAAGAAAAAAATATAGATATATGTATATACACACATGGTACTTTCCTGTCAGGAGATTTTTCCAAAAGGTATTTAAGGAAAATTTGAATACTTACTTTTCAGGACATAGTCTAGTTGTGCACAGCCAATAGTCAGGGTTGATGGTTGTAAGTAAACCGTTTTTTTCTTGCAAAATTCCCTTCAGGCTATGCCCATGAAAACAAGTTCCATCTGTGTTTTCTTCAGACCAACTTAACTGAAAACTTGAAGGATTTGGCCTTTCAGCAGGTCGCACTGAACCAGACAGCTTGCCAAACTGATTTTGCAAGTTCACAACCATCTCTGTACAAATAGAAACAAACAAGGGAAAAAAAAAAGCAAAAGTATTAAGTGTTGGAGTACCCTTTAGAGGCGATTTAAAAAGGAATAAAATAGGGGTATTTGTACCTTTTTTTTTTTTAATTTTATTTTAAACCTCTACAAGGAATACTGAGAAAGCTTAGGGCTCTATTGTTCTTTCCTCCATTGCATTTAAAATTCAACTCTGCCATATGCTTTAGAAAAAGGTTTTGAAAGACGATTCGAAATGTCGTGTTCTTCATACCTAATGATAATAGTATGAGGGTCTTCCAAAAGCATTCCCCAGGTAAAGCCAGTAAAATCCATTTGATACTGCTGATACTATTACTCTTACAAAACACATATGCCAGGATGCCTTTCACTGTATTTACCTGGTCATATGCTATCACTTGGACTGGATAAGATTTATTGAATAGCTTCTTGTGTACCAGAATTAAGGAAACCTGGCTTCATACACATATGGATTTAAGGTTACACTTTTCATAGTGTAGATTTCAACTGGAAATAAAATAAATAATAATAAAAAAGACACACCACCTTTCTCCACTACTTGTGAAATACTCAGAAAAAAATCTAATATATGGTGTAAGAAAAAAAAAAATCACATCAAAATGTTTCTTCCTCTTAGTGAGAGCATTTTATGGGGTCTCTCTCTTCTCCCTACCTACCCTTTCAGAAGCCCACAGGAACAACTTTGAAATTTCTAAACACCGTCAAATGCACGTGAGAATGACAAACTTTCATACTTTACTGAGGCTGATGGACAGAGGAAAAGATGTTTTGATGATAGATCAGCACACACAACATGACCAAACAACCCTTTGTTTCCCTAGGATAACAAGCCAGCTAAAAAACACTGTTGTTGGAACTCCAGGTTCTTTTTATGATCTGTATCTGAGTAAACTCATTCGTAAATTGGAAAAAGGCAGGAAAGATATCCTAAAGTGATTCAAGGAATGGGAGGCTTATCTTGCAAGACAAAAGAAAAGCTTTCCTAAAATCAACCACCACCACCATCCACTACCAACCCCCCTGAACCCCCCCCAAAAAAAAAAGAAAAAAAAAAAGAAAAAAAGAAAAGAAAAAAAGAAAAGAAATGAACATTTTTGAAACCTATACCTGACATACAAGTATATGCTAAATGCCAGAAGGGTAAAAAACTGCTACAGGTAAAGGAAACTTTCAGAACAAGAAACATGCAATCTGTCCAGAAATAACCAGCCAAAAGTACAAAATGTTTAACACCAGCAGAAGGACAGTTCTAGAGCACTCTCTGCATAGGTATTTAGGTATTCATCATCTCTGCTATTTAACATTGTTTTACGATGAATCTTGCCCAGTCAAAATAGCACTATGGGAGAGTCTGCCTGCAGTAGTCAGTGGTAAAGCTCAGTAATCTATGTAGCTCAAAGAGAAACAGAACCAGATGGGGAATCCAGAGTGGCACAGAAATAATAAACAATGAATATTTTTTTCACTTTTTCTTACAAACACGGGAAGTACAGGGCATCTGAGGAAACTATCAACTTGGAATAAAGCTAAACATGTTTTTCCACAGAAGGTGACTCAACTGCAGGATAACCCCTACAGAATTGTGAAGCGTGAAAACATGAATAAAAACCAAATGCATTCTTGCACAGGAAGTCCAACACAAGCTATTCAAACCAAATAGGGCTATACAACGTGCTTACAAGCCCCTGAACCAGTCACTTCATGAGACTGGAAGAGCATATAAAGGGAAAAACATCACTTGGCACACTTAACGTCTCTCTCCAAATACCTGCTGCTTACTACTATTAAATGTAGAATGAGGAACTTCATGTTTTATGTAATTGAATAAAATTCTGGTTCTCCTAACCGATGACTGTGATTTTTGTTGCTTTTCTTTTGTTTGTCTGTTTTTAATAGAAAAGTAAGTCACAATAAATTCTTAGAGGTACTTCTACATCTACTAAGATAAAATGGATGGACCTTCGTTCTGACCATATACAGCTAGCCATTCAAGTAAAGTCATGTTCAGACAAAAAAGGCTCCTCGTATTTTTGTAGAAGACTGCAAAAATAACAGAGAGAGAAGATGGACAGGCAGGGTCGACCAAAGGACATACTGGGGGAAGAATATGAAGAAGTAAAGAGAAGGGCTAGAAAAGCCATGGGAGAGCAACAAAAATTGATGAAGAGCACAGTTATACAAAGGCAGCTGACAAATCAGTGTGATGAGGACACAGTACTCATTCTGAGATTACATTAAATAGGTCATTAGGAAGACTGGCAAAGGGAAGACTGGCAAAAGGAGTTTCAATTAAGCAGGAGGAAAACGTCTGATTGAAGAATTCCAGCCATGAGTTGTAAAATAGCACTACGTTAATTTTACCTGGAGATGAAAGAAAGAAGGGAAAGTATTTTAAGATGTAAATGTTATCACAGTCAGGGTTGCAGATTTTCTGTGATGGGAAAACTTGGAGCACATTTCTGTGCTGATGGAAAGAGGCAGAATTTACTCACGTCTTCTCCTAAGAACTTTGGATTTCTTCTTGACCGAATAAAACAATGGCTTTTCACATCTCCACAGATACCTACAGTAAGAGAAACAGAAGTTGTTAGGAAAAAAAAGGCTTGAGCAAACATGTAAAAGAATGGCAATTTCTTAAAATACTGCTAGAGCTATTAAAATAAAAACAAAATAATCTAATGGTTAGCACCACTAAATCTAGTCCCTCCAACACATACAAAAAGCCTTTCTTTTTAGTAGATAACCAGATGCATGTAAGATTTACTGTAATCAGCTAATTGTTCAGTTGTATAAGCTACTTGTCACAAAAAGTGTGCATTTAATTAATATGTTGGATAAACTTGATGAGTGTAAATAGAAAATTAAGATAGGGATTTAATTGCTTTATTCACCCAAGCTGGCTGGATGGAAATAGGGAGCAAATTCCAAACCTTTTCAACTTCTGGAGAGGTGGGGATTTCACTTAAAACTGTCTACCTTAAAAATATTACTAGTAGTATTAAGTACTTAAAAACCTCTTACTTGGCTCTTTCTTCATCCAGTTTTTTTTGCTCCGCATCCAAGGAACATTTTATAACTTTGTACCACTTTTTGAACTCAAAATATGGACCACCTGAATAAAACATTCACATTTTAGGTTGTGAAGAAGTAAAAGAAACACGTGACACGCAGAATGTGGTCTCCATGCAGTTATGCCCTGTATCTTCCATCTGTATGCAAACCTATCCTAAACTCTATGTGCTTATAGAAAACGTACTTAAGCCAACGTCTCTGTAAGAAAGAGAAATGAGAAGCAGAAATTCAGGAAATGAACAGCATAACAAGTGTGAAGAAGTGCCTTTGCTCAAATAGTTTTCATACATTTAGCACAATTCAAACCTTTTCCCTCCTTTCTGAAGGCTAAGCCTAAATGCTACCTCCTCTCTACCAACAAACTAGATCTCCACAACACAGACTGGCCTTTGTCTGTTTGAATGTTGGTTTCAAGGAATTAATGAAACTGTAGGTCAAGCCTAGGTTTAAATAAATAATTTCCGAAGCTCAGATATAAGATTTGAAACAGTGTCATCAAGTCCCCACTGTCTATCCTATTGCTCATGAGACACTGCAAGGCAGGAAGGATAAGCTAGCCAATTTTATACACTTTATATCACCGTCCCATATTTTTAAGCACAGGATTCTCACTCACTGATATATGAACACATATTTACCAGCACATGCAAAAATACTAAGGCATAAGGCAGTCCAGCAGCACATTTATCATTGATGCTCCGAAGAGGCATAGGACTGAAGTAGATCAACAGGGTACAGTAACAATAAGCACTGCAAACAGAACTACAGTGTAGAGCACAATTAAAATATAACCATCTCTTATTACTCGTGGGTGTATTATCTGCATTGTGAATTAACCAAGCTTTGCATTTCCCCATTACCCCAGCTGCACTGCACTGATGCTTGCATCATGCTTAGCTCTGCCAGCTAGCTGTTTGAACTGTTTTGAGGGTGACTATACTGTTCTTATGATCAAACTTCTGTATGTTTTGTATTATCTGTGTTTTTTGGTATTTGAGTTATCCTGCCACAAGATGTCTTTAAAGCTAGAACTATAGATGGACTCCAAAAGCAACAGACAAATGAAGGAAGAAAGATCCTTCAGTACTTCTTAAAATTCAAAGGTGTGGATACAATTTCTTTTATGAAATCCTCAATGCAGACAGTGCTGAGAGGGCAGTCCAGGGGAAGAAAAAAAGTATTTACATTTACCTTAATACAAATTATTAAGCATCTGTCACAAGCAAACTCACTGCCAGAGACATGACGCCAGGCTACAGTAACCGTGTACCTGGCTGGTAGTGCTAGTCCTACGTTCACACAGCTGAGTCAACTGGAAAACATACAGCTCTGCGATACGCACATACATATATACACGTGTCTTAATCACTTTTTTTTTGAACATAAACAATAGTGTGTATGTGTGCAGTTCACAGAACATAGACACACAAATACACGCTAGGTAGCTACAACTATCTACTGCACAGCTCCCAGTCTGTCTTTAAAAAATACAGGAGCTGGGAAAAAAAAAAAAAAGACTAGAGAGAGGATAGTTAAATAGAAAATGAAGTTCACATACACCGAATCTTTACAAGTCAGTATTAGCCATTATTCATTTCAGTACGCTAACTTTGGGAAAGTGCCAGAGGCAGTTTTGAGCTCTGGCACTGATCGGTGCCTGAACAGAAAACTCTCACGTCGGCTGCTCACTGTCACTCCAACGTCTGAAGTACAGGGACAACACAACACAGTATATGGATCGTTTTGTACCAGCAGATTTCAAAGGAAAAAAAAAAAAGTAGGCAAAGAATGAGCTGTTAATTCCCAAAGGCAACGAGACTGGTTAATAAGGTAGAAACCCTATTAAGACATTAATGGCTTTGAGCCTGGGCTCGTAAGCAGTTGTGCAACTTCTACTCCTGTCACTATTACGTACTCCAAGTTTTCAATGGAAATGAAATTGAAAAACTAAGATCCCAAATAAGTTTGCATATCCACTTAAAAATGAGGATTACAGGTTTTAGTTGAGAGTAATAACTTCTCTACATACAGCAGTAATTGTGTTCATGCCTGGCTCACACTGATTTCTGTTATTGACTTAATTTTTTTAGAAAGTAACAGAAGGGTAAAAACGAACCCAAAACCGGATGGAAGGCTTAAAACATAAATCACCGTAACACATCTTTGATCTTATCTTCAACTGTGATCTGGATAAGGCCATGGAGAATCTTCCTGAGGATTTCTAATCTCTGATTTGGTCTTTCTGCCCTCAAAGAACCATGTTCACACCATTATCTTTTCTATCTTAATTGCTCCTAGCTTTTCCACACTCTCTCAGGATTATTTGGAAGAAAACAGATTACATCTCAAATATGTTACACACTAAGACATTTTATTTAACAAGACTAAACAAGTTTGGATTGTATCATAAATGTGGTTTGATGCCCCTAATAAGTATCTGCTATTTATGATCAAAGTGCATTCCCTCTTTACGGTATAACCATTCACCTTCGCCTAACATGCAGAACATTCTAAAACGAGAGGCAAACATGGAAAAGAAGAAAGGTATCCACTAAAACGCGTACAAAATTCCTTATCCGGGACAGTAAAAATTACGTGAGGAAGCCAAGACAATTTTACGTGAACAAGACTGTGTTTTCTTTAAATAAAGAACTTTCTGAAAAGAATAAAAGGCAAAAAGACACTTCAATGATCAATAGGATTAAGTCTTTCTAAGCCTGATTACAAAGTTATTTCATTTACAAAATCACGACTGCTTCTACTGGAATATTTACATACCTTCTTTGTTATTTTTATTTCTTTCTGCAGCAAAGTCTGAAAGTAACCTGGGGGAAAAAAGACCATTTTATAGCCGCAAATAGTGAACTTTTCATGTGAATTTCAAATACAACTGACAAAAATTACACCCTAATTTTCATTCCAGGTTTCAAACTGTTGATTTGTAAAAATAAGAAACATTCATTGCTAAAATGCCTTTGAGCTCATGTTTTATGCTACTGAACTTAATCAAAATTAAAATACTATAAATCAAATATTACTAAAGAAAGTGCAATCCAAGATAGTCATTTGCACCATTTTAAAGTTTGGTCTTCGTTAGAGATTTGCTTGTATACTTACCATTCATAGTGATCATCTAATAGAAACAATAATTTCAGAACTACTACAATTATTGCTGCAGCAAGGACATCGTATTTCACTTTTCTTGTTGATTTATTTCCAGGTGTGAGAGTCAGGAAATCCACTTCTCCGAAACCAATCTTTTTCACCACTCGACAAGTCCAATTATGCAATTCATCTAATTAATATAAATAAAGATAAAAATACAAGTACGTTGAGACAAGCTAAAAGACTTTTACAGTGCAAATATATTGGTCATTAGAAGAAAATGATGCTTATATTTTTTGGACCAACTGGCCATTTTTCAGGCTGAAAAGCATTTTTGGATATTTTTATATACAGTGGGTAATCTTCATTGTAAATATAAGGAAAAAATGACAAAAAAAAACAAACTTTTTTTTTTTTTTAATGTTATTCAAAAGATGTTGTTATATCATCCTGAACATGGTTCCAGGAAAGCACTCTTGGATCCACATGCAGAATATAAATACAGTTGAACTCTCGTTTCAAAAAACCCCGAAAGCCAAAAACTTGTCAGAAACATTTTTCCTGTCTATCAACCGAAAAGAAATGTAGGGCTGGGGCCAGACTGTGGCAGTGCTAAGAGAAGCAGGGGCTAGCTGGGCTCAGCAGCAGGCTGGGGAACGCTCCCAGCTGAAGCTAAAACGGGCAGTTTAGGTTAAAACTGGCATTACGCCATAAAGGCTAATTGCACCCGCTAGTGTGGCTTATGTCAAACCTACACAACTGCAGCTCCAAAAGCAGCAGTAGGATATCCAGCCAGCCTCTTATTACTTCATGCTTATTTTTCACAGATACAAATCCCCCAAATTTCTCACCCTTCCTGCTCAGCAAGAAATACGGGTGTCGGTTACATCACCGTCAGATTCCACAAAGGTTAGCAATGTATGACTAAGTACAACCTTAATCCAGCTCTACTCTATTCTCTTGCTCCTTACAGAGTTCAACATAAACGAATTTTTAATCCTCTCGGACATAACAGTAAAAATTAAATAAAATCTGAAAAGTGTAAAAGCATTTTCCAAACAAATTTTCTTACAAATACTGCCAATATACTTTCTTGTCTTTCAGATACTTTAAACCACATTTTCATTATTATTCAATGTCCTAAGAGGCACTGCCAATTCACTTTAAGAGTTTAGGAAGCAACAGTAGTCTTTTTTCAATAAACAAAAATATAAATAAAATATAAATATAAAAACAATAAATAAATAAATACATAAATAGATACTTCTACATGATAAAAAGTTCAGTTGCAAGGAAAGGGTGAAAGACAATATATTCTGCTCTTAGAGTAACTTTCAAAGGGTATTTAGCTTTACATTTCTCTGTAATAAACCTGAAGATGCCTAATTTCTAGCTTTTCTTTGACTCAACTGACACTTCATAATGTGAAAAATAAGTGAGCCTCTATAGGCTCCAGTGCAACACAGGTGTAAAAGAACAAAAGCAGAATTTTTACTCTGGCATTTCAGCCATAAATCTTTTTGTTGTCTTTTTTTCATTGGCTGTCAGTATATGGAAACATAAAGTAGTTTTATTCAATGTAATTAACTGCAATATAAGATTAAAAAAAACTAACAAACAAACAAAAAGAACTATTAATTTCTGGAATGTTTTGAGGGGAAAAAAATAATTTATAGACTATTTCCCCACAGAAGTCATCTCCAGAGCCAGCAGTATTTGACAGAAGTACGGTAACCCAGCAGACACAGGTCATACACTAGGACTCATCAGTTTTTCTTTGGTAGTTCCATATTCAAGACTGAACTTTAGAATAAGCAAAAATTTCATATTTATGCAATAAATTATTTCAAAACTAAATCAGAAATAAACAAGACAGGTTGATCTGTCACCCAGCATCCCTTGTTAATACTAACATTAATGTTATTATGCAACGTTATAGAATATATATTCAACTTTACATATGACAATTCCTTTCAGTGCTAAGCAATCAGGTCCTGACTTCATGCATCTTTTATCTGAAGTGAATAAGCCACGTGACTTCCAGTAGTGCCTCTCAGCTCACACGGATACTGAAAGGTCTAAAATGAAGTGTCCACTCAACAGGCTGAGAGTCAGCACCGGAGCGCCCCTGCATATCTGGGCCTTCAATACCTACTTTAAATGTTTGATGAAGGTGTCTTCTACAGAAATGATCTTTCAGTTCAAGCTTAAACATGTATAAATTAGAAGAAAAAGAGGAGGAGCTTTTAAAGTAGTGATTCAAGGTTTTTGTTTTTTGTTTTTTTGCTGGGGTTTAATAAACCAAAGAAAAATTTTATCAGTTTGGGTTTGGGAAAATATTTACCAGGTAAATTAACTTCCATCAAGTACTTCATGCACAACGTGTCTGGATGGAGAAAGCAGCTCTCTGTTATATCTGGAAAACGAGGCAGGTCTAAAAAGGCTGCAAGTTCAATCATTTTGCTGTACACCTCTTCATACACAGGCCATGACTGAAAGAGAGGGATAGAGCGGGTTATGCATTTTCTCTTTTACCATATCTATTGTTGATTTTAAATTCCTGATTTTAAATTATTTATTTAATACAGAAACACTGCCTTCTTTTAACACTCTGTATGACTAAACACACATGCGAGAATGGAGCCAGACTGCAGCATTGCACAGAGAAACACGGGCTGGTTTTAAAGCCCATAAAACATACAAAAAGCCAATAAAAGATTGCTCTTCAGACCTGCGACCAACACACTACCTTTTCTGTGAAGTGATCAATATGTTTTCAGATGCTCCAAGATTGAAATTGCATTAAAAAAAAAAAAAGGGGTGCAATTTATAGTGACATTGCTAAAGAGGAAAGAGATGACAATCACAGAATGGTTGAGGGTGGGAGGGACTCCTTGGGATCATCCAGTCCAAGTGCCCTGCTCAGGTCAGCTACAGCAGGCTGCCCAAGACCATGTACCTTTTGGATTTTGAGCATCTCCAAAGACGAAGCTCCACAACGCTCTGTGGGACACCTGCTGTTCCAGTGGTTCACCATCTTTGCTATATATGTTTTTTCTTACGCATAAATGGCTTTTCCTGTCTTTCATTTGTGCCCATTGCCTCTTATCCTGTCCCTAGACACCACACTAAGGATCTGGTTCTTTTCCAGGCTGCACAGTCCCAGTTCCCTCAGCCTCCCATCAGCAGATGCTTCATTCCATCATCTTCAAGGTCCTTCTTGGGACTTACTCCAGTACATCCATGTCTCCTTTTTATTGGAGAGCCCGGAACCGGACCCAGCACTCAGATATCTCACCAGTGCTGAGGAGCGTGGAAGGATAAAATCCCTTGACCTGCTGCCAATGCTCTGCAGAATGCTGTCAGTTATCTTTGCCAGAAGCGTACATCACTGGCTCACGTTCATTTTCACAGCATCTTGTTCACCAGGACCCCCAGGGCCTTCTCTGAAAAGCTGCTTTCCAGCCAGCTGGATGTATTTGTGCCTGGGGTTAATCCTCCCTAGGTGCAAGACTTGACGTTTCCCTTTGTTGGGCTTCAGGAGGTTCCTGTTGGCCCATTTCTCCAGCCTGTTGAGGTCCCTCCGAATGGCAGCACACCCACCTGGTGTATGAACCACTCCTCCCAGCTTTACATTGTCTGCAAACTTGCGGCAGGTGCACTGTGTCCCATCTGACCCATCATCTAGGTCATTAACGAAGGTTTTAAACAGTACTGGCCTCGGTATCAAGGCCTGGAGTACACCATCAGTGCCTGGCCTCCAGCTGGACTTCATGCCACTGACCAGAACTCTTCGTGCCCAACCTTTCAGTGAGTTTTCAATCCACCTTGGGGTCCCCTTAACTTCATCAGTTTGTCAATGAGGATGTTGTGGAGGACTGAGTCAAAAGCCTTGCTTAAGATAAAGAGCATCCACCAAGCCTTGTACCTGTCATCAAAGGTCATCAGGTTGGTCAGACCATTTCCCCTTTGTAAATCCATGCTGATTGCTCCTAGTCACCGTCTTGGACTTCTACGTTTGGAAATGGTTTCCAGGTTTATTTGCTCCATCACCTTCCATACTTACGCATTTAGTTATTTATCATTTTCCAAACTATTGACTACATGAAGGAAGCTCCCCCAATTTCTACTGAGATTTTCCTGTTAGAGGAGAATATAACTTACAGCCAGATTTTGGTAAGCTTGTTCATAGTCAGCTCAGCAGGACCTGGTGGAGTTTGCACAAGTATGGACTGAAAGATTTGACCCTCATTTCTTAACACTTTAACTCTTCTACTAAACACAGTATTGCGTGTCTTAATTCTTTAAATTTTAAATGGTTATTTGAATGTACCTGTTAAAGTGATAGCTTCCAGTTGTTCAGGCTACTTTACCCTTTTACATGTATAAGGGATGCATTTTCTGCTTGGTCTTGGCAGTTCTAACTCAGCAGAGCACTTTATCATGTATCGTATCTATCAAGTTAACTTCTGCTTAAGGTACTTTCCTTTAGTAGGAATGCTGCAGGAGTTTACACTTTGTACACAGATTCAAAACTTTCCTGAACAATACTGAATTCAGACTTCTGGGTTTTATAGACCAGGTTGAGAACAAAGCGATTGTGTTTACGACAACAGTAAGACTGAGATAATGCCTTTTCATCCAATCACTTGGTTTCACCTATTTTAACATAAGCTATGTGGCAATTGCTCAAATTTTATAGTTTTTGAATGATTGCCAAACGTTTCTATTAATTTTCTTAAATGATCTCCCCCCAGACTGCAGTTAAGACTTCCTTAATTGCATTAATACTCGCTTAAGCAAACGAATAATTCTACTGTCACTATTACACATGCAACTTGGGTAACAGTTAGGAAGTTGTATCATGTTCATTATATTTTCTAAACAGTGTTAAAAAGTGGCTTAGACTTCTATGTGACAATCTTGCGAAACAAGAAAAACATGCATTACCAGGCTCCTGCAGAAGACCAGGTTCACATTACTTTCCATTCCTCTTAAAAAGCAGTTCTACATTGAATACCAAAACAATCCTGGAACAAAACCTGAATCATACGTAACTTCTCTTGAGTGTATCGGGAGAAAAATTAGAAGTCCCAGATAATTCAAATAAAAGCAGCGTGAGAGCAATATTCCTAATTAGATATAAAGGAAATGCATTTTCCCTTTGATGAAAAGCAGCTGAATTAGTAGCTTCTTAATAATATAGCACAGATGAAAATGAAGACACCACGAATTCAGTCATTTGAAGCACTCCCTTTCTCAAACATTAAACTATCACCAGTGAAGTTATCTGAGCAGTCTAATTTTACAAAGAGGTACTTTAAGGAACGTAACTCTTAATTTGAGGGTCCAAGGTAGGCACCTCCATCACTGTATACATGAGCTTTTCTCACTGTATCAGGCTAAGGAGACAGCTTTCCCGTCCTGGGCACTCGTGAATCATCCCTTCATCCTCACACCCAACACTGACTTTTGTTTCAAAGGTTTTAGAATCCAGTCCAGGCTTTTGTTTGCAGTTTAGAGAAGTAAACCAAGTTATTTTTCAAAGTAGAGAGAAAATGCTCTTTGCTTCACGATAACCTCTTTTTTTTTTTTTTTTTTAAGAACAAACACAAGTGGTGTAAAAAATTAAAAATGAACGCTGAGTACTATCATTTGGCTCATTTAAAAGGGTGTTAACAGACTAACTTAGCTGATGTGTGTTCATAAAGAGATGTAAACACAAGTGGGACATGCAGATCTAGGAAGGACACACTCATCCGCCGTAAAGACCAACCAAATCAATTGCTACTTTCCAGGGCTTAACCCCCTAAGCTCAAAAGCATTGATTGTAGTAATCGTGTTTCTACAACGCAGCGCTGAGTCATGACAACGCAGGATGGATTGAACGCTCCACTTCAGGAGCACGCAGCCGTCTCCTGACCTGTAAACTGCAAGTGTAAGCTGAATCAAAGAGGAGATCACATCTCAGCAAGATACATCGCAGCAAACAAAGGGCTGGAAGACTTGAAGGTAGAGGACTGGGGAGACTGTAGAGCATTTCTAGCCCTGAAGATTCTCACCTGGCACCATACACACACACTGTTTCATTCTGAAAGAGCTCTGAGTTCATGCAGTAAATCTCTTATGCTGCAAAATCTTGCTTACTGGGAGGGTTAAAGCAAACAGAACGCCCAAATTCCATGCAACAGGCACAGTAAGTGTTAGTACAATACTAAGAAAAAGCAAAATACTGCAGTCAAGCAGCCTCAAAAGTCACAGAATCACAGCATGGCTGAGGTTGGAAGGCACCTCTGGAGGTCACCTGGTCCAACCTACAGCAGGTTGCCCAGGACCACGTCCAGGTGGCTTTTGAAGACCTCCAAATTGATAAATGCTGATAAAATTTATCTAAGAGATACTCACTTTCTACCTAGCTATGCATCTCTCCCAGGAAAAACAAACATGATAAAACAAGTTGCGCCAAAAATCAACCAACAAATCCAGTAGGAAAGCAAGTTCCAGAGCTGGGGCCTCCTTCAAGTGAAAACACTCTGCCTCATGATTAAACCCCAAGGGAGGAGTCCTTGGACAGGAGGGGACAGCCTTAGATCATATGCCACACGTCCTCCAAGTACAACTTTCGCTTATCCAATCGCAAATTAAACAATTTTGCATTATACGTTTTCAGTTGTGCTTCTGTGCTAAATATTAGGACAACTCCCCTGTCCATCAGCATGTGGAGTTACTGAGCTCTCACTTTGTTTTGAGAACCTGGGAAACACTCGGTATATAAAACCCAGTTACAAACCCTTGAGGGCACTTAATAATTTCAGGAAGACTGACAGAAAACCCTTTTAAAGTTATGCCACCTGATAGCCCTTTCAGGTGTTTCGCAAGCTGGAATTTCTTCAGGACTGATCAACAATGCTGACAGAGCCCATAACCTGTCTAGATCGGGTACAGAGGTTACTGAGAACTTTCCTTAACAGCTTTGTCTTTAAAATCTTTGTATCTTGTTCTCACACACGACAAATAAGTTAACATCAGGTCGTCTACAGAAAGTGGTACAAAAAAATTAGTACTACTTGAGAATACTTTTCTTTTTTTTTTCTCTCCCCTCAACTTTGTATAGGAGAGAAAATACACACTGCTCAGTCGGTAAAGAAGTGTCTAGAGTAAGATTTTCATTACGATATACACTCATTAGACTATTTAAATCAGTTGCCTTTATCTTTCCAAATTACATGAAATTTTTCACCTGTGCTAGAAAAGAGCCACCTGGTTTTCAGAAGTGTACGAGCCAAACTATTACCATGATAATCAGATCAGAGCAACGAGTAATTGTTTGGGGTGAGCCAAGATTGCAGCCTCTCCTACTTGTTTGGACAGTATCAGAATGTTGCTGATCAGCCAGCAGAAAACAGTGTACAACTGGCTGGCTTTCTAGCTTCATTTGCAGGCTCCAGAGCTTTTTGTTTTAAGTGTGGTCTGACTGACTCTCTCCTTAGCTCACCATATAGACCGTTTTCTCCTACGGGAGGAGAAACCAGCAGTACTTACATACTCACAGTTCTGTTTAGTTTATTGTCATTATGTTGTATCCCTTCTGAAAAGAATTAATTGTAGAGTTCTTTAAATCCTCCCTTTTATCTTTTTTTTTCCCCCCTACATACTCTCCTCCGGTACTTTTTCCCCAGCACAGTTCCCTTTCTCATCATCCCTTTACCTGTGAATTTCCAAACCCAGACTCCTTTCGTCCCATGCCTACCTGTTCTCTGAGAGTCTACCTTCAGCTGTTCAGCAGTGGACATCTTTTCTAGGAGCTTCTTCTAATGACCTTTCAATACTGAAATCTACTTCACTTTTTCATTATTGATCAAATTTTGAGTGTTGGAGAAGGGTTTTTTTGCAACACAATCCAGAAGTTGGTTCAATTCCTGCCTAAAGCAAAGCATGTCCATAAACCGGGAGATATTTATTGTAGAAGTAGTAAACCGAGTGGGTACCCTAAGGCACATAAACATCTTTGAATGGAGCCTGCATTAAAACACACTGCCAGGAACTCTAAAACTAAGGTAAGATTAGGTACCACGTCAGCCCTGCAGAGCCTGGCTCGCTGTACTTCCTTCCGCTACTCAGCAGACTCAGCTCTATCTGCTAGTCTGCAGCACAAGCCTATCCTACCAGCCTGACGTGGGTTGAAGCCAGCTGTAGTGCACGCAGGTTACACAACAGAATCGACTGTAAAGACAACTGTATCAGCTGTGAAATGTACACCCAAGTTAGTACTTAATAGTGAATAAAATGACCTCATGACCCAATCGTTATGTACTAGAACCACAATGTGACTGGAAAGCCCAAACTCCTTGATTACTGAATAATTTCTTCTCCCATGACTTGGGTATTGCCCTCAACAATGTGGTGCTCTCCCACAACTCTATCAGTCTGGTTCCCTCCCATGCAAACGTGCATTAATAAACAAATGCTACCAATGTCTATTTTTAAAATCTCTTCCCCCCTCCCCTTGCCTAACCTCTATCTGCCTCTCAGCGACCACCATCCTACCTCCAACATCAGGAAACTACTGCAATAACTCTCACACACAAAAATTAAGGACAATTAAACACTGTGCATCATTATCAATAAAAACCTTCCCAAATAAGCAACCCTCTCACTAATACACATTTTTTCCCAGCTAGGTTAGCAGTCAAAACTACGGCAGTCAGCTCTGCTGCAGTTAGATTCTGTGCAGTCTTAACATGAAGTTTGCATGAATTGTTTTCCAGAGTATAGGGTATACACAAGGATGTAAAGGATGGGCATTGTGAGCACTGATACCACTGCTGGGCAGAAAAAAACATCCAGCCTCATGAGGTGCTAGCACATGTGAAAGCATGATGGGGAGAACCACTGCACGCTGCTCTTCCATCCCTTCCCAGCCACCACCAGAAACAGGTAAGCAGGGTCGATGAGCGCCGAATCTGCCTCGGTACCCCCGTTTTTATGTGGACTAAAGGAGCAGACACATTTCTTCAAACACTGATATCCATGAATCATATACAGATGCTGATGTAACAGCAAAGGGTGTGCCTGGAATTATTAAAGGGAACCAAGTGACAAGGACGAACAAAGGCAGGTGAAACTGCTACAACCTCACTCAAATACCTGCTGAGAAACAGGTAGCTCCTAAGAGTTCTTCCACTAGAAAAGACCAAGCACACGCTTGTCGCTTGGTCAACAGAAATTGCTGCTTCACGAGGCTGCCATGGAGCAGAGAGGATAACTGTAAGGCTAAGACAGGATAATGGAATCAACCTCTGCATTGTTGAGACAGACAAACATGTTGCCCAAGTTATCTACTTGGCAACACATGGGCAGAGAAAAAAAAAAGGAAACCAAGATAACACTTGAAAATGATACAAGAAGTAACACTGGCACTCTCTCTGTTGCTCTCCTTTGATAACTGTCCTTCAAGATCTCATCTGAAACAGCTACTGCATCTTAAGATCCCAAATTACTCATGAACATTGATGCAGAGGAAGTGAGAAGGATCTTTGTATGGAGAAGATTCATTTTAGACAATGACTCTTTAAACAATGTTTATGCATCTTTGCGAGAAAAAAAAAATCTAGGTGTGCTAGGAGGGTATTTTGCTGCACTGCATTAAAACAGTTTTTATCAAGGAATACAAGATGGCATGTGGATGAGCCAGCAACCCACATGCAAAAGAAAAAGCTAACTGAGCATTCAGGACAAATGCACTCCTTTTCTGGAAGAAATATATATATTTGTATGTACGGGAGGCTTTTTAATACGCTACTTTCAGAGGAATACATCATATTCATTAGACGTTTCCCGGCTAAAGTGGTTTTTGAATAAATGAGTTTCAATATTATTAAACCAACAGAGGCACGTGCTTGAGCGTTACCCACTTCATGCTCAAGTTACCTCTGAACGACAAATACCACTTCTCTAAAAAATGTAGTCTTTCTATAAATGGAGAAAGCAATCCAACGAGGAGCTGATCTGTCATAATGTATTGAAATGAAGGAGTTTGGGAACAAATTTTATTGAATTTCATAAATATTTTGGTAGGTTTGTTTTCTTTCTTCATTAAGTAATGCTTTAAGACAGGTATGGACAAGCTAGAGTTTCTGTTACACAACAGCAAGCTCCCATGATAAACTTGATTACAATAACCCTTTCAGCAGTGAACTTCCTCCTCAGCTTTTTTTTTTTTTTTTTAAATAAAAGCCTCACCCTTGCTTCTTTTCATTCTGCACTATTTTTTTTTATCCTGAACAAGTACTACATGCACCTGCTAAAATGCAAAAAAGAAAGAAAGAAAGAAAGAAAGAAAGAAAGAAAGAAAGAAAGAAAGAAAGAAAGAAAGAAAGAAAGAAAGAAAGAAAGAAAGACACCCCTAACCAACTAGAGATTACAAGGTATCACAAAACCCTGGCAGACCAAAGCAGGAATTGCTGCTTGTTTTGGAAAGCAAAAGCAGCATTACTGATTAGCAGAATTTGTATGGCTGGAATTTTATACCTCTTAGAAGATTTTTTAAAATAAACAAGAACGACTGGCTGCTGTGTTCGTTTGAATTCTTTACAGAGTTACCACTAAAACAAGAAAGTCGCAGGGCAATTAGGCTCATTCAAATTTTAGTCAGGAGAAGAGAGATCTTCACAAAAATTACACACCAGACCAAATGTGATTTTATGAAAGGACCTCAATAAATAGAGGAACCCAGCTACAAGCAAGCTCGGTAGATCACTTCCCAGGGAAGCAGAAAGCTGTTGGCATTGCAGTCTGAATGCTCTGGCAGAAAACTGAACCAACGCTTTGACCTGTATTCCTGAGTCAATTCATCGATTTAGTCAGCAACTAGCAGTCTGAATCAGACCCAAACTAAAATACAAATGCACAACCCACCAAAACCTGGGCTGTGAGACAATCCCAGGGGCAGCGGTTTCCCCTAAAATGCACGATGACTCAGAGATGTGGGCATCAGCCAGGATCAGATTACAAAGCGATACAGGACCCTTTTGAAAAGGCAGCATAGAAAAGAAAATTAAATAAGGTGACAACCTTACAGTATTTAGGAAATCTTCAGGTTTACTCATGACAGTACCACAAACCCACCCTGTTGCTTCGGGCAAGTCTCTTTGTCCCAGTTTCCCAGCTGTCAGGGAGCAGCAGCGCTCCATTTCTCCCAGCCCAGCCTGAACGGAGCGGCCGCGTGATGGGCATCGGGAGGAGAAAAAGAAGCCCACGTTCTGCAACCGTGCTGGCTCGACGTGGTGTGCACCAAAGCAAGCCCTAACTCCCATGTTCGATGAAGAAAAGGAAAGAGATATACTGAGCAGCTCATTACCTTCCGCATATTAAACTGCGACGCTATCTGGTAGAAACAATAAGAGATTAAACGATTAGTGACTACACCCTCACACACTTAGACATCGGCCTCAGCTAAAAGCAAATTCATTCCAGTAACTCCTAAATTCTGTACGTTTAACCTTAAAACCTTAGTCATGCTTGGGCACTGGGACAGGTTCCCCAGGGCAGTGGTCACAGCACTGAGCCTGACAGAGTTCAAGAAGTGTTTGGACAACGCTCTCAGACATAGGGTCTGATTTTGGGGTGGTCCTGCATGGAGCCAGAAGCTGGACTTGATCCTTGTGGGTCCCTTCCAACTCAGGATATTCTATGAATTTAAAGACATGAAAAGAAGACAGTGTTAACTCAATATATTCACAAATCCAAGACCTGTGCTTGTATTTAGGGCCAAAAAGAAAAGAACCAAAGGCTGTTTAGAACTATTACTGGTAAAGTGCAAAAATCCCTAACTTGCTGTCTCCCACACGACCCAGTATTCACTCTTACTTGGCTTTTCACATTTCTCCTTTTAGCGCACTTCCAGGCCAGACTTCTTGCAAGTGTTCCGTTCCTCCTAGCATGGGGACTGTCGATCCTACTCATCAATAAGAAATCTTATATTCCAAGCATTGTATTTAAACAAGCAATTCCTTTAGTTACTCCACCAAAACAAACGTCATCACAAAATAAATGCATGCAAAAGCTTGTTTCAAAAAGCAAAGCTCTTGTTCAAGAAAGCTAAAGTTTTCCTTGCTTAGGGTTCTTTGCCATAGGTTAGCAATATCCCTTTTAAAAAAGGATTTTGCGTACTTCTACCGTTTAATCATTCCTCAACATATTTGTAGTTGAATAAAACTGAACCCAGATTTCTCAATCTGAAACTTTAAAGACGAGCATTAAGTTCACCTAACTTAAAGGCTTGAACTATAACGTAGAAGAAAAGTTGGTGAGATACTGAGTTAATGAAAAATGAAGTTTTACCATCTTAAAAAAGTCTCCCCAGAACACAAAACCCACGAACTGAAACCGTAACTGAAATTCCAGAACAACAAAATCAGCTGCACCTCATTGAGCCCAAAAGATCTTTTTAGCCTTGCATCCAGCAGCAAGCAAGAGAGATGAGTGGGGAGGAATTTAGGAATGAAGCAAGCCACAATGACACTTTCCCAAATATTTGTCCAGCTTCGCACAGTTTGTGGCTGAGACAGCAGTGAGATCTCTGCACTTTTTAGTTCCATATGCCTTTTTTTGGTGTGTGTGGCCTCTGTCCAGTCATTACCTGACCCCTCTTAACACTCAGACCAACCGATGGCAAGAAGTTCCACCAACTGCCCACAAGACACACGAATTATTTCCTGCTGTCGTATTGCGAACCAACAGGCTAGTAAGCTTCATCTGACACCTCCCAGTTCTTGTATTGGAACAGACATCGACCATTTGCCTCCTAAACAAGTAAACTATCATCACAGCTTCCTCTTAGTCAACTCTTCTTTAGCTCGAAAGATAAATAGATATGTTTAATTGTTTCTTGTAGGAAACCTGTCCGGATATTTGATTGTCCTTGTTGTCACTCTGCGTACCCTTTAGAGAGGGCAAGCAAACAAACAAACAAAACAAACAAACCAACCAACCAACACAACACAACACAACCAGAATTGCACAGATTTCTTAAGTATGAGTGCCTGATGGATTTATACGTGAACAAAGTTCTGTTCTCCGTTCCTTTACTGGAAATCAGGAGCTGTTCGAAAATAATTCCAACGTAGCTGCAACATCTGCATGTTTGAAAACAGCATCACAAAGGGATTATAGAAACCTGCATAAATAACATCGTGCAGGTATTTACATTAAGGTTGGTACATGAATATAACAGCATTGATCATACCAGCTTTCAGAGAACATGACAAATTTTCTACTTAAAAAAAAATCACCTTCTATTTAACAAACTTAATTGCACGAGCTTATCTGTTGTTTGACTTACACCTCGTGGGTGTACTCAGACACAAAGAAGGCACTGGTGGAAAAAGTATATCTGTGTATTTTAATAGCAGCTCATGGGTCACTGAATTATAATCTTTTAAAAATCATACTAAAAACTGAAGTATAGCGCTCACATACTGTAATGCTTACCTACTGTAATGATGCCATACAAAAATACAAAGCCTGCATTGTATCAGTGTTTCAAGATCTTCTCCTTCCCACTCAATGTCTTCACTTACTACTCTTTTCCAAACAGAAAATATTTTAGTCATCTGTTGGACAGGATGAAAATCTGAGAAATTTAAAGCCGTATTTGCTCCATCTACATTCTCAAAACTAAAGCTGAGAGGTTATATATTTCAGTAAATGCAGAAGAGAGCAAGTTTCTTGCAAAAAATCTGGTCAGGAGGGTAACATTTTTTTCAAGACATTCAAAGCTGTTCATAACAGAGCATTAAGAATTTTATCAAGGAGAAGAGAACAAAAGTGAAAAACAAGAAGGAATAAAAGGATGAAGACAAAGGATCCTGTATGTATGCTTACACTTGGATTTTTTATTTAGAGTTATCATTCTTTAAAACATACTTCTGCAAGTGTAGGTAGTGTGTACGTGCATCAGTGACAGGCAATTTACTTTTTCTATGTGGTTTACTCACAAACAATGGTCAGCAGATCATTTTATTTTAAAAACCACCTTCAGCATAGAAATTAGCTGAAACTTAACAGCATGCTCATTTAATAGATTAATTTCAGAATGGTAATGTCAATTTAGGGAATAAATGCATGGCTGTCACCAAATCAAATTAGCAATACCAAACCCACGGTATAAACCCTTCTTCACAAGAACTTCAGTAGAGTGACCTCATGCAATGCTCAGAATACAGAGGAATTTCACTCCTCCTTAGACGGTGGGACAAAAAAACATAAAGCCCTAAAACAGTGATTCACTTCTTCTGCCCCTCCTAGAAGAGTACTATAATTAGGAGACCAAATCCACACCCACAACTGAAGAAACACGAGCACTTAAGAAACATTGTCAAGTTTATAAACTTCTATTAACATACCCAAACTCTGTAATGAAGCAAATGCTAATCCTTCTGCTTTTAAGATGATGAAATTATAGATCCAGAAATAGCATCTTTGATATAAAACAATCCCAAAACATGAAATACCATTTGCTGTAGTAAAGCACTCAGCTATATTGCATCCAGCTTAGGGTACAACCCAACGACCAACTCAAGCAAACCTAAAGGAGGAATTAGCCTGAAGAGCACGATGAATACCCACAGTTTTAGTACCACGAAAAACAATCGCCATGAGATTTCTAAGGATCTTCAGTGGCCAATATTATGACTCCATGTACTCATATAAGCTCACACCACCGCTACAGAGTTTACCCAGAATATCTAGCCCCTGGCTCTAAGCACTGAGACGGGCAGGTCCGAGCAGCCAGCTCTGCAGCCATCCTGATTAACAGAGGCCTCGCAGACATCGGGCTGTGCCCTGTGCACCTCGTGGCCTGTGCACAGCCCTCACTCCTTCCTGCCCGGCAATACTGCTCATCCCTTTTGTTAGGTAGGAAGGTACACATTTTCTTCCTGTATTCAAAAGGACAATGAAAAATAACGTAAGCTTTGTTCTCGGTGCAAGTGGGAAGACCTACGTACGCGAATGAGAGCAGCACGCCAGCTCCACGAGCTTGCCCAGCCCTGAAGGAGAAGTGCTGAGTGAAGGTGAGGAGAGAGGCATCAATACTCTAGGAACCGTCCCTCTTCTTGACTGTGTAACCTACTCAAGTATCCAGGTCCTATCTGTCTATGTTCAGGCATTTCAAACCCAGTAACATATTTTATCAATGGGATATGCTCCCAGTTGCATAAAAGAAAGCAGAAGGAACTCAAAGTACCTAACAAGAAAATGCAAACAAGTGTTTCCATCATTAATAAGCCAAGCAATATACTTGATACATAAGTAATAAATATTATCTATGTGTTATTCAGTGCTGCAAATTCAAAGCACTTGTTTTCAAGAAACTCATAACGCTGACACTATTTCTATTCAGAACATACCTGTATTATTCAACCAACCCTAACAGCATATATTACATAACCCCCGACGCTTTAGAACAATCTGGCAGAGATTATTAGAAATGAATGAGGACTGAACGCCAAATTACCTCCAAAATTGAGCCATTAGGCTTGAAACCTGAAGACTATAGCCAAGTCCTGGTTTTGGTTGTATACAACAGGTAATCTTCAAAATATTGAGCAATCTTCTTTTCTTTATCCATGAGAAATCCTCCGATGCTACATTTTCCTCCAGGCTACCTGACAATTCTTCTGCCCCCAACATTCACAAGGAAATCAAAACCAGGAGGCGTCTTAAACTTCTTAAACTTGCCAGTTAAATTTACAAAACAAAATTGCTTTTACTATGCTTGAACAACGCTGAGTTGATTCAAATACATTTTTGTGGCACATCCCCATTTAATTTAAACCAGTCCTTACTAAGCAGCTAAGTTATTAGACGGTGACAAGGCAAAAAAATGTTTATGGTTCACAAGCATTATTAATAACTGTACTCCAAGTGTAACTGCCTATAACCACAAGAATTAGAAATGGGGGCAAAATCTGAGGTTCAACCAACTTTGGTTTAACATCTGCTGCCATGGTAAAGCTCAGTAATATTTAACCACGCTGTAACACAAAGGATTACTGTTATAGGACCACTGTGAACCTGGAAGAGAAGGGGTCCAGCCTTGGGTAGCAGCAGGATATAAATCCTAAATTTAAACCTTGTTCTCAAGTATGGTAGTAAAATATACAAAAAATCCCTGGCTCCCAGACATAAAAAGCAGGTGCTTTAGATCTCTCAAAATACCATCTTGGTCAGTCACTAATACTCCTAGACAGTTCCTGCTTTTTATTTTAGGATAGCAGAACAAAAGGAGAACACAACCAGAGGACCACAACTAGGCAGAACTGACTGCGCAGTACTCAGGGACAATCTCCTGGATAAAAGAGGAAAGGAACAGCTCCATAGCTGCTCTGCAACGAAACAGAAGGTAAAGGCAGCTAAGCAGCAAGGAAAGTACAAAACAACAACAAAAGAACCTTCACTTGCAATGCCACAGGTAAGTCATGAAACAAATAAGAAGAAAAAAATCAAGCTTCTTCTGTAGCTGGAAGAAGAACATGAATCCATCTCGATCAAATGATATGTAAGGAAGAGAAAATTTATGTCTGCAAAAAAGTACAGCAGTATCTGATAAAATTAAGCGCTTTTCAAAGGATAGGATCAGAAAATTTACACACAAGAAGCTTCAAGGAAATAACTAAGGCGCTCTCTGAAACACAAATGCTGTTTTTTAAATAATCCTAAGAAATTCTAAAGATCAAAGGACTCTCAGCATTAGTATTTAAAAAAATGTAAAAGGGGAGATTCAGGAACTCTAGAATTATTAGCTTGGCATGGATCCTGAAGAAAATAGTACAGTGACAATGGGAAAAATGGAAGCTAAAAATATCTTGTCAGTCAAGCAGCCTTCACAAGGTCATAAGAGGAGAGAGCCGATTGAAGCTCCAGCTTCAATCCACAGGAGCTGCTGCTCTGAAAAGACATTTTTCTTCTTTCTGGAATAGCTCACAGATATAAGGAGGCCAAAATCAAACACCACCAACACCACAAACAAAAAACCACCCACCCACCCACACACACACACAAACTCAATGGAGAACTCATTATGGTACTCCAAACTCAAAAATATCCTCTCCACTGGAAAACGAAGCATGCAGAACTAGCGAGCAACAAAAAAACTATCCTTAATAACACAGAAAATCTTGGCAAATTAATCTCAGAAATCAGAGCTCTAAAATCATCAGGAGAAGTGAGATTTGATTGAAGCTGACATAGAAAGATGGGGGGCAGAAGGATTAGTGACATATGGATACTAAAGTGCTGCTAAGAATAAAATTAGGGGGAAAAGGAGGTAAAGAGAAACCGAAGAACAAAAAGGAAATATAAACTGTAGAAGACCTTAAAAGAAGAAAACAAAGAATTAAGAGTTTCTTGACAGTGTAGAGAAGAGATCATCTGCCAATGTTTAAAGCAAGCCTCTCACTCCTAAATAAAAGAGGAAGAATGTAACAATAACCACTAGAGAGGGTATGTGTGCGTGCATGAGTGCAAGGTATACACTCCTTCAACTCCAAAAAAATAAAAATTAAAAAATCCAAAGCATCATACAGAATAAAATGCTCTGCACTAAAGAAGCACGTTCTGAGAAGAGCTGAAGAGTTTTCCATCCCACTTGAGAAATACACTATGGTACCTACTTGCACACCCAGCACTGGTTACCTTAAGGAAAAGGAAGGCCCTGGATGAATTACAACTTTTCTTAGGGCACCAAATATATGTATTGCTTTTCAAGCTCTTCCTTTTCCTATCAAAGCCAACATCTGATGATAATGGAGTATGAATTAAAATTTTTATTGAACTGAACACAATGGAGAACTGCCCAGAATTACCGGTCTAATGACACAGACAAATCCAGACATCATTTAATGTTGAATGATGAGCTGTTAACCACGAAAGAAAGAGGGTATCAGGGAGAAGAAAGAGACAACAAAAGGCCTTTCAGTGAGGCTGAAAAATAAGAAAGGAAGAATGAAAGATGAAACTATACAAATATAGAAAAACACTGTACAAATGAAGAAAAACACTTACTGGACTGAAAGATACATAAAAAAAAGGAAAAAAGCTGGTACAGACAAGTCATATCAATTCAGTGTAATACAGGAAGCAATGGAAAAGGTGCGAGAAAATCCCATGAGTTTTGTGATGATTCTCCCCCTGTCCACTGCTGCTTTCTGAAGAACACAACATACTGCTGCCACTTTGCCAGGACACATTCACAAATTTTGCATAGGCAAAGGTAAGGAAGATGCTAACATCCATCTCACCTAGGAGTTTAGAAAGAATTTCTGTATCATGGGGACCTGAAGATTATCAGTAAGAATTATTTATGGATTGAGACAATAAGGGATGGAAGTAGAAAGATTTTTCTGTCTATAATTCACCTAAATAGTGCCTCTGTTAACAAAGCTAACTTGGCAGTAGGATGTGTAAAGTACAATAATGCATACTAAGACAACCAAAAAATAGCCTGGGTATTTATGTTCACATGTTACAAGGTCAAACCTGCCTAAATAAATTTATTATAACAGGCAACAATACTCAGAAAATCATTTAAAAAAAAGACATAAGAACAAAATTAAATCCTAAATCAAAAAAAAAGGAACTAATTTAAAGATAGAGGTTCCTAGACTGCAAGGTGTATCAACACCATCCTGTAAACAGCAAAGTATTCCATGGCCCCCTCAGGAAAGGTTTCCAGCAGACAGAATCGTGCAGCTACCTCAGTCTCGGGGGCCGGGAAGAGAAAGGCTCTCACAGGGAAGCCATTCCATCACCACACTCCAGGGCAGAACCGGTAGGAAGGGGAATGAGGTAACCGCCTATTCCTTCCATCTTCAAGGGTGGGCAACTCTGAGCAGAACTCATCAAACACCCACTGAGCTCGATGTTCTCCTAGCACCCCACCCCTCAGAAAAAAAAAAAAAAGAAGAAAAAAAGGAGTTTTTCTTACTAGGGTTAGGAAGAAAGGAGTTATTATAATGGTGGCGGAGAGATTGAAGGCAGGGAACCTCACTGAGGTCACGCGTCTGGCCCCCCGCCAAGTCCAGCTACTTGCGCATCTAGAGCGAAGACCATTCCAGGAGCTCTTCGGAACAACAGGATCTGAAAGATATTTATGAGACTACACCTATCCTGTTCCACACAGCACATACTCCAAAATGACGTGTTTGTTATCTCCAATACTTTGGTAAATCGAGTTGCCCAACAGCCATGGGAGTGACCTGCTTACCTATAGGTTTGTGTGTGCGTCAAGAACATGAGAATCAAAACCAAAAATTATTTCTGGACGCACGCATGCACGAGATCTACAAGGCGTTAAGAGTAAAATACGCCAAAGACTAATGATTTTTTACAAATGAAAGCTAAAGGTAAACTTGAGACAGCAAAGCAGAAGCACCTTTAAGGTACAAACAAAAGGATTACACAAAAGTTAATATGGTATGCAGACCCTGAGTCAGAAATGTAAGGAAAAACAGACCTCCGGCAAGGACAAGGTGTTGCTAGCTCAAGAGAAAACAGATGCTTGTGATCAGTTTTATATAAGGATACGGATTAAACTCCTAAAAGCAAAATAGAGGGGGTGTATCTTTGGGACGTATCCCTACTCCAAGCAGAAATGGAAGAAGGAATGTGTGCGGAGATGCACTGGAGGACAGATCCTATCGATAACAACCTGAAATCAAATTAGCCACACAACTTCATACATACTACTGCTAATTTACAAACCAGCTGTAAGTCTTACACTAGCAGGCTTTTAAACAAACATATTCTCTGCAACAAGAAGGAAACAAAGACGGTATCTACCTAAAAGAGAAAAGATGACTGCTCAAAGATGTGTTAATTATTGGCATATGCCTTAAGATCAGCAGCAATTTAGTATAGTGAAACAAATTGTAAATAGGAAGAAAAAACCTTCATCTCCTGCACAGAAAAAACAACAACAAAAAACATGAGTATTGTATTCTTTCTTGATGCAGAAGAAAGTTTTTATCACAGGGATAAGAGCACATGGACTCTGCTTTACCAAAACGCAGTTTTGCAGCGTAAGATAAATATTAGCTTTTCTTTTATTGTTTTGGGAACTCAGAATTTGTTAATTAAGCAGGAGGTTCCTGCTACTGCCGCTGTTAGCCCCATGAACCCTCCAATCGTACATTGAGGCAAAACCCATTTATCAGATGCTAACTTGTAACATACAGATGATTGTAATAGAGTAAGGGGTAAATAGGATGTCTAATCAAGTGAAGGCGTACAAAGGCGAGCCTTGGAAAGATGCACGTATATGGAATATGGATAAACAACTCATTTCCCATTTTACACAAAGCTCTTCAGTAAAGTACTGTTATCTGTCCTGAGTACTACCTCTCAAGCGTTTAATCTCCAGCTAGACCTGGCAAATCTATCTCACAGTTATGCATCACAATGAATATAATATGGAGATATGGAGAGGCAGAGGCTCCATTTCACTCTCTCTCGTTTTTTTTGTTTTGTTTTTTGTTTTAAATGAGGCAATTACACCCAGAGCTCTACACACAGGGATGCCAAACCCAGTAACCTTTGTAGCAGGTATTTTAAATAAAGCTCAGTACGGACAGAATGACAAATTATGCCCTTCTTATTAGCTGTTCCATTACTAGATCACGAAGGACTCTTCTGCCACCCCAAGGCATACTGCACCACCAGAACCATGGCATGCTGGAGGTTAGAAGGGACCTCTGGAGATGATCGAGTCCAATGCCACTGCTCAAGGCCAGGCCAACTACAGCAGCTTGCTCTGGACCGTCTCCAGTCAGGTTTTGAGCATCTCCAAAGATGCAGGCTCCACAATGGTCTTTGGCAGCCTGGTCCAGTTTTCAGTCACCCTTACACTAAAAAAAAAAAAAAACCATAAATCTTATGTTTAAATGGAAGTTCCTGTATTTCAGATAATGCCCATTGAGTCTTGTCCTTTCACTGGGCACCACGGAGAAGAGTCTCACTCCATCCCCACTCCTTCCGATCAGGTGTTCACACACTCAACTATACACCCCTGAGCCTCTTCTTCTCAGGGATAAAAATCCCAACTCCCTCAACTTCTCCTTGTATGACAGATGCTGCATCCTCTAACCTTCTCCAACTGCTAGATTGAAAGCAGGACAGCAGAAAACCCGCAGTGATAGAGACTCCATGCCTGTATTACACATAGCACTGAAATCCATCAGCTGGAAAGCCTGAGACCAGTCACGTTCCATGCATGCAAAATAATAATACTGAATGACCTACGGTTAAAAAAATGTTTTGTGTACATACACACACCACTACACAGATAGAAAGTAGATGTGACTCACCTCGTCGTATTTGTTGCATTTATTTTTTCTAAAGCTACGATAACTTCAACCTTGTACAAGTTCAGCATATTTTGGGTATCTGGGAAATCGTTACTGAAAAAAGATTTTTAAGCCACTGAGAGTGTCTATATGTAAGGTGAGCCTTATCAAGTTCAGATTCATCTACACTTAACTGATAAAATAATACTTAGTACGACTTTCTTCTTGATTAAAATTTGTGTTGCATCAAGTTAGCACAAGACACAAACAGTAAAAATTGGTTAAAAGAGAATAAAAGGACATAATGAATAGTCTTGTCAGGTGTCTAGATTTTTTTTAAATGTCTGCAGTTTACATTCACCAGACTTGAAGCAAAACAAATAATGACATTAAAGCACCTTGACTTGCCTGGTTGGTAATGATCACAATCTGATAAAAAGTTTTTTTGAAGATAATTGCCTATAGAATATTATATACAGAACACCAAGGAGAAAAGAATGCAGGCTGTGTTTGCAGAACAGAGTATTACACAATCCGACTTACTGCTCCGGGACAATCACCTTGTCTCTTGAACGTCTCAAAACTCAGATGTCAAAACTGGATGCAGTAAGCTACTGGTGATCTCAGTGCTGCAACGAGCAGAAAGATCAGTTCTGAAACGTGAGATGTAGGGAACAGATTGAAGGTTGTCGGTTTTGTTTGGTTTGTTACTGTTGGCTTTGTTTGTTTTTGCAATTCTTAGCTCAGTGATATCGTCAAAAATGTTAAACCTAAACAAACCCGTGGATGCGTTACTAAAGGAGCATTTAAGGTAGAGTAGGGAGCAGATATTCCTAGAAAGAGAAATCCACTGCAACATTACAGTAGCTGGAAAACAAACTGTACGATATCAAGCTTAGAGAATTTATGCCTCTTAATGAAAACAAAGGTTAAGAGATGACTTGATTAGTAGGCATATCCACTCGTACTGGTGGAAACGGCGGGGGGAAAGCAATTATAAATATCAGAGACAAGGAAGACTTTCTGTGTCATGCACAGGCCACCAATTCAGCTTTTAAATTGGATGTAATGTTCTATTTAACTTACAGTAAATTACACTAGATAATATCATTCGTGATGAATCTTTAAATCAAAAATCAAATGAAGTTAACTTTTTTTTCCCCCTAGTTTGTGAAAAAATTGAAATATTTATATGTTATGCATATGTTTCAGACAGAGTGTGAACCCTCTTCTATACAAAAGGTGAAATGAGATTAAATCGACCAGCTTGTGGGTCTCAAGTTGTGACGTCCAGCTCCATGCCAAGCCATTACACAACCAGCGGTGGAGGCGCTATGGAGGGACAGCAGAATACTGCAAACCTACAGTTCTGGGAGAAGGCAAGCTAACAGGGACTGATGAAATCAGCCGCAGGACTGGCGTCAGATACACCAGGCCGGAAACAGCTCCATCCCAAAAATAAACAGCAGGTCTTTGAAGGGCAATTGTCATCTTCTCTCTGTACATCAGATCTCCCACTCTGAGACGTAGTACAAGTTCTAGGGTCACAATTTGTCTGAACATTTCACTTGTATTTTGTAGGATCACGATTTTTGTTTGTTTGTACTTTGACCAGACGAAATTAAAAACAAAGTTCTATGTAACCATTTTGAGAGGTTATATAACATCTCTAAAGGATGGAGACAAAGAAGGACAGAGAGATTGAGAAGTAAGATTTAAAAAAAAAAAAAAAAAAAAAAAGGTTTACAACCACAATTCAACCTGATGAATCTTTTCTATTATGGAAAGGTCTAAGAGAAAGATTCTACAGACTAGCTTCTGAACAACCCCTGACCTGTTGAATAAAGCTACATGCTGGAGAACAGTAACATACATACATACAGCAGCAGCATCACTGAGGACCTTGGCTACAAACACCTTCCAGCAGATGAAAACCTAGCTTTTCCTGTCAGCAGAATTGCTGCTTTCTGTGCTTGAAAGCTAAGCTTTTATTTGCACGCCTCAAAAATCCATAATTAACTTTTTTTTTTCTTCTGGAACACAAATACCAGTGGGCAACCATCAGCAGAATACATAATAATCCTAAATAAGGGACAATTTATATTTTACTCAAGCCTGTCTATCGCCTTGCAGACTCCAGAAGGTCAGTAATCCCCTCATGCAGATTTTAGGTTTGATATATTTCAACCAGTACAGCAAGAAACAGAACAAAAGATGGTATCTAAACAATACTGAGCAAAAATAATTCTTCTAATTTTACATAAATAAGTTAAAGAGACACGATATTATATTGCCCTTAGATATGAAACCAAATCCTATTTCTGAATGTTCCAAGTGCAGTTCTGAATACCTTTTTCCCCGTAAGTACTTACTGATTTTGTTTTAACTTAGGTAATCAGCCTAATAAGACTGGCTAAAGATTAAAGCACTCAGAGTCACTGATTGCACTGCTTTCTGCACAGTCTCCAATAATGTGAAACATGAACTCTACAAAGTAGGAATAGATTTCATCAATTTATTAGTACATTTAACTAAAAAAGCCACCAAAAAAAACTTTTTTTTTTTTTTAAATCTAAAATTTTAAGGAAAAAATTACCTCGACACAAAAGATCTTAAGATCAAGGCCATATAATTTCATCTTCTCTGGAAAATCCTGATAAACGTTCAAATATGGAATGTGACCTTCAACAACAAACCTGCATAAAAAAAAAGACGGCCAAATCAAAATAGTATTTAGTATGACAAAAGCACATTTATTCTAAAATTAATCCACAAATCAATTTCTGATTTGAAGTAACATCATCTTTATGCTGCCTAAGCAATTCTATCTGAAGCCCCACACTCCTAAATGCTCCACTGTATGAAAACCAGTTCAATCATTTAACAGGCCTTTAAGTTCAAGCTCAGATATGACTGACAAATGACAATGTTACGGCAATAAGCTGACAATCAACACGCTTGCATACAAGTTTGTTCTGCACATGCTTCAGCTACTGCATTTTTGAAACTGCTTTAAGCCTCCTTCGAGTGTTATGGAAGCTTTCTTTCAAAATTCTAAGGCTTTAAGTAAATTTTCCAAATTGGAGATTAAACACTTTCTGCTGGAGGAGGTGAGAGTGACAAAACATGGTAAGAGGGACGTCGCAGAATTACGCACATGTACACAGAAGTGCAACTCAGTTAATTACTTTCTGTAGTCTGATTAAGAAAAAGTATTATTTTAGTATGAATTGAAATTATTTTGTACACTCACAAAATACAAAATCATTTATTTTGCATTTGCACTGAAATAATTCATCTTTCTTTAAAAGCTGGCTTTGGTAAACAGTTTACAACAATATTTTGGATTTTTTTTTTTTTTAATTTTTACTTATTTAATACATCTATCTGATGGGACTTAACAACAGCTACCAGTAAAAAGCCACCAGCATACAAAACCCCTGCTCTTATCCAACATTTTAGTGGGCTTTTACACTAGGCAAAGCAAGCACTGGAGAAGCATGGACCTTTGCAGAGGAACAGGCACTATCCTCACGCCAGATGCCTGTTAGTGGTCTCCCATAGGACTGAGTTAGAGCTGCCTTCCTGGCTTTTCCTCTCCAGAACGATTTTGTTCAAGTCGTAATTCAAACCGGAATGAGTTAACACTTCAAGCAGACCAGATCCTTTTCTTTAAATAATATTAGAGTTTCGAAAACAATTTTCTCTCCTGCCTGCTGTGTCTTCTGCACAACATCCCTCTGATCTTGCCAGGCAGACCAGCTGTGTCTTAGCCTACAAACTCTGCAAGCCCCTCGTGGGTTCCTCCGGTGCTTGCCAAGCTGGGCTTTGCTCCTGCTCCTGGCGCAGGGCAGTCCCTAAAGGCTTCAGCCCTAGTCAGACCCAACCCATGGGCAGACAGACCAGGTTCTGCAGAGCACAGCAATCTCTTGCTGCCAAACAAAATGCGTCTGAAGAAAAAAAACACAACAACAACAAACAAGAACGAGGCAGAACAATGTCTTCGCTGATGATTCAGCTCTCTCCTCAGCCTGTTGCAGCGCACAGACTCACCGCTCCTTCTCCAGCACTGCACCTCCATCACCACTTGCCACGTATCACAGGGTATGTGCATGGAAACTGACTAAAATTCTATTTAAAGGCTAGTTACTGTGAGAAAAGATTATGGTTAAATCCCCTTTTTAAAGCATTTTTAACTGAGTATTGAATTAGAAAAATGAATTTAAAGCAATATTAAAATGATAAGCACCTCTCAATCAAAGCTGTTTCTCAGTTAGAATAAAGCCAGCGTTTATAAGGAGTTCTGAAAAACTACAGCAATCTGAACAACCACACTGCCTAATACTTCCTACTTTAAAGCTCTGCATATTGGTCTCAAATGAAAAGATAAGGGTCATAGGACAAGATCCTTTCTATATCAAATTGTGCGATGTACATTTTGCTAATTTTTTTTTTTGAAACAACCTGTGCAAACAAACCTTCTGCATCCCAAAGGGAAACGTGCGCTAGTCCGCATGTTTGCTGGGTTGTCATCAAACCCAGCATCAGCTGCTCGTCCCTACCACCCTGCCAGATCTGATGAGCAGCTTGCAGGACAGCTCCTTGCTCACTTTAGTCAAGGTCAGCAGCAACGAGTTGAAGAACTGAAATCTGAGGCATGGCTTCACAGAATGGACTGAGACAACCCAAAAGCTCAGTGTAACTAGCTGTACTTCTCTCCTCCTGGTCTGGCCGTGTGCTCCTGTTGCTTATCATCCTCTTCCACAAATTTAACTCACAACAACAGGCAAAGAGAAACTTTGCTGCAAGAAAAAGAAACTCTACTGCGAGAAAAAGAAAAGCTGTGTGTGTATTTCCTGCCTTCTAACAAACTAAGGCTCATGGGTGGCTTCAAAAAGTACCAGAACTGGCAGAGGGAAGGGGACACATCACAAAGCCAGGAGCAGGGAGGGGAAGCACGACCTTTCCCTTTCAGCAACAGCGTCCCATTACTGGCTCAGCGGAACATAAGCTTTGATGGACCCTTGGGAAGGAGCAATCACACAATTAGCTGTCAGATCTGAAGAGGCAGCACCAAGAAATTGAGAGCGGCAGCCTCCTGAGCCAGCACAGCAGCAGCTGGAAGAGGACAAACAATCAAGGCCGTCGGGTGTGGTGCAGTTATGATTGCAGGCGAACCACCCTAACAGCTTGCTGCCTCCAAAATGGGAAATCCCACCCTCCCTTCTGTCCTCTGCATCACGGTCCTGTCTCCTCCCTGCTGACAAAAGCACTTGTGTGACTTCTCAGACAGGGGATTAGATTGAAAACTGGGCTTTTGTTTTCCAGGGTTTGATTTCAACCAGATAGACTTCCAGACTCAGCTGACTGCACGAATGTTATTGCCAGCACGAGGTGGAAAGGGACAGCCGTGCAGCAAACTACGCTGCACTAAAATGTCCAGTGAAGCCTTCTCATGCAAAATCAGAAATTAGTTTTCTGATCTCCTTTCAACTAATACACCGTAAGGTGGGTGAGTGCTAGCACCCAGGGCAAGAGAAAAGGCAGAAATATTTACCAGAAGCACATCCTTACTTTGCAATGGACAAGTGATGTCTACAAACATGGTGGGGTATTTTTTGTTTGTTTAAAAATTTAATCAGAGAATCATTTAGGTTGGAAAAGACCTCTAAGATCATCTGGTCCAAATTTAACTTATCATATCAAAGCACTGCAACTGTGTAAAAAACAATGACATCTTTCCTGAATTTGCCTGAAATTACTGTCTCTATGCAAAAAAAAAGTGCTCTTCTCTCAGGTAAAGAGTAGTTTTTATGTTCTAAAAATACATGAAACAGCATAAATACCCTGTTATGAATACAATGTACTGATGATTCAGGATGTTAGAATGTACTCCAAAAGCCCAGATCTGGAATAGCACTTGAGAACAGTTTCTACTGTCTGCTCTTCTTCCAAACCTGTCATTTCACAGCCAGGCGATCCGAACACTTGTAGGACTACGTTGTATCAGTGAAGCGCTTGAAAAACTGAATGGCGCACACACACAGTAGGCAGTCCGTGCTCTTGTAATTACAGCAGCAGCATGCATTAGTCAGGCCTAAGTGTGAAAGAAAATCCTACGTCCTCTGCATACTACGAGGAAATGATGCATCTGTTAAAGCCACACAGCAATGCCACAAACTGATTACAAGTTTAGTCTTGCCAGCGTAGCTCGGTATAACCTCATTTGAAAGGCATTATTTCGCAGCCTCCCCAAGTCTAGCATCCTGATTTCTTTTTTTCCACAGACCCACAATTTTATTAATTCTTTAGATAAATAAAATACCACGTATCGAGCACTGTGAGATTATTCGCAATGGAAAAGGATTTAATTTGTTACAGACTAGACGAGAAGGCTGTTAAAATGTTATTTTTAAACCAAAATGTGCCTTTCGGAGAAGGTAATTGTAGTGTTTTTCTGTTAAGTGTGTCAAGCAGCAAGGAGGAGTGTATTTTTGGTGCCGTAAATCCCTTAAAAACTGGCAGATTGCCCTAGCATGGTGCCTAAGCATGTGTCACAAGGGAGGAGCGGGAGTCAGCTGACTTCAAGGTGGGGAGAAAACCAAACTGAGGACGAAACAAGGCAGAACTTTTAAGCACTGCTGTAATTCAGATGGTTTAAATAACACAATTTGCCTATAAAGATTTAAAAGGCAGTGCTGAATCTTTCATGTTTTTCTCTGCATAGTTTTCATCTCTGGTCTGTTGCTATTTTGATCTGTGTATCCTACTGCATGCAAAAATGTTAACATTGTCTGATTTTTTGAACTTAAATATTCAGAAGTGAGAAAACAGGAGCCTTATGGTAGTTCATGCAGTTGAGAATTCTTTCCCCTTCTTCATCAAACTTGTGAAAGACAAAGACCTTAAGGGTAGGGAGGGAAGCATGATAATGTAATTACAGCCTTATACAAGTATCGTATCATTGTAAAACTTTGCAATACAAATGGCATTCTTTCAAGCATCACTTTTTGCATTTAATTCAGTCGCATGTTCAGTGCATTTAAAGTCATTGCCCACTAGATTCATGCACTTATGAGAGTATTAAACCCATACGTTGTACCTAAATTAAGTGATGCATTCTCTTTCAAATCATCTTATTTCAATTTCCAATTATTAATTGCTGATTACAGCTCTCTGCTGTATTTGATATCTGTTTTTTTTTTCTCTCCTTTTCCAGATTTTTGCTGCTTACACATTTCCTTTAAATCCTTTCAAGCACTTATGCTGAGCTCTGAAGGATCTCAGTACAAAGGATGTTTCTCCAGGTTCTGCACCAGTTGCTTGGATCTCTCCTGCAGTCCCCAACTTCTGATGCGCCAAACACAACAATACACCATTAATATGCAATCAACAGTCCACCCAAGTACTGCCTTTTTTTTCCTTCCTTTTTTTCTACTTTAAAACAAAGGAATGAAAGGAAAAAAAAGACAGTATCATACTAAGTCAGGAACTTGTGAGGACGTATTTGCCTAGTATGACCCCACATGCTTTCCAGAAAGTTTCCAAGGTAGGAAGAACGGACCCAAGAATAGATATTTGATTTTTATCTCCGAACAGGATTTGCTAAGCAATAATTCTTTATTACTGTGCATCGTATGCTCCATCCTAGTAACTGTAATTTACTACTTGGATTTTTGCCATATACGTGCATTATCAGACAGCATTTTTGTATTCATTTTCTAATCATCGATAAAAAAAATATAGAGTAGGCTACAGTAGTACTGACTCCTGCAGAATGTCCTTAGGGAAATACTAGTCAGTAATAAACTTGTTTATTGAAAGCCACTTTTGATTTCTACTATTTCTTAATCTACTCAGTATTTACTTCTGTATTGCAGTTCGAATTCGGAACACTGTGGCATTTTGCTGAACATTTTACAAGCATCTTTTATGCAACAGCATACCTAGCTATGCAAATACGCAACAGTTTGTGCGATTATCACTGATGAAGGCAACAGCCATCCCCTAAAGTTAAATCAAAGGATTAGATATTGTTTAACATAGAAATAATTTAGCCAGTATTAACTACTACATTTAAGACACAGAAACATCTCCTTTCTAAAAAAGACTCAGAGAAGAGCGTTCTTCTTGTACTTCACTCTTAGAAAGTTTGTACAAAGCTAGAAAAGTGGAGGGGGGTCAGCAGTACAGGGGGGCAGGGGCCATTAAGGAAGATAAGGCTCTGGGATAAATCAGTCAGACTTTCAGCACCAATACTAGTTATGTGCACCATATACGTTACCTTGTCTTTTAGCCTACAGGTTACAGATTTGAAAAAATCAAAATTAAAGAACTGAAACCTGACATTTTGAATGAATCTTGAATAGGTTTCTCCTCTACCTTGCCCCAGTGCAATTTGGATCGCCCACTTACAGTTACTTGATCTTCCTGCTCCTTAAATTTTGATTAAAAAAAAATCTCCCAATCTTTTTAAAAATATTCACTATTTCGACACTTGTTAAAAAGGAGCATCAGCACACAAAAAGGTCTTCCAAGGCAACTCCAAGAACTCCTAAATGTAAGCTATTTAGGCCTGATTTAAAGTACTTATCACTAACAACAACAACGAACATACTTGACAAATTAATTTTCATTCCTTACGAAAATAAGGAGCGTGTTCATATCCACGTTGTAGGGGGTAGAAGGGAATTGCATTGTCAGCAGTACTTTGATGATCCCCATATTTAGCACCAAACCCTGCTGTTAGAACATTTTACATCTACTATATTAACAGCTCTATTATTACGAACTCTGATGATTACAGATAAAAAGATACAAAGACAAAGAAGGACTTCTTATATTAATTCCTGCGTCCCCACTCCAGCGCGTGAAGCTGCCTAGCTACCTTCCAGATCGCTGTATACTGCTGGCATTGTTTGTATGATGACACTGACGTAAGACCTAGCGAACAGCTACTCATTTCCTGGCATGCTGACAACAGCAAAAATAGCAAAAACGTGACCATACACACCTCCAGCGAATCTTAAGAAATTTCAAAGGAGAAGGATAAAGAGCTTCTGTAGCACCAAACCCTTATAGCTTTTTGAGATTCACTGCAAGCAATGGAAAGGAATGTTCTCAAAAAGCAGCTTCGCAAATTACGTTGGAGAAAGGATAAGGAAACTACTAGTCGGGGACTTCTCGCTATCACTGAGCAAGCAACCAACAGGGCAATAGTAAAGCTCTAATTAAAAAAATATATATTATTTATAAAAGCAACAAATATTTCACTGGAGACCGTTCATACCTTAAGAGATCAGATAACGTCATCGGTTCTCTCAGCCAGAGCAATGCCATGTAACAAATCGAAAGGGTCATTGGCATCGACATCCTCAGCTTCTCCTTTTGATTCTTCATTAAATACAATCTACCATCTACCGATCCAGAGCACATAGAGGTACATTCTTTGGTTTACGTTAAAAACAAAAAAGAAAAAACAAGTAATTAATATGACATACACACAATCTTGGTATACAGAACACAAGATTAGGGAGCGTCCAAGGACCATTGTTCAGCAACTAGTAACATTTTTCTAATCGTTACTTTGCAGTAGCTTGGTAGTTTAGGTATTTTTGCTAATAAACAGCTTAACTAATTTATTCATCTACCATAATGTGCGAGGACAACCTGTTTAATCAAGTGAAATAGCAGTTTATGAAGACATTGGACCATATTCTGAGACAAACCTCACGCTGGTACCCATAAAACCAGACCATTCAGTGGGAGCTGCACTTAAACTTGGAGCTCTAGAAAGCTGTTAACTCCTATACAGCATATAACTAACAGTAGTCATGAGCTGGGAATACTATTTTCCCTTTGATAGATAAGGGAGCAGTGGGAAAATGAGGGCAAATTCTCTGTGCTTAAATCAGTACCTTGGAAATAGGGATTAAAACAATTTTAGACTTGAGCACTTCAAAGTCTTCAAGTTAGTTAGTTGTGACTTGTGGTCAAGTCAGAACTTTAACAAGAACAGTCTACACTGCAGAGACTTTACTGAAGTTACGGTGTGTATCCATCTGCCACAAATTCTCTAACTGTGGAAAAGTAGGTATTATTTTAGAAACACTAAATTAAATGAAAAAAACAGTTTTAGAACACAAATGCATCAAATGGTAAAGAGGGTTAAAACAAACAAACAAAAAAGCAGCCACAAAACAAGCAAACCTCCCTACATCCCTACTGAGATGAATCATTAAAAAATGAGAAGCAGCAATGAGAAATTTAATTTAGGGGAGTGACTTCTGAGTTAGGAACCTTTTCAGCAGCGAAACCTTGGGAGTTCAGGGAAGGAGGAAGAGAAAAAGAAACGCTTCATCATGAAGCAGCCAGGACAAATGAAAATGTTTTGTATTTAAAGCACACCAACGTAAAACACCAGCCTCTGTGGAGGCTTTCCCCACTGTTTTCCCACACGCTGTTCGCCTGTTCAGGCAGGAACAGTGAAGGCTGGATCCCCAGCTCCCCACCTGGAAGCTGCAGGGCCACAGCAAGCAGCCTAAAAAAAAAAAAAAAAAAACCAAATTTAAAACTTCAGAGGACTTGGCAGCTCCGTGGTTATGCTGGTGGGTGACAGCCAGGCCTGTGAGGTGTCAGTGGTCAGCAAATACAGGTGTGGAGCCCACTGCTACAGAGGAAGACGCTGCAAATATTGCATTTCTGAGCCAGAATTAGGCTTTGATGCCACCTACCGGCCCCTAAAACGCTGGTCGGTAGTACCAGGGAGGCAGCAACAAGTTAAAAGAGCCAGCTCACAGACACTCCTCATGCAGCCTAAGAAATGGTCTAGACTAGAGGATCCCGAGATGTCTGCTGTGCATACGTGCGCTAGAGAATAAAGGCAGGAGCAGCAGCTAATCCTTTTAGTCAACAGTTTCACCTTTTACGTGGACACATGTGCTTAAAGGCAGCTTCGTGACTGAAGCTTCATTATTAATTTCACATTCAACTCAATTTAAAATAATCCTCATTATATTTGTGGCCTTAATGACGGCACACAATTTCCTTTTATTTCGTGCAGCTTATGCAAGGCATGACAGCACACAATTACACACATCTAATAATTTAAGGGTTTAATAGGCTTCCCTAGCAATATCTCAGCGCTATACTCAGTGGAATTTGCTATTATCTGTACACAAAAATAACAAAAAAATAAATTTAAAAAAAAAACCACTTGCATGTTGGAGAAGCTTCTTAGGAAATAAAGAGTGTTGAATCTGTGGCAATAAAAAAATAAAAACAGCACAGGAGAGGAAACCTCTGAATCTTCATAATAATTTCTGGTCGACTACAATATATCTAATATTTCTCGTGTTAAATTTCAATATACAAACGATTTCTATGATTGTTTTATTTCTCCTAAATGTACTTTTAGTGTCACTAAGCTCTTATCCACTTCAAGTGCTTTTAGTGGAACAGGCATGGCTACTTAAAGGTGAATTCAATCTGAAACAACCAAGAACAGCATGTTAAATTGTGGCCTATCTTAAGGCTATGTAGCTATTCCAAAACTAAAATTCCAAATATTATTCTAAATTATTCTATAAATTATTGTAAATAATAAGAGACACAAGTACTAAGGAAGAAACAAGTTTCTCTAGACACAAAAAAGGGAAGAAAATTCAATGGAGTATTTCACTAGAATTTTTTCACTAAGTTCTTTCCTATCCACACAATATGTATTTGTTTAACACTCAGGATCTGCAATGTGCATGAACACACAGATTCTTTACCTAAAAATCTTCTCATTTTAGTGCAATAGGATGAAAAGTGTTTGCATTACATTGGCAAAAGTTTGTCACCATTTTTTGCACCCTTTTTCCCCACCTCTACTTCTATTCAGAAGTTTTAAAGTTTCTCAACATTTCTAATTGCTGCAGATCAAGTTTCTCATTCTATTATCATTTCTGGGCTTTATGAAAAAGAGAAAAATGTGAAAGAACAAGATTGCATTCTTCTCAGGGTAGACAGGCAATGCCACAGAAGAACAGAAATAGGACGGCGAGAGGACCACATAACATGGGAAGAATAAACATTGAAACAGACAAAGAAGGAAAACGTAAACAAAGAATAAAGAAAAAAAAGGCAAAGAATCAGAAGTTTAGTGTAAGCAATACTTTTCAAATATGCCTTGAAATGGATTTCCAGTATCAGACATTGCAGCACTGTCCGGCATTACACTTGCCCAGCACCAAAGACTCCAGTTTTCTATAACATTTAAATTCAAATCTTTATCATTCTGTAAATGCTTTCAAGTTGATTTGGGGGCAGAAAGAAGAAACTGACGCAATGTTACAAGAAGAATTTTGATAAAAGAGGCTATACGGAAAGCAGTAAACAGAATGCAGAGACAAAAAAAATACAAAAATACCAAAAACACAAAGGAAAAATATTAGAAAGATAAACAAATACAAAGGGGAAAACAAAAACAAAACAAACAAACAAAAACCACAATACCATAATATTTAGAAGAAAAAGAAATGAGAATCAACTCTTATTTTTTAACTTGAAAGTTGTGACTGACAACTCTGCTGTTAGTTTAAGTGCTTATTCTTTAGAACCACAGTGTTTGTGAACATCCAGCTTTGCAGATTAATACCACTTTTTTTCCCCACCCCAAACAGGACGCATGGAGCAATCTGGTTATAAAATACCTTCCTCCTGCATTTCCAGGCCCTGTTCAACTGCCATCTCCTTGTAGGAAGGGGAAATAAAATAAAATAATAAGAAGTCTTCTGCTTCTGGTAGAATATGAAGTACCCCAGTGGCAAATAGGACTGAAAACTACGCTTTCTAACCACACCTCAACAAGTTCTTCCAATTCAATCTACACAACTTCACAGAGGATGTATATACAACTCTACAAAAACAGTTTCCAGATACTTCAGGTCATTGCTCCTACCTGAGACCTTGCCACTTGACGAGGCAAAGCTGCAATCTGTCTGTAGATCTCCATCGCTTTCAGAGAGAGATAACAAGCGAAGGAGGCTAGGTCTCTCTGGTTCACTGTCCATGTCTGTACTGCTATCACACACCTGTTTTTGTAAACAAGTCTCAGTATTATCTACTATTAGTTACTGTTTTAATCTGAATAAACAAAACAAAGCATAACAGATGCAAGATCTACAGCAAATTACGTTAAAATGTGAACAGCGTGGATTTAACTTGCTTTGTGAATCATGAGTGTGTAAGGAAAGCCTACAAAAATATTTTTTAAATATTTCTCAGCTCAAGACAAAATAAAAAAGATTTCTAGTGATCCCATTACATTCCAGTCTGCTACAATAACCAGAAAGTAGGCAATTTATAGAGGTAAAGTGTGATGAAATAAGTAACTTTGGAATAACTTATTTTTTATTATAATTTCTGCTCTATCTACATGCAACGTATGCCACGACAAAAAAAAAATATTTTTAAATAAGCAACTTTCCATATTCAGAAGTATTTGTTTCTTGAAGTGGAGGAAAAAAATAGACATGTGGTACCCCATTTAGAAGATATTCTTCATGAGATTAATGTGAGCTAGATATATAGCTTAAACAAAGGTTTATGTTGCTGCTCTTTAAAAAAAAAAATCCCACATTTCATGGGATCTGAGCTTTTCACTTACTGATAATGCTTTGACAGCTTCACCAGCTGGTCTGTCGCAATATGCCTGTTGGCTCTTCTGGAGGTAACGCCTCCAAAAATTGCACAGAATTTCATCCTGGTAAATAAAAATGGACAATGAGTAGTGCAAAGTTTAGAAAACCATTAATTTCTGAGAGAACAGAGCATAACTGCTAATTCAGGAATCTGAATAATACTCCAGCTCTGACTTCATTACCTCCAATTTATAAATCATGTTTTATAATTACCAGGAAAATTAAGTTTGTTTACTTGTGCTCAGTAGTTCTTCAAAAAGGGGGTTATTTGAGTCACTTGCAAAATTACAGTATTTTTAAAAACAGCCCTGGTTGCACACTCATAGTATGTAGAACTTACGCTGATCTTTACGTACCTTCATTTGTGGACACACTCCTAGTGCTTCCAAAGCTTCAGCTTGTTTCTTGAGTACAAGCTGAAAGCCTTCGCAAACATACCATTCCCAGCCTTCCTCTAATTAAAAAAAAAAAAAAAAAGCTTTGTTTCCGTTATAAACAAAAAACAACAACTTATGCACACTTATTTCCACTTAATATTCTGATCCAGGACAGGACAGAGACATGTCTCCATTAAGTAACCTCAGATCCAAGAGCAAAGACCAGCTACACTGAATATTCCATTACCTTCCATTTATTCAGTCTTAAAAAAGAAGAAACATTACTGAACAAGTGATTTCTCTGCACATTTCCCAGCAATAATATGTTTCACAATAATTTCTAATATGGCATTTGAAATCGAGTGGAGAGTTGTCAAGTGACCAGTTTTAAAATAGCTGAGAACCTATCATTAAAAAAAATTTAATACAATCTTTTCTTTCCCATTCCCAGTGCAGAAAACTGGAATACATTATGTTGCAGTGGTAAGTCAGGGAAAAACACAGCATCACCATGTTCTTTACCGTTGTCTCTCACTGAATCATACAAACTTAAACGAAAGTTTCTCAGCTATTCAATGCTTCTAGCATATCCCAACAACACATTAATTTTGTAAGGAGTGGGCCTGTTCCAAACTATTCATTGTTTCCTCAGACAGCATGATATTTACTTTTCACCCTTACCTCTCCATATTTGCTAGTCCCTTCTACAGGCTTTTGGCCTTAGAAAATTTCTCTGCATTTCCTAACTTCCTCTGCATTATTCCCTCCACGCCTGTTCTTCATTTTTGTTCCTTCCAGTCGCACCTTGCCTCTCACCATCCTAGAAGTTATCTGCCCAAAGTTTCTACCCTGCTTTAATGACATTAGCTTTACCTGGTAACCAGAGATACAGCTACTCCTACTGAAGTAGGAAAATAAGCTGTCACAGTGTAACTTAACTGCACTTGCAGAAGGGACTGCATGCAGGTAAGGATTTCTTTCTTAAGCACGGGGGATAGCTAATGACAACCCCAAAAGGAGAAGTAAAAAGCTCAAAATGTCACACAAATCAGACTTCAGGAGCAATACAGGATAAAGACAGGTGGAGATATTAAGGTTGCTCCCTTTTTCACTCCTCCCTTCGCTTTCCCACAATTGTTCTTTTCAACGTAACGCAGTAATCTACTGCCACCACAGTACAGTGAAGATAGGTTAGCCCATCAGAGATAAAAATAACCCCACACTTCATTTAGCATTGTAATGCATTTTTGCTCTTTGAAAGTGACCACAACAGTAAAACTACTACCCAGCACTCACAGCGTACGTTCATAGCTACAGCAGCAGCCTCGCCATAACGTACACAGCATATCACCATATACAATGACTAGTGTACTTCTCAGTCATGAAATTAAAAGTGTAGAAGTGACTCGGGATGAAAGATGTAACGCTGAACTACTTTACTCTAGCTATTGTAACTGTATGAAATCTCATCCACATCAGTTTCTGTGTGGATCACAGGGCCAAGTTCCTTCAACGCAAGCTGAACTTACATTCTTTGGAGTCAGAGCACTGTCACATCTCACCTACAAAGAGAGACAACTTTTCTCTTTTTTGACAGTCATACAAGGAAGAACCAAAGGGACCACCACATCTGAATGAATGCCATGTGTATCTTCAGTGAGTATCGGCTTGCACAAATCAAAGTGGTGGTAAGTAACGCACAGCTCTGCTCAATGCAAAAAATCCACCACCAGCTTCACAGAGGCACCTGTGCCTCAGGAATTCACTGAGGCTGGGGCTGCTGAAGGTTCTGCCAGCATCTGGGGGACGTACTATGTTCCTGATCTTAGTCTTTTCTAGCTATTTTTGGCCATTGTCAAAGACAACGTGTTAGGTGAACCTTGACTGAACCGACCCAACACTTTCACTCTTAAGCAGAATACAGAGAGAAGCACATACGTACCACTCTTTCCCCGATTTCTTGAGCCTTTGGAGATTGTCTGTATTCTTGCATTACAAATAACTTCAGTGTTTACAACATCTCTAGTTCTCTGCAAAACAGTAATAGGTGTTAGCAAGAAAAAGGCCAGGCCTAACTTGCGTCAGGTGCTCCATCATAAAACAAAATGGAGGAATTTGTTCAATTTTCCTGAACTAAAAAGAGACAGACATTTTTCATTCAGAAATACCAAAAATAGAGAATGACTATCCTGGACACAGAGGCGACATGCAACAGAGTTTGCCTACACCAGTACTGTACTGAAGTGCAGCAATATCCATGAAATACTTTTAAGGCACTCAGACACCATAGCAGCACTACAGCTACAGCAACACCATGTCTTACACTTGCTCGTTTTAAACTTTATGACTTGAAGTAACAGTCGTTTGCAATAGTGTTCAGTCAAGCATTAAAAAGGAAGAATCACAATACTGCCTTCAACTTCTAATGTCAAGGAGAAAAAACAAACATTTTCTTATATAAAACAAATAAATAAACAAACAAAGCAACCAAAATAAACCTATTTGAAGGTCAACAGCTTAGGTTTTTACCTCAGTAACATTGTGGCAAGTTCTGCAATAAAATCTGCCTCCATCAGTAAGACCCCAGTTTACTTCTGAACATTGTGCACAGCGTTCGTTGAAATCTCTCTAAAAGGAAAAAAACAGAGTTTCACATGCATTCAGATACAACGAGTAAGACTACTACTCGGCTATTGCAGAGCTTTGGAAATGATTTATGGACAAGTAAACACGTGCCCTTTATCTTAGCTCGTGTAGATAACGCATAATCGCAGCATTTGCTGTTAGCTGCAAGTAACTGAAGAAGAAGCTGGCAAGATACTTGTGCACATGAATTTTAGTATAAGGGGGACAATAATTCACACCTAGGACACTGGGCACGACACGAGAAACAAACAAAAAACACCTATCAGAAACGAAAAGGGAATAAAATAAGACAGAAAGCAGACACTGAGAGGTGAAAGTAAAACTAAGCTTCCAGAACTGTGAAGAACCGCGTGGAAGAAAGCGTGCACGACTGGGTGATGTGCCCAGGAGAAAGGGGTACTTCCAGGAGAAACTGGGGAGAGAAGGGAACATGGGGGGAGAAGGAGGACAGAGGGAAACTCTCAGAAAAAGGAGAAAAGCGGGGGGGGCTGCGGCGTGTGCTGGGGCCGGGCAGCTCCCTGCGGGGGCTCTGCCGGGGCTGAGGGGACCCTAACGGGGCTGAGGGGACCCTGCCCGGCCCGGGGGGACCCTGCCCGGCCCGGGGGGACCCTGCCCGGGCCTCGCCCGCCGCCCCCGGCTGCGCTGCCGTTCCCCGCGGCGCCTCCGCCCGCCCCCGCCGCAGCCGCCGCCCGCGGGCCCCGAAGGGCCGCCGGGGAAGCGCCGCCGCCGCGCTCGGGCTCCGTCCCCAGGCGCAGCAGCCGCCCCCACGGCTCCCGGAGCCGCACCGCCTCCTCCTCGTCCATGCCGGCAGCCGCCGCGGAGCCGCCCCGGGGCTCCCACCATGGCAACCGCGCCGAGCCGCCCCGCCGCGGCCCGGCTCGGAAACGGCAGCCCTGGTGCTTGCGTTCCGGCCCCGCTGCTTGTCCGGGAGCCTCCTGGGCGGCTGCTCCGGGGTTACGGCCCCCGCCGTGGCTCGGTGGTGTTGGTCATGGCTGGTGGCGGGTGTCTGAGGGCGTCCCGCCTGCCCCAGCGCCCGGTGTCCCGTCCCGCCGCCATCCCGCACCGGGGTGGGATGAGGGCTCTGAGGGGGGTGATGGAAGGGCTCGCCGAGGGGGTGGAGGAGCACACATGGTCCCCGGGGAGAGAAGGACTCTGAGGGGGCATGGGGGGTTCCTCGCTGAGGGGACATGGATGCTCCATCTCTGTGGGGACATGGGGTGCGTCACTGAGGTGATGTGTGTGGATGCTTCACCTCAGAGGGGACATGGGGGCTTCACCTCTGAGAGGACACAGGGTGCTTCACTTAAGGGACATGGACGCTTCACCTCTGAGAGGACACAGGGTGCCCTCACTTAGGTGATATGTATGGTTGCTTCACCTCAGAGGGGACACAGAGGCTTCACCTCCAAGGGGACATAACGTGCTTCACTGAGGCGATATGGGGACTTCACCTCCAAGGGGACATAGCACACTTCTCTGAGGTGGTATGTAAGAATGCTTCACCTCAGAAGGGACATGGGGGCTTCACCTGTGAGAGGACACAGGGTGCTTCACTTAGGGGACATTGAGCATTCACTGCTGAGGGGACATGGCATGCTTCGCTGAGGTGACATGTATGGACACTTTACCTCTGAGGGGACATGGGGACTTCACTGAAGAGATATGGGGTCTTTACCTTTGAGGGGACATGGGGCACTTCCAATGGGGACACAAGCTCCTCTACCCCCGGGCCACCACAGTGCCCCTTCACTGAGTGTCCTCAAATCATCCTGGCCGTGTACATGCACCGTGTCCCCCGCAGGCCCTGCCGAAGCTGTTGAAGGAGACTATTACTGCCTTTACAAAAGGAGACCAGAAGAACTCATTTAACTATGTAAAGTGCTTGGGGATCCTTGAATGAGGGAGAAGATGATCTGAAATTCACCTTCATTAAAAAAAAAAAAAAAAAAAAAAAAGAACCACCACCAAACCCCCAGATCTTGATGTAGGTCTCTAATTTCTGGTGCGCTAATAATAATGTTTACACATGTCTAAACACTGAGATCTGTTATTGCAATGAATTTGCCCACAAAATTGGAGAACAGGTTTATGCCCCTTTAAAAAAAAAAAAATCCTTTAAGTGAAAGCATGGGAAAAAATTAAAGCTAAAATATACATAGAAAGAGGTGAGGCTCCCTTGACAGCTGTGGTTACATTGATGTTGGAGGAGATGTACAGAGCTAGAGGGGAACTGTTTATGTTCAAGACAAAAAGTTATTACTCATACCAACTGTGATCTTTTTTTCAGTGTGGGATGAACATTTGTAACACCCATTAAAAGGAATTATGCATATAATTCCTGACATGGTAAAAAGGTGATTGTCAGCCTCACAGAAATGTAGCTAATATTCTGATGAAACAGATCCTACCTGTGATTTTAATTTCCATGTTTTTTGTTTGTGAAAGTACAGTTCTGGGAAAGCAAGGCCATTTCATGCGTTGGATCTTTTTGTAATGAATTTCTAAGATGAAATGCTATCTTGAAAATTTTCAGAGCAGCTATATTACGATAAAACAGGCATTGCTCCTGCTAAGGGCTGTGCTTGTGTTTGACGATGCTGTGAGCGGGCCACGGGCCATTGAATCAGTGGATTTAACTCAATTGAAGAACTTGTTTAAGTTAAGCGTGGAAGTGACTGCCTTGATGCTTTCATAAGGCAGGACCTCAGAGGCAGGACTTCTGTCTTCTAATTACAAGTGGTCAAAAAAATGTTAGAGGAAGCACAGTCACAGGACTCTGCCAATTGGTCAAAACCAAAGCATTTCATTTTCAATGGTAGCAGTTGAAGATAGAGAAGAAAAGAAGTGTGATGGATAAAACAAGAAAAGTGTGAGGGACTGCATGGGGACCAATATTACTGTAGTTCTGGGCATACCAGTGTAATGGACAAGCACTTACTCTGCAGGTGAAGTAAAAATATGAAAAGCTACCAAAGTTTATAAGGAAAGTTGTACAAAAGTAATATTGATGGTACTAGTTATGTATTTGTATCCAGGCTCTAAATAACTGCAAAGCTTCTATTAGTATTTCTTAAGACCACCAACTAACTAGTGCGGACTAGTAATCTGGTAGCAAAAAGTCAAGGCATAATAGGGGTAGCAAGTCTTATATCTATTTCTTAAATATTTTGTGAAATGACATGCTTAAAACCGGTTTTTCAGCATATAAAATGATGTGTAACCTTTGTCCCTAATTACAAGTTACCCAAGCATACTGATAGGGGTATGATAATTTCAAAGCCAGGAGACAGACTGTCTTCCTGCTTCAGCTCACTTTTCTAATTAAGATCATTATGCATACTAGTCAGATTGATTCAAGGCTCAGATAAATAATATGTCCTGTTGTTTCCAATGATTTGAATTTTTAATGAACCGGGTTCCACTGCTGATATCACATTTCTGTCTCTTGACTGCAGACTTTCCACATGTGAAAACGCAAAAATTACATCTTGAACCGGAAGACGTGTCCTTTGGCCTATCCTTCAGGATATTGCTCATGAAATTGTACTGGCTCCAGGATAAGAACTTCTGCAACAGGGTTGCTCCCTAGAGTCCAATATAAACTTTACCCATTGTGAGACACCTACTACAAAGAGTTGGAGCAGAAATGCAACCTCAGCTGCTCTAAAGACTGTGAAGATTAACAGAGGGCAGATCTACCAGATTCTAGTTTATAGCAAATATACCTAGTTATTAGCACCCACAATTTGATTTTTGCACCTTCAAAAAAGGAAAGTCTCTCCATGGCACAACTTGTGGTTAAAGACATATGGCAAACAAAGAGAAGTTAGGAAAACAAGACGGAGGTGCTTTTATCTGAACCAGCTGGATTTACTCTAACTGATCTCTAAAAGAGACCACAGTATAGAAAGGGAAAAGCTGTGCCAAGCAGAAGTGCAACACAGACAAAGCTGTGGAGATACAGTTGTGTGAGAAGCAAAAACAGGAATGAACAAAGAGGGAAACGCTGATGGAGCATAGGGTTTGCAGGCAGCTTGGCAGGGGAGGATAGCCAGGGAGGGACTGAGCCACGTGGAGCTTTGAAGGAAGCAACAAGAAGAATGAATTTAATGCTACAGCTTGGACAAGCCCAGCATTGCCTTGTGATATTTAGCGTTTATTGTCCAGCTTCAGCTCTCAAATTTTTATTTTTTTTAAATGCATTTCTAGCCTTGATGAACTTGTATATATGACCTTGAACATCCCAAAAAACAGAAAGCATGTAACTTTTTTTTTCAAGGTTTACTCAGGTTTTCTTGTGCCATTCTTAGGATGCGAGCAGCGTAAAGCTGAATTTTTGACTGGTGAAAGCAGCAGCCAGGAGGGAGGGCAGACATATCGAGTCATGCACTGAGCACGGGGTTTGCACCATCGCCTTCTGCTTTGCACGTGTGCTGCGGCCCAGCCCATCTCACACGGGCACATTGCAACGCCACAGGCTCACTCCAGTTTCACCTGTGGCTCTACAACACGGAGAGCTGTTGATTATCTGTGATCATCAAACCGTTTGTGTTGGAGGCACAGACCTCAGAGAAGGACATCATGTTCAGATGAGCTGCTCTAGGGGGCAAAACTCTTTAGGTTCAAACTCCTCATGTGGTCTGAAGCCGTGTTGACTTGTGGTCAGAGATTAAGTTGTTTGGGAGGTCTGCCTGGGGATGCTGGAGGCACGTAAAGACCTTGTTGTGGGACCTGGCCTTCACGAGCAGGTTCTCTTCCTGAGGAGCACCAAGCTGCTTTCTCTCTGTTCATACCAGCAGAGATTACACCCTTGGTACTTGGTGACTGTGCTCATCTCATTCTAGAGGGCTACACAGCAGGGGTAGGTCACTTTGAGGAAAGAAAGTGATCTTAGCAGCCACAAAGGAACAGAGCGGGCAGTGGGTGTTTGAATGTCCCTTTCCACATTCCAGGCATGTATAATGCCTTTATTTTATCCTTTTCCAGGTTTATTAAACTGCTAACATCTACCATTCCTTCAAGTTATATTACTTTTGATTGTGTCAGATTTTGTGTAGTTTCTAGCTTTTTTATTACTTTTTTTTCCTAGAGAGAAAAATACACAGCATACTAAAGGGGATCTCGGTTTCCACTATAGCACCGTGCATCCACCGGGCCCTGAAGATCACTCTCAGATGCATTTAATCTACAAATGCAGTGGCATTTTCAAAGGAATCGAGAGCCACCTTGTGGAGCTGGGATTCATGAAGGGGCTCCAAATAATACTGCTGGGAACAGCTGCTCCTGGAAAGGAATTCAAATCCAACAGGATGCTGGAGGTTGCCAATTAAGTAAGCGTGCGCATGTCTGTGCATATTCAATACATGCACTGTGCATCACACAGCTCCTCTGCTGATTAAAACTGTGTAGAAAAGAAGCACACAGTGGGCAGTGGGAAGCAGGAACGTAAGACAAGAGGGAAATGCGGAAAGTGGCAGAACCAGAAGAAAAATAATGCGTTCGTTATACTCTGCAAAGCCTCGGTGGAGGGGGAGAGATTGTTGTTGTTCACGGGGCATTTTCCACCATGTAATTAATTAAGTCCTCAAAAGTACTGATAAGTTTTGGAACCATTCTGTACAGATTTCTGTGGCAGGCTTATTTTCTCCAGTATTCCTCCATTAACACCAAGAAGTATGGCTGCCAGGGCCCTAAAGCTGCCCCATATGCCATAACATATGGCAAAGATGGGATCATCGATGGGCATAATCCATAACTAGAGACGTTCTCTGGTCATTGCTCCTGCACAGAAGTGTAGTCTTGGCCCTGATACAAACAAACAAACAGAGGTTGCAGTAGGGGTTATAAAGCAACTCTTCTACCTTTTCTCACGCATCATTTCTCATGATGAGCCCCGAGTTGCTTGCCAGTCCCAATGTGTGGATGCCAGCCTACAGTTTTATAAAAAAATTAGATGTTTTTTTCAGTACCTTAATGCAGCAGCCACTTCACCACAGTGTCATTAGCTGATGTCTTATAAATATATTTTATTTAAGCACAAATTTTAAAAGTCTCTCCAAGTGGTAGACCTTAAATATTTAAGAAACTCACATGAAAAAGAAGGAACTGTGACACTAGAGTTCTTCTCCAGGAGCCAGAGAAGCCAGTGCTGAGGTAAGTGGGTGTGCTGGTAATCAGCTGGTAATCAGCCTGCTTATTGAATCATGACACAGGACTTAAATGCTGAGCAGCCATACATGCTTTTACACACCTTCCAGTGAGCTGCGTTTCAGCTCCAGAAGCTTTTTTAATTAGTTACACGCTAGTGAAGCTCTAAGTTAAATTACATTTCAGAAGAGATACCGCATTCAAAGTGCTTGATAACCAAACAATCATTAATATCACAAAACATGCTGCAAAGCAAGTAGCGTGTGAAAGCATTCTGAGACGTCCTTCTTTTTAGGACGAGTCTTAATAAACAAGCCCAACATATCCTCTATGGTTACCAGAGTTTAGTTTTCTCTCCTTTTCAAACTTTGTTGTGGCAAACAGGAGATATCTACAGGTATCCTTAATGGTCATTTCACACTGACTTAGTTTTCCCCCAGTAGTTTAAATGTGATCATGTAAGATGGCATGTGGTCGTAGGAGAAAATTTGTAAAAAGACAGAGCAAGGCTATGGCAAAGAACCCATAACTTCTATCCTGGTTTCAACCACTGGAAATCTCAAGAAATCCCTGCGTCTTTTACTATGATTCTTATTCCAACAGGCCATCAGGCAAGGGCCCGTAGAGCATTGGGAGCAGGTTTCCAGGGTTTGCTCCAAAAAACCATGATAGATGATTCTACATTAGAATACACTGAGGTAAAGGACAGCCAAATCTAGAAGAAATAGAAGTGAGCAGAATGCAAACCTCTATTTTCAGAACATTTTCAGGCTCAGGACTCAAAGCTGGACTTCCCAAGTCGCTTCTGCCAAAAGGAAAATGCAGTGGGGTTCAGGGGAATCTGGGAGAACCGGTAGGATCGCCTTCCCCGGGATGCAGAGCTCTTCAGCACTGACAAGCATGTTCAAGGTGACTAGACACGGTCCTGGAAAAGTAAGCGCACCCTTAAAATTAAGAAAAAAAATCCATTTTCTATTCCCTATCCTCAGCACACAACCTTTATAATATTTTTTATTGTAAGCACGTAGGCAGGGTTGCAATTTTAAAATGAGAGTTTGAAAACCTATACTTTTGTTCTAACTACAACATTCAAAAAAAAAAAAAAGCAGCAAACATTAAATTGAAAAATTCAATAAAGTTTCTAGGAAGCCATACAGTTAATGGATGATTTTTAAGAGGAGGGCTATAAAAAGTAGTTATGATTGCTATTATAGCAATAAAAATGAAAGCATAGTAAAATAGAGGCATAGGTTTGCTCTGACTTACAATCTCATTCCCCATGGATTTTGCCCTCCTTTTCTCGCCATCCTTTTTTCTGTCCTTACTTTCTAAAGAAAGAAAAGATCACCATCGCTATTTGTAGCTTGAGTAAGCCTGTAAATCACAGCGTGCCGTGGGACCTAGATAGGTTCACACCAGCCTGGAGAGAACATGTCAGTGTATCTGAGCTCCTCTGCACGCTGGGGTATTCGGGATGGGGATGGTTGTTAAAGACACCATCACGGCAAGGGGACAGAGCCGTGGTGGTTCATCTTTCCCTTACCCCCGTGCAATATCCTTAAAACAATTTATTACTGTAACACACGGGCAGGTAGCAGGGGAAGGCATTGCTCCTGCAGTGCCAAAGTCTGCACGGCTTTGGTTCAGGGTGCCAGTTACACAACAGGGACAGCAAAAGTGCAGAAAGGCTCTGACTAGGGCTGAGATGTAACTGAGGCTCTGTGAGGATCTAGTGTTATAATCAGAAGAAAAACACTAAAATGAATTTTTAAGAGATTTTGTGCAATGAGGATGGGAAGAGGAAAACTAGGGATGAGACATGCTTTCTTTTTTTTTTTTCAGTTTATTGATACACTTCAATTTAAGACTTTATTTATTAAACAGCACAGTTTCTACTTGAGGACGGTGGTTTAATTGTGATTGAAAATTGTCCACCTGGTGGCCTTTTAATGCCATTAAAAGTATTCATTGTGATCCTGCACTGGTTGTTATCCTGGTTTTAAATATAAAACTGGTTGCTTATTAAAGTACAGACTTCAAGATCCCATCCAAAGCCCAGCAAGGACAGTGGAAAATCATTTGGTGGGTTTTGGATCGTGCCCTCTTGGCCACAGACTTGGGCTAGGCGTGTGTATGTGTACTGCAGCAATTATCACAGATGAATGTGTTTAGCCTTAGCTCACCCTTGGGAAACCGAAGCACCCCTGTCACCACTCGCAGATGGATCTGTAGATCTGTGCACCACGAGCTCCCTTAGTCAGATCAGTGCGTAATCCCACAGCACATCCTTCTGGAGCGATAGCCTACGATTGCATCAAGGATTTCTTTCCCTGTTGCGCCTTCGTTATTTATTTATCTATCTTTCCCGTCTTTTCTACTCCTGTTGCATGAAAAACTTCTGAGTACTGGATTTTCTTACAGACCCTGTTTCTTGAGTCAGTCTGCGCACAGGCGAAGAGAAAACATTTCGTGTTGGCTATAGGGGTTTAAAAATTATGAGTTCCGCTTCCCTCTCCATGCTACCTACCTAGAACACCTCTTCAAGTAAGCCTTCCTCAGAAGAGTGTTGGAAACTGGGAAGGTGGGATGCAGATCCCCGACACATGGAGCCTTCCAGGAATCCCACCCACACCTTGAGAACAGCCAGCACCTACCTGCGTAATGGAGCCACCTTCATGCAGTGGGCTGATCACGCTCTGAAGGTACTGGGTGAAATCATGTGGCCTCACAGACTAAGGATTCGGGGCTTGATTCCACCTAATGGTCACCAAATAGATGCTTTCTTTCTCATGAACATAATATGTGGGAAAAAGGCCACGTGCTCAAATTACTGGTGCCTTCAGCAGCTTTATTCCATTTTTTTTTTTTGTTTTAGCCATGCAAGTAAGACACTAGATGTTAATTCAAGAGTATATTCAAGGTAGCGAAGGGAATTTAATTAATTAATCCTACTGAATGTAGAATCCTAAAGTACTCTAATGTACTTCACAATCCCTGGAAAGGAAGAAAAAGAAGATCTTTAATTCAGGCCAGGAATCTTATTTTCATCTTATCCATGTCTGTATGACAAGGGCAAGCAATCCCAAACAAAGGCATAAACAGCACCCACCCATCCCCAGCATTGCTCACACCGTTTAGGCAATTTAGAACAGTAAACAAAGATAAGCGATCTGCATAGAAGCAGCTTTAGGTGACCACAAATGGGTACCGCTGTTTAATTCAGCCCTCTCTCACCTAAACAAGTTTGTTTTCTCAGCGCTGTTTATTTGTACTAGGGAGTGCTAGGAAGAAAATTCCATCCTCCTCCAGATTACCTGCTTCAATGTTGTGAAAATTCAGTATTTCCCCAGCCTGAGAATATATTCCTCCTACAGACACACTGCGTTTTGCAGCCTTGCCAACGTTTGTTGGTTGGTTAGTTTTTTTTCCCTGTAGCTCATAGTGTTTTGCTGGGACTAGAGCTGGTCTCTGAAGTGGGAGAAGCCCTACAAAGTTCAATCCAGATGGGTAAACCCATCTGATCAGCATTTCCGTCTCAGGAGGCAGGGAAGTGGGGAAAGGCGAGATAAGACAGAGGTAGATACGTGAAGGTTTGAATAAATGAATTGGAGGGTGGTGGCAAGGGAATGGTTTTCCCCTCATTATTAATTTCCTGATACTGAAAAATGGAAATGATGAGAAAAGCTTAAGAAAAAACTGCTGTGCAAAATGCTTCCTTTTAAAATTCACAATGAAATAATCTTCAGACCAAGGAGTTGAAAAGCACATACACTTCTACGTGTCAAAATGTCCAACCTGCCCAACCCAGGAAGGTGGAACGAGGAACCCACAGTATTTTCCCCACTCTGTGAAGTTACACCGAGACCCAGCGCAGGCAGAGGAGAGTACGTGGGGCAGGACGGGTGTACAGGGGAGGACAAATGGAAGAGAAAAAAATGTAGGGTAAGAACTTCAGCATCAAAGACTAGAGACCAGGAATCTGGGGGACACCACACTTCTCCCATACGAACACAGAAGGACAAGGAGTTTGAAGTATCACGAGGCAGATCTAAAGCCACAATTTCTTCTCCAATGACACAGTGCTAGTTACCTGACGTTTAGGGCCTGGCGCGTGAGTCTGCAGTGTTCAGGATGATAGTTCTTGGCATTTAGAATAGAATAGCTCAGTTGAAAGGGACCTTCAAAGATCGTCTATTCCAAGTGCCTAGCGTATCTCACACTTTGGCAAGGAGGCGAGAAAGCATCTGTATTGGCCTCTCTGCTGCAGCTGAGCGCATCCTTCTGCCTGGCAAGTGGAAGGCCCGCACAAAGAAGGTGAATAGATGAACCTGTAAGGAAGTTAACATCTGAAGTGAAAATCTGTCTGCTCTCCCCCTTGTTCATTCACAAACCCATGAGAAAAACCAGCATGCTGTTCATTAGTTAACTCAGTGTTTTTCTAAACTTGCAGGAAGGTTCTTTCAAGATGCTGTAATGAAACCTGTTCAAATAATCCATTCACAAAGCCAGTCTGAAACAACTTTGAAGCACAGGCTGACAACAACAGAAAATAGTCTTATGTGACCCTTCACTTCAAAAGAGGTGCTGGCAGAGGCACAGAGATTGCCGCCACCCACACAGGAAAACATACATGGCTGAGCAGCTCCGTAACAGCACATCGGGAAACAAAACAGTCTGGCCAAGAACTGTCATTGAGAGCTAAGAGGTGCGCTCTGTTGGGTAACAGAGAGTCTCCAACCTGGCAAACAGATCAGAGACCCGCACCCAGACCAAGGAGTCTGAACCCTCCATCCTTGTGTTTTCATCTCTCTTTGGATTGGGTGCAACCACCGAGGGAAAGCACTGATCACACAGAGATCACACATGTGGCCATGTTATGGCTATAAAAAGAGAGGGAAACTATGCCCCAGGGTTTTAGCACCTGCTGGCACCTGGGGAGATGGGTGCTGGAGGGTCTGAGTTGCCAGAGATGCTCCGTAGCTGCTCTCTGGGTTTGCTGGGCACTTTCCAGAAAAATGTTGGGATGTGCTCCCTGCTCAGAAGTCTTCATCATTTAGGAAACTAAAGTTATACGTGAGGAGTCTGGGGAGAAGCAAAATTAACTATTAATGTATCTATGTATATTTAATATGCAGCTGCAATCCTCACAGCTCTCCACTTAACCATTACTTCCTGGGAATATTCCTGTGAGTATCTTGCATTAAGAAGCAGGGCTTGAGGAAGGGTTAATGCACAACTTACGTATTCTCCTGGCCTCACTCATAAAAGCATCATAAAGACCCTTCATCCCACTAGAATCAGAAAATGCAGACCATTTTTTCGTAGGTCTTCATCTGAGGCAAAAATATATAGAAAAATGCATGCTTGCTACTTTTTTCTTTTCCTAACAATCCATTAATGAATCGTGGAATTAACATCAGCTGAATTCCAGGGGTTACAGCTTTCATTCTGCCCTGGTTGGTCATCCCCAGAAGAGGAGATGAGATTCTGCACCTGAAGTTTGTTCGAGATATGGCCACGTTGGTCAGCACACAGTGATCTGGCAGGGCTCTGACATGCATACACCCAGCTGGGTCATCTTTTCCTCCCACCTCTGCCCTTCTCTACTGCTCTCTCTCCTGGTCACTTTTATTGGTAGAGTTTTAACCCCAAAGACACAGAGTGAAGCACCTGGAGGAGAGAGTTGTTTAACTCTCAGGGCTTTTACTCTGCAACCCTTTTGGAACAGCTGATGATATTTTGCAAAGTTTCCTATTAACTCTTGTCACTTGCTTTCTTTTCCCAGGTATTGCTGCATGGAGAGAGCATCCATGGCTGAGAAGAAGTGGTGACAGCCACCAGTGTCCCAGTGCTGGAGAAATCTGGTGGCGTGCTCTGACATGGATGGCAGGAGCCTGACGAGGCAGGGAACCATTCTGGCAAGCTGCATGGATGTCTCGGGTGGATTTAAGGTCTCACTGGTGTGATGCTGTCCATACTGACTTGTACTGGGCTGCTGCTTGGGTTTCTGCCATGGAGACACCAAATTTTGGTGTTGTGAATAGCACCCCTACAGAGCAGCCCTGGGCAGTGTGAGCACTGCTCTGCAACAGCTCAACCATCCGTGTGCTATCAGCGTTATGCTCATCCTAAATCTAAAGCACAGCACCATACCAGCTAGTAGGGAGAAAATTAAGTCTATCCCAGCCAAAACCAGGACAATATCCACCCCTTATTCCATACCATCTATGTGGTGCTCAGGTCCTGCACATTCCAATACATCCCAATTAATCACCCCCACCTTTCCTGTCCTTTGATACATACACACACACATATCATTCTCTTAGTCTGTGGCTCATCCCTTTAAGATGTCCATTGAGATTGTTTAATCCATGCCTTCAGGTTCCATCTATCATAACAGTCCTTCAGGGCCGGAGAGATGGTGTGTGGCGTTGGGTTCTTGCATGCTGAAGCCAGTTCTGGTTTCATCACCACTGCACTTGTCCGGTTCTAACACCGCTGCACTTTGTTCGGTTCCATCAACATTTATTCATCATCATCTGGGTGATTCTTACTCTAATATGGCACATAGCTGCTAATATGACATGTTAATGTGGCATATAGCAACTGTAGCAGTGCTGACACACGATACTATGCAGCACCAATTAGCACCATACAATTAAAACCACGGGCTATTCTCACCCAACATCAGGCCCCCTTGAGGCACCCATCGGACCTCCCCATCCTTCCGCATTATCCACCAAGTGCACCCAGGTCCTTGAGCAAAAGCAGCCCCACGGATGGATTTGCCTTTGCCTGAGGCAGGAATAGCCCAGGCTGTCTTCTCCAGCAGGTTGTTTATGTGTGCTGCAGGGACAGGCATCATTCTTGATCCTCCTGAGCATAAAAATTAGGAAGCTTTCTATTCTGAGGCGTAAGTGTTGTTTAAGTGCTGTATTGCACGGAGGCTCACATCATTATGTTGTCCTCCGTTTAACACGAATTTCATTCGAATACAATCTATACTTCTACCCATTCGTATGCTTTATTGCCAAATTAGGAAAAAGTAAATATGGTCAAACAGACACAAACGGTGCAAAGCGATTTTCAGACTTTCAAACACAGCCAAGCTTTGCCCAGGTCATGGCGCCGCGCACAGCAGCTGCAGCCCTGGGACGGCCCTCAGAGGCTGGCTGTTGGCCATCAGCTGCTGCAGAGCTGTAAATACAGCCCCTGCTTTCTGGGTCCCATATAAATAACGGCTACGGGAAGTTTTGTGATGAAATTCTGGAAGCAAAAGGTTAAAAGAGATCAGAGGACTGGCTTAAAAAAAAAAAAAGTAGAAAATAATATCTGTAATTCAGAGAACTGGAAGTGGTGAGGAAGCATCTCTACGTGTGCATCTGCTCCTGCTTTCACCCAGCCCATACATGCAAAATCAGGTGCATAAACAATTGTCTGTGTGAGATTTCTCATGTAATTTTCATGTGGGAAAAAAGGCACAGCTCCAGGACTAAAGGTGGTGGGCAGATCTGTGGCTGAAGCCTTGCAGCACAGTGTAGAAGCACACGTCCTGCCAAAATATTGACAGGACTGATCACGATGGCTTCTCCTTGCTGCTGCTCATCGACCTGCACCATCCTGCGTGGACCCAGTCTGTGGACAGGCACCTTTGTGCTATGGGGAAGGAGTGAATTAGGGCACGGGTAGGAACTGCTGTGTCTCGTTAAGGCCAGATCCCAGCATCTTGGCTGGGGAAGGTCGGCTGGTGGGCAGAAGTAGCGTTTGGAGAGGATGATGCATCAGCAGAAGTGCTTCGGTTCTTTTCTTCGCAGCTTCCTTTTGATGACTCAGATGTTAAGGACATGTCAGACAAATGTCAGACAAATTCCTTCCCAGCTCCTGACAAAGCCCTTTACAGGATCCCAGGGAACGGGAATGAAAAAGGCCACATCCTTCTGCTAAGAGAGTCACTTCGTCATAGAGTGCTCAAGACAGACTTTGGGGGGTTATTCCCCAAAAAAGAAGCTCTCCTGGAGACCAGAGCACCTGCGCGTTGGGGGGGTCGGTGGGACGTAGCTCACAGCTTGCCTTCTGGCCTGACAAAGGGAAATAGGTGAACGGCAAAGAAATGCCACAGAAAGCTGAGAGCTGCGAGGGATGGCACAGGGAAATTCGCGTCCCTTGATGGCTGTGCGCATGAAATCTGGAGATTCCAACAGCCAACATACAGCAAGTATGCGATGGAAGACACCTTATTTCAGATCTTATTCCCTTATGTCAGTGGCCCAGCCACTTTTAATACAGGAGCAGCAGAGTTTTGTTTACTGCTGGAAGCTGAATTACTGGGATGGTTGAATTAGGGCTGACATTCGCTTCCTGATGAAGTCAAGCCCTGATTTCCTACCATCTATAACATCCCCTTTAAAAAAACAGTTTCAAGAATGCCTTGCTTCTTTATATAATGGTACAAAAGAAGGGTCTTGCAGTTCTTTGCATTTACTCACATCAGCCATCCTATTAGAAACATATATTAAGATCCACTCGTGATACCTGATGTGTGGCCGCTAAGGTCTCCTCTCACACTCCTCAACATAAAATGACACCGTGCTACTTGCAGGCAATACAAAGAAAGCTGCCTATGCCACATTTTTTTAAAAAACATAACTCTGCCATCTCAAATGGTACGGCTAAGGGATCATAACTTACTAGAGCCTTCTTCAAAGCTTTTGCATAATAATTCTGGTTTTTAATCTGAGGCAGTTAAACCATCTAATATACAAACTCTTGTACTTCCAACAAGTGTATCTGGATGCCTCCCAGTAAACCAGTAAAAGTTCACGGAATCACATTAATATCAGACATTCTATTATACAGGTTCAGTTACCCTTGAATAGACTTTTTAATATATGTTGGTTTTAAATGACATCATTCACAGACACTGGAGTTCTGCTGATAAAACATATATAGCAGAGACAGCTGCATAAATATTTATTAATTGAGCCCTTAAGCAAATAGCTACTGCAATAAATCATTCATCGTTTGCCCAAATAATAAAATTGTGCTGAATTCCCAACCATTGCAATGTCACTGTCTAAACTACCATGTTTAACTCATTGTCCATAGGCAATTTCTTACATTGGCAAAAGCATTTTAAAATCTTCTTGAAGGTGTATTTAAAGCTTTACATCCAAGCTCTGGAAAATCTTACAGTTTGTCCTTAACATAGACCTTTCCGTGGGAATAAGGGTTTCAAATTATGTGTTTCTAAGGATCCACTTATTTCAGCTTTCTGGTGTATAAATAGCTCAGGGGCCTATTGGCGTGCAGGTAGATACCCTAATCATCGATTAATGCAGCACAAATGGAAATGTAATCCTCTACTGTCATCTTTATTTTTTTTTTCCCTTCTGCATTTGAATCCCAGTCTTGCTTTCACACCGGTGTCCCATTAAACATATCATCGATTTATTGGCATTGTGCCACGGAGGCTGACTGGAGATAATTTACCATGCACTTTAAATAATGTGGTTTTGTATCTTCTGCTTCAACGCGGAGCTATAGGCATCCGCTTCTCCAATATATTTGGCTTCCCAGGGTTTTCATCAGTCTGGGGTTTCCACTACTTCTTCTTTTTATTGTTTTGCTTTGAAAGTTTGGAAGTGTCGGGAGTTTTAATGCTTTCCAGCTTGCACACAGCTCAGTCATCAAGGAGGGGCCATGGTAGCTCTCGTAGGGAAAAAAAACTTGGCCAAAGTAGCTGACAGCTGGGATTTGAAGGACCTATTTCCAACCAGCGCTCAGAGAGAGGAGCAAAGGCTGGCCAGAACTGCAAAATGTTGGAGCAGATTTAATAATCCCGTTATCAGCCCAGGAGCTCGGAGTGATGTAGCTGCCAGCGGGCATCAGGACGAAGTGTGTCTGGCGTCCTGCAGCCAGCCCTCGTTTGGCTGGCAGAGCCCCGAAGCCAGCCCTCATCTCCCGTATGGATCGGCCTCTCTGCCAGCCGTGTCCAGACACAATAAAATCCACAGAGAGGGGAATTGAGATGGTCCAGGCAGAGAGCTCTGGGCTAAATAGCTGCCCACTTAATTCGTTTTTATGAATATGCTGCTTGTAAAATTGCAGCAGAGGAGCCCAGCCAGAAAGCTCTGTTCTGCTGGAGCCAATCTGGATTAATCCCAAATCAAGTGATAAAGCCAGGCCTGGGGAAGTGCTCTCTTCTCTTCTGCACTTCTTTGGGGATCTTCTCCTTTCTGGTCAACTTTCCCTGAACAAGCAGAATTGCCTTAAACGCGTTGCATGGTTGACTGAAGGAACTGCCTCAGTTTCAATAAACGACATTCTCAAGGATTATTCTGGAAATTAGGCAGTTAATTTATTGATCCAATGAATTGCTGCCTTTACCAGCTGTTTGTCAACTCTCCCTTCCATATGAAATATAGGAATGCATTTCAGAGAGGGGGCTCATTGTTTTTATTTTTGGCAGCTGAATGAAGTCTCTTATTCCAGTAGCAACACGGAGCTGTGCTTGATGTGTTACAGCCACCTCTAAGCTCCCAGACTGGGGATATAAAGACGTTGGCTCAGCACACAGCATCACCGCATATGGAAAACATAGATGGCCACAAAGTCTTCTTGATTTAGGAGGTGGGATTTGTTTGCTTTTTGCTAAAGCTCTCCAATTTCCTGAGTGTCATGCACTTGCTGGGATGGGCCCTGCCTTGCATCTCACCACAGTGGAGAAATCCATGGCAGGGGATTGAAATTCCTCAGTCAATAAAAGCGGTGGGATTTGTCACAGCGAGTTGAATAGTGCAGCACAAAAGTGCAGCTTCATTTATAGCTGTGGAAAACCTACCCCTTTCTTTGCTCCAGAGATTTATGCTTAGAATGACTAAATTTTTCCCTGTCTTTACACACCGTGCTATCCTGATAACAGTGCTTTCATTAATATTATTTTGGATGAGTTTTACATATAGAAATAATTGTTTCATTTTGGTTTTGTCCTTAGCATTTTGGCTCGGTACAGTGGACAAGGCAACATGTTCCTCCATGGATAATTCATGAACTCAGTGCTTTCTGTCACTTTTCTGACACAGAAGCTTTTGAATTTCTTGCCAGGGATTTGATTTGACAGCTCATGCAGTCTGCGAGATCCGATCAGAAGTCCTGAAGAAACGATGCTCCCAGTGCCAGGCAACAGATCCCTGCCAGAACCTGCAGCTGCCCGACTTTCCACAGAACCACACAGGATGGTTGGGGTTGGCAGGGACCTGAGGAGGCCCCGGCCCAGCCCCTGCTCCAGCAGGGCCACCCAGAGCAGGGTGCCCAGCACCACGTCCAGGTGGCTTCTGAAGGCCTCCAAGGAGGAGACCCCACCGCCTCTCTGGGCAGCCTGGGCCAGGGCCCCGGCACCCGCACGGCACAGAAGGGCTCCTGGTGTTCAAACAAAACCTCTACAATCGGGGATTTTCAGAGGAGATTTTTCAGAACTGAGATTTTTCAGAAGTCTATCAGAGGCCTCACATTGAGTGCTGCACTTCTGCTGGAGTTTTCCCATATGGATAAGTGAGAGCTCTTGAAAAAGTTCTTTAAAAAAAAATCTCTAAAATGTAAAATACTAGCTAACCTAAGTATACGCTAAGGACACCACTCTTTCTGCAATATGCAATATATTAGGTCCAGCTGATGTCAAAAGGAAAGGCCCGCTGTCTAACTAAAGATGGGAGGATTTGAGTTGTTCTGAGAATTGAACAACTGTTAAAAAATCTCTATCATCTTTTACAGTGCATCTTTTAGTCAGTAATCTTTTATAGGACAGCTAAATCATCTTCTAACATTCAGATTTTTTACAAAATCCCCAATAAAAAGTAATATGGATATACATGTAACCTATATATATCTGCACCATCAGATGCTGCACTTTAGCCAGGAGCAATACCCTAGAAATATTTGCTGGTTTTATTTATTTATTTATTTATTTATTTATTTATTTATTTATGTTGTCTCTGTGTCTGTACATGCACCAAGGTTAAGAACTGCCATGCAAGGTGGCTGTTTAAGAAGTCTGGCTATAAAAAACTCCTCGAATCTACGGAGGACAATATGTTTAGCGCACGAAAATAAATACTCATGTAAAATTGATTGGGGGAAAAAAAAAATTTAAATAGGATAATTATAGTTATAAATCCACTGGAACAGTGGGATGTGAGGAGCGTGGTTTGATTAGATGATTTGCAAGTTGATTAGTGATCCTCATCTTTCCCTGCAGCGTTTAATTGTCCCTGTTGGTCTCACTCGGCCTGATGAGCGGCGGCGAGGCAGAATTTATCACCTCATCACACAGCGCACGTGCAGCTGCTCGGGGAGGAAACCCTATGGCCACAATGAAAATTCACACTTTTCTCACAGCTTTCTCTACCAGGGATCTTCACGGTGCCAGCAGGATGCGTGCGTGCACCCCACCTTTCCCTACAACCTGAGCTCATCCCGCAGGGGCCCTATTGCATGGGGACAAAGGCTGGTGGCACCCCCATTTTGCACCCTCCTTCCCTTGTTTTATTGCTCTTTTCTGAGAAAGCTACATAGAGAATGGCTTTTTTTTTTTCCATATTCTGGAGTTATTTTCATCCTCTTCTGTCAGCAGAAACAAACTCAATGGCAAGGAGAGTGACTGTTTCCATACTTCAGTGTGGCTCGTGAGGACCTGCATAGGATGCAGTGTGCATATTTGCACTCACCTTGATGGTGGGTGGCCCCTGGTAGTCACTGCAGGCACAAAAAAATAACATTCCTCTCCACCTTTCCAACTGAGCAGGGAGATACCACCACCCCATCCAAGAGCTGGGTGATGCTGCTGAAACACGTTTTGTTTCCTAGCAACATCTTGGGTGAGAAATGCAGCCCTGCAACGCATGGAGTAGGAAAACATAAAACAAAACCAAGAGGAGAAAGAGAGCATTTTGCTGGAATTTCACATCGGTGTCACACCGATGAGGGGAAAATTCAAACATCAGTGAAGTAGCGAATAGCAAGTGTAAGCTTAGCTCCAGTCATCAGTAATGGCCAGCAGTTATTAGTAAGTGGTAGTCTTGCCTTGCATTTCTGCATGCCAAGGCAGAAGCAGGATGATACCTCCAGAGGAAACTGCCTGAGACACACCGGACAGCGTCCGTGTTGTGTGTCCCACTGAGCTCCTGGACTCCCCGCCAAGACCAGCACCTTGATCTTTGCCATCTGGCAGTCCACTGGGGTCCCTGCTTACCCAAAAATTCAACCCAAACCTTGCATCTTCTGCTGATGCAACTCTAAGCGTTTGCAGAGCACGAGGCAGCTCTTCGCGTTGTGAATCAGTGCAGTAATGCTTACCTGGGAAGCGTTATTGCAGGAAGGTCCCCGCCTACAGCAGCACTTTGCTGTAGCTGAGCTCACCACGAACAGCACTTTTAAAAGGCAGGCTGCAAAACCATTCAAAGGCAGGGTTGAGACACCCCGTCCTTTCAAAAATAATTGAAACTTGAGGTGTCTGACTTTTATGGCCTTGCTTACCTCCCATGAACTGCTTCAAACAAAAGTCAACAGCACCACACAGGACAAAATGCAGTGTGCAGCAGGGCTTTCACGTGAAGCATTTCCCAAGGAGGTCCACCTAGCCTAACTTCAGACACTTAAAGTTTAGTGAAGTTTAATGTAAGTCCCTTACACAGGTCATTCATCACCTTCTAGAACAGAAAACCATGGTGCCTGGTTTCTCTGCACTGACGACAAAGGAAGCATAAGGCTGCAAACACCAGAACTGCCTTTTCCTTTGCCATAGTTGCCTGCCTTACAGGCACCAATGACCACCAAATCTTCTCAGGCCTCTTACCTCTCAACAGAACAATTCCAAGTTTATAGCAAATAAATAAATAAATAAATAAAATCATTTTTTAATGCATGGCCCTCTCCTTAAAAGGCCATCCTTTTCTTATTCTTGTAGCCCTCAAAGTCCTTCAGGTTTTTCTGAAGCGTATTCTAATTCTTCTGTCTCGGTGAGCTCGGTGGCAAATATCATTAGCACGGGCATACTTTTACGTCAGGCTCACTAATAAAAATAGTAAGCTGAATCCAAGATCAGTTTGGTATTTTTTTTAGTAGCTGCCTAAATAGCCTTTTGTACCCCATTCATTGTTTATCAGCCATATCCATTTTAGCCAATTCTTCACCTGCCTTGGATACATCCCTCATTTAATGAATAGTTTCCAAAGTGACGTGATATGAAATGCTTTACTGAAAACAAGATGAGAAAAAAATTAGGGGATTTTCCCTCTAAGACTCAATTAAGCTTACAGATACCAGGTTAGCGTTGTGTGACCTGCCTTTGATTAAACTAGGGTAAGTGATACCCTCTTGTCTGTCTCTGCTGAGTGTTGAAATCACACTAATGGTGTTTAGCTGGATCATATTTTTAATGCTTTCTAAAATGTAGAATCTACTCTTGTCCTTCTCCATCACGCATTCATGAGTTAACGTATCTGCTACTTTCTGCAGGTTCTTGCGTTGGTTCTTTCAAGGTTTAGTGTACAGACGAGGCCATGCTCTCCATCCGAACAGTTCTTTGAGATCTGTTTCTGCCTCAGATGCTCGCTCATTCCCAGGAGTTATGCTGTCTTTGTCCCACATGTCATTGTGCTTATTGAAAACTGAAGCAAAGTTTTCATTTAGATTTTGGCCCATGCCTAGGTTATCTTTAATCCCCACCCAATCTTTACTGCAGGGCAGCCTCAAATTTCTCTCTTTTTTTTTTTCTCTCTCTCTCTCTCTGTATTTATTTATATGGTTAAAGAACATTTTACAATGTGTTTTTAATTTCCTTTGCAAGGTCTAACACAGCTCAGCTTTTGGCAGATCTCACTTTCTCCCCACACTTTCTGACCTGCAATTTTCCATGTTAATCAGCCCTTTTTTTTTTTTTTTTTCCCCGTTCCTTGCAGGCCCTGTGCTTACTCCTTATATCCTTCTCAAGTTGGATTGTCATCAGCTGGGTCTGGAGTTCTTCTCTGTGAGCTTTTTCTCCTTCCCAAAATGCAAACTGGAAATACATTTCTATGTCTTTGACTTCAGGAATCTCTTTTGCAGTCAAGTCCCGAGCTTCCTCAGTTCAGTTGGCTTCGCTGCTTTGAAATTAAAAAAAAAGCCAAACGTGAAAACCCAGAAAAACGCACAGCGTGGGTTTGTTTATCCTTCCATTCAGTTTAATCAAAATCCTCTACGATCTACTTGATCAAGGCCATTTTCTACAGCCCACCCTTCCGTAACCTCCTCACTACGTCTAAATTAGCACTACCTCCTGCGGGCTCAGCACGTCTTGCTGAAAAACAGTCAGCAGTCCAGCCCCAGCGACACCTGAGCTCTGCCACCACCCGTATCCTCAGTTTTATTATTAATACCATTTTTTCTCTGATCTACGTGTAGGAACATGAGGTCTCCCACAGGTCCTGCTGTCTGTCTAGCAGTATTGCAGTGTGCCTCCCTTCTAATGACGATGTTCCCGTTGGGGTGGCCACCCCACCAGGTTTCTGTCTGCCTTGTGAATACCTGGCCGCACACCTGCAGCAGCAGGTTCAGCTCCTGCGTCCCACCACAAACACTCACGGAGCAATGTCCAAGCTGGTGGACCCCGACCTCACTCTACTCCTGAGCAAGTGGGGTTGTTTCACTGCCTTGTGCTCACCTGGCACCCATCTTGTGAATACCGCTCTGTGTTTTCTCCTTGCTTTCCAGATTCCTCTCCTTGGTGTGCTGTTTTCTCTTTCTTCCTCACTTATTGTGTTTTGTTTTTCTGATGTCCTAGACTGGCGTGAGAAAACTTGAGTCTCTTCCAGCCTTAACCAGCAGTTTGACACTCTGTATATGAACGCAGCTCAGCCACCGAAGACAATTTCCCTCCTGTGAAAGCTTTCCAGCATCTGAATGTGCTGAAACTATCCTTTTCAGCTCTGTCCTTGAGCTATTTGTTGGTTTTGTTAGCCTGACATGCTTTTAGCCTTTCCTTGCTAGAAACCTGGAGACGTTAACTGCAGATCCCCGCAGCCTGCACTTCTCGAGCAGACCGAAGATGCTGCCTGCTTCACGTTTTGTGACACTACACAGAAAACAGTGCTGAATGATTTTTTTTCCTAGTCTCCCCTGCCAGAATAAAGAGGTCTTAAATTGCATGTAAGTATAATTTTCACTGGAGCGGCAAGCAAATAAAAGCAAGACTCAGAGAAGAGGTGCAAGTTAAAACCAATCTCTGTCATCCTCATAAATATCTTTTATTTTTAATGTATTTCTGAAGCTTTGCAAAAGCAGCCCTGTGCCATTGCTTTACATTAGTGATAACTTCCTACCTGACGTGCTACATCAAAGGAACTGTTCCCTTGTAGGTTGTGAATGTGACATGTACTCTTAAAATGTTAACAGGTTGAAACTTACACTTTCAGTGGCTGCTTAAAAGTTTATGTACTTCATTAAATATATATTCAGAAATGAGGAAGTTGCTCCAAATTAGTATAAATTGTCAAATATTTAAGGTAGAATCAATACAGCCAGTCTTCCTAAGTTTCATATTAAACAATAAAAAATATTAAGTGAACACTTTGTAATACAGTTTCCTACACAAGGATTTCCAAGAGTCAGCATTTAGTGCCTTCTTTGATACATGTACGTTAATTTAATATGTATGCTTTGCCTAAGAACATGAATAAGTCATTCCTTTTAATGTTTTCATTTGCATGTTTAATTTGAGTATGGGAATCAGTGGAAACGCACTTAAATGCTTATGCTACTTTACTCACTTTGTTTTGAAAATTGGTGCGTGCAGCATGGGCTGGAAAGAAGTCATCTGGGCAAGAGCACAGCTAATGGGAAAGAAGGCTGTAATTTTCTCACATTGCACAGGTACTGGACAAGCGGTCAAATCTGCAGGGGAGCCAGGATTTTCTAAGGCATTAGAAGAGGATTTAAAATAACGTCAATGCTATCTGAAGCAACTTCTATGCAAATATGAATTAGCTAAATTTGCTAAGTTATGTAGTTCCTGGCCCAGCCCTGCTGTAGGGACTGCCGTGCCTTCTTCCATTGAAGTTAAGAGAAATGACACCACTCGTGGAGGCAGAGCTGAGGCTTTTATCAGAATTTTGACTCTCAGTTACAAGATCTTGATTTTTTTTTTCCTGTAGTTCTCTGGAGGTGCCTCTCCACCGGAACTTGAGAATTTCTTTAAAAGCTACTTGAAGAAGCCTCAGAATTTCTGTAGCTGGTATTTCTGAACAAGCCTGTTATTAGGAGGCTGTATTAGAAGAAGCATATCATTTACTATTAAATTATAAAACATGACCAGAAACCGTAAGGAACACCTATCATTTTTTATGATACCAAGGAGGGTCTGTGGATGCGCAGATTACAGGAATAGGAAGGGAGGGGTTGCTCTTATTTCTGTGGCAACACCCCAGGGATATTTTAATGCATTTTTTTCCCTAAGAGCTTCAGGGAGCTCTTACAAGTGATGTGATGCTGCCCTGCACGGGTCCTCATCATTCACATTAAAAAAGAGATTTGTGATCTGGGGGCACTTTCACGTGTTGCAGTGAAAGCATGGGCCCCTTGCGCTGGTCCCAGCTCTGCAAGTATTTCTCCTTGCTCTGTAGCCTGAGACATCTGTTTTTGGTCATTCCCTTCTGTCCCTTCATATCCAGGGCTTCCTCCTGGGCTTCCTCTTTGTTTCATAACCCATCACAGTCCTCCCTGTCCCTCTCATCCTGCAAGGGCTCCAGACCAGCTTCCCATTGAGCAGCCCATTCCCAGATCTTCTGCCCCACCTGCCCCAAAACTCTTCTGTCAAAAACGAGACCATTACCAGCTACCCACATTCTGCAGGAACCCACATCATTGCCCCACAATAAAATGTTCAATTCATTTTCATTCAGATTTTCAGTGGGTTTCCCTTCAGCAGGCCCTGGATGGAGGCTGCAGGCTTCCAAGTCCTCCCTGAACCCACAATCCTTCAAAATTCGAGCTACTTTTAACTGATTTGCAAATAAATGCCCCAGAGATCTGGTGCCCACAGCCTGCACCTGAGGAAGCTCCTTCTGCAGCAGCAGGGCTTCCTTTGGATCTTCTGTCTTTCTTGTTTAATCAGTAATTTCAGTGATGCAGCCCTAATTCTGTACCATCACATTTGTTGGCCTTCAGGATTCAAGGCACCTTGTCTTCATCTCAACAGAACAGCCCCAAAAGCTTGTATTTTCTCTATTACATTAAAGAGCATGATATAATTTCCACATTACTTTGGAAAAATCTACAAAAGCTTGGTTTCTGTGTTGTATTTTTATTATTATTATTGGCGGTGGTATTTTTTTTTTCCCGTTGGATCCCAATTTTTGGAAAACAAAAGATGACATCCCATGTTTTCCTATATAACTTTTGTTATCCTATAAAACATTGGAAAACGTTTGTTATCCAATATAATATCCTATATACCATCCAACTTTCTCCTCTTTTGGAAGTAAGTGCTCCCACCGTTACATTAGCTAAAGCTATTTTGTTGAAAAAAAGAACTGAAAAAGTCCAGCCTTATGCGGCTCAGGCTACAGAAGAACTCAGGCTGGGTTTTGTCTTCGTTCCCCTTTGCCCCTCACTCAGATAAACATACAGAAATACAGAGGCAAAGCCAGCAACATTTTAGTGAAGACCAAACCGCAAAGTTACACGTAACAAATAGCTTTTTCTATAAAGTACAAAACAACAGGAATGCAATTCAGTCTGAAGTGGGAAGCTGGGGCCATGTTTGATGGCACTGGAAAGGTAAAACACCATCAGAAATTAGCAGCAGGTCGCTGGTATGAGGGGCACACGCAGACAGGTGTATTGCAGTGGTGGCACTTAGAGGCTAAGGCACGGCTTGTGTCGCTGGTTTTTAGCCACCTGAAGCTGAATCGAGGAAGGAGCCCTGCTGGAGGTGGCTGCTCTAAGACGGGGCAAATGCTCCCTCTGGAGGTGCTCGGCCCTACGGGACGCGCAGCTGGGTTAAGCGTGGCTGCTGCTTGCAGGAGGTACCAGGAACTACCAAAAGTGACCAGAAATACCCTAAGGTGGGGGAGAATGACAAGGGCAGGAGGGAAAAGGCTGGGATTTGAACAGAACTGATTATCCTGAGCTGGAAGGGACCCGCAAGGACCAAGAGGCTGGAGCACCTCTCGTGTGAGGAGGCTGAGAGCTGGGCCTGCTCCACCTGGGGAAGAGGAGGCCCAGGGGGATCCCATCAGGGCCTGTCCGTGCCTGAAGGGAGGTGCTGGGGGGACAGGGCCAGGCTCTGCCCAGTGGTGCCCAGAGCCAGGGCAAGAGGCCGTGGGCACAAACTGGAGCACGGGAGGTTTCATCTGAACACCAGGAGCCCTTCTGTGCCGTGCGGGTGCCGGGGCCCTGGCCCAGGCTGCCCAAAGAGGCGGTGGGGAGGGTTTGTGCCTGTGCTCATGGGGCAGACACCACGCAGCCAGCAGGGCCGAGCTGTGCAGAGCAGATCGCAAGGAGAAACTTACTCTAACAAGCCCCGTGTTTAAAGGCAGAGAGAAATAAATAAGATGAAAGTGTGTTCCTACCCGCTACGGCTCTGTTGTGGTTCTCGAAATTAGCCTAAAGCGCTTTCCACATGATTTTCAACACTCCTGAACACTTCCAAATTATTTGCTCTGCGTGGTTTGGGGTTGTTTTTTATTTTTATTTTCTATTTATTTACTGGAAAAAAAAATCCTTTCTTCTGTATTTTCTGAAAAAAATAAAAACGAGAGCAGTGATGCATCCTTCGGGTTAATGGGAAGCCACAGCTCTCCCTCTTCCTAAATGCTGCCTGCGCTGTCCTTGCGGGTGATGGAGACCCCCAGCCCATGCAGTTTCTCTCCTTGGCTCATGCAGAGACGTGCCAGCGTCTAACGCAGCAGGGAAGTCAAATTGTGCCTGTGACTGGTGTAAAAGCACCCTGCCTCTACAGAGGACAAAGCTCGTGTAAAATCACCTCTGGTTCGCTGTGGTGGTTGGGATGACACAGAAAAGACAGCGTGTTATTTCTGGCTGCTCTTTTATCACCAGCTTTCCGCTTGCTGATTGCTGCGACTGCCCCTTCCCTCATCTGTGCTCTTTTCGGGGTGGGTGTGCAGTCGCCAGCCCGCAGCGCTCGGTCACCCGCGGTGCCTGGGTGCTCTGGCAGGGGCGGCGGGACAAAACGGATCCCTGAACACAGAGAACGTTAACCCCAGCCGCTCTTTGTTGTTGTTATTGCTGTTATTCCAAAAGTGAGGATATTTGTCGGTAGATAAGTTGGTCTTTTTATAGCCAGGACTGGAGTTTCCATGGTGAGGCAGGCCAGCACCGGTTTCCTCTGCAGAGCAGAGCATATCCTTTACCGGCAAAAACACGCTCCTGGGCCGGCTGGGAGGAAGTGTCATTGTCCAAGACCTATTATATTTTTAAGGGTTCTGCATCCTCAAAGAAATATTTTTAACCTGAAAGGAATATTTATACTGTCCAGTGAGAACGGGTTGCCAGGTTATTTTTAGTCTGGCTTGTGTGTTGGCTTTATCTCCGCATTGCTTTGTCCTTATTTATCTTCTTTTACAAACATTTCAGGGAAAATGAAACCAAAGGTAATAGATTAAACTAATTCCTGGGATTAATCTGCTGGCAGGAGCAAAGTATCACCAGGGATAGATTCGATCTGCCATAGTCAAGAAAAACACCGATCATCCATCAGATTCTCGGTATGTGGGCTAGAAAATGAGAAGCCTTCTTATTTGAAACCAGGCACCCTGGAGCAGGAATTAATAAAAAGCTGATTATAAAACCTTATGCAGAAGCTGCTCTTTTGGAGCAGAGCTCGGTCGGTGGGCTCGGCCCCATCCCTCGGGCTGCAGGAGGACCAGCGCCGTTAAGTCCCCGGAGTTACGGCACCGCCAGCCGGGTGTGAGACCACAGGCAGAACCAAAAGGCATCAGGGATTATGCAAGTAACAAGTTAAAGAACTTTGTTTATTTTTTTCCCTTAGGCCTGGTTATCATAATAAACTGGCATTTTGCTGATGCTAAGTGTACAAGGCCTTGCTTTTTTTTCTCCACGTGAGCAGGCTTGCTGAAGTCAGCATGACTGTAGCGCCTGTATTTCGGTGTTTTGCTCAACTGGGGGGTGTCTTACAGTGCTTATCTGTTCCAGCTACCTCGCCCTCCTTCCCTTGCTGCTTCCCCGAGGGAAGGAGGTGACCGTGATGGATGGATTTTGCATCGTTAGCAGACGGTTATAACTACCTTCTACCCCCAGACTGAGCAGCACCGATGTTGCCACAGAAAAATGAGAATGAATGACTCATCTGTTAATTATGCCTTTGTTGCACACATTTTTGCTTACTGTCTGAGGGAACAGAGCACCCTTTGCTCCCACTGATGAAGCACCCTTGAAAATCCGAGCACTGGATGATGCAGGAGCACTGGCACTGGACATGTAGCATGTGGATCTGCTTGGTGGTGCTGAGCTCCCCGGCTCAGATCTGCAGTTCTGTTCCTGGCAGGCCTGAAAAGTCCTGCTCAGATACATCCCAAGCGGTGACAAATGTCGGCACACAACAGTTCTGTGGCAGTTTTTTTTTTTTTAACGTAAGTATGAAGAGAAAGTTTAGATAAAATCATTCAGATTGGAAACTCCAAGCCTTCCCTTCAAATTGTGATATTAAATCTTGTATACTTTCCTTCCAGAGCAAGGAATTCACCAAAGCAGAAGTGCAGATGGTATAAAAAATGATCTTGAATTTGTCTATCTGCATTAACAGGAAAGTTTTGGCTAAAAAGCATCAAGCACATGTTTTTCATCAAACACAATTGACAAATATCTGTAGACACGTGGAGATGCTTCCAGAAAGAGAGAAAGAGCTGCTCTGGCCAGCTTTGGAAATGGGCTCAGACCTTCCCTAGGACCAGGTGCAAAGCTGAACACCCAATCCAAAGCAGGACTCCAGGTTTTGGGTGGGATTCAACTGCTGAAGTTTCACGTCCTGGTTCACATGTGTGATATTGGCAATGGTACTGAGCAGGGGAATAGTTTTGTTCTCACTTTAGGGTCTCTTAATTGCTCCCAGGGAACAACGTGATGAGCAACAACAGGTCATTCTAAAGAAGTGCCATATGAAAAACTTTACATTTTGCTTAACGTTTTGTTGGTTTTACTTATGTGTGATAGCCCATGGTGTGTAAGGAGAAGGAAAAACATGGGGTCAGAGCTCTCAGCCCTCTGCTGTCCCCATCGTGCAGTAACTCCTTTAACCTTTCAGCTTCTACAGCATAATTATGCTTAGCCAAGGGGTCTTGAGACAGATTAATTAGCCAAGGTTTGTAGACAGCTTTGAAGATGGCTAACACCATAAGTGCCGCTGATTATTAATGTATATTATTGCAGGCTGCATGTACTATGGGATTATGTATTATTTGATATTGTGCAATTGGAAAGGAAAAAGAGACGAGGAACATCCCTAGGGAGCCTGACCGCTGTGTATTTCTAAATGCAGTTCCTTCTCCATCTCAGTGTTATATTCCATTTAAATACCTTTCTCAAGACCCTAATGACTTGCTGCAAAGTTGTCAGATATCCCTATGCAAACTTGTAAGAAAAGGCATAATTTGGAATTTAGTATTTCCATTAGTTTCTTGGCTTTGCAACAACAATGGCCACAGCTGCCAAAACCACAGCAACTTTTAGCCAAAACCAGTTAGTTTCAACTTTCAGCTGAACCAGTTTCTCCATCCGGCTGTCCGTGTGGCCTCACAAGGGATGGTCCCAGAACAAAATAGATAAAAATTGCAGCAGGGCTCAGGGCGAGCATGTGCTACCTCATCCTGCGGCCACCTGCCCTAGTACAACATCCCTGGGGCAAAACAATTCCTCTGAACAATTTCACCTTCCACTCTTCTAAAACATTTCAGAGCTGAAGCAGAAACATCCAAACAGTGTCCCGGCACAAACCACCTACCTTTTTCTCTAACAGCTCAGTGTTATTTCACTCATTGCATGAAAAAAAAATCACTCCTTGCATATGAAGGATTAACTCACTTGCAATCGTTGTGAAATACGATTTATACTACTTGTGAGTTGTATAGTTGTGAGGCTGAGAGCTGGGCCTGCTCCGCCTGGGGAAGAGGAGGCCCAGGGGGATCCCATCAGGGCCTGTCAGTGCCTGAAGGGAGGTGCTGGGAGGACAGGGCCAGGCTCTGCCCAGTGGTGCCCAGTGCCAGGACAAGAGGCCGTGGGCACAAACTGGAGCACAGGAGGTTTCATCTGAACACCAGGAGCCCTTCTGTGCCGTGCGGGTGCCGGGGCCCTGGCCCAGGCTGCCCAGAGAGGCGGTGGGGTCTCCTCCTTGGAGGCCTTCAGAAGCCGCCTGGACGTGGTGCTGGGCACCCTGCTCTGGGTGGCCCTGCTGGAGCAGGGGCTGGGCCGGGGCCTCCTCAGGTCCCTGCCAACCCCAACCATCCTGTGTGGTTCTGTGGAAAGCAGAAAGGAGCAGCTCGTTGGAAACAAGGCCTTGGAAGCTCACACACTAATAAATAGATGGAAAATGCTCTGCTGGAATGAAGATGATTTTCTGTGCCAAAGCTCTGCATATTCATAAACTTTTCACATCCATTCAGCTTTTCTTTTTTTTTTCTTTCTTTCTTCTTACATTTCTGCACCAGGTGGTGCACAAACTTGAGAAGGCTGGATCATTCAGACAGGCTGTTTCCAACAAGGAAATTACTACTCACGGTAAAACCAGTTAGCAAATCTGAAATATTCCGATTTTCGGCATGCTGCAAACCACAAATACCAACAGGAGGACATCTGCGATCTCCAGTCGATGGGCCATATCCTGTGAGAAGGGGCAGACACACAAGAGCATATTGTTCTTCAAGATACAACTCACTATAAACTAATTTTACTCTTACTACTTCTCTTCACCGCGTTTACAGTTTAACTCCCTCGGGGGCAGAGAGGAAAATATATGCGAGTGCTGCTTGCTGTGTGTAATTTTACTTATTCCAGCTACAAATTATTCATAAAGCACAAAAATAATTGTATTACTCCCCTCTTCCTTCTTTGTGGTTCCCAGCCTCTCAGAGAGTCGCTTTGTCGAGATTAATCCTTTCTGTTTATCTCAGGAGGAGTCACTGTGCACAAATAAATAAGCCATTAGGAAAAACACAGACATAATAGAAACTGGGGACAAAAAGGCTGTCTGGCAGAATGCTGACTCTCTCCCTTCCCGTGATGGGTTCTCGTGTAGAGTGTGTTTTAGTGGTACTACCCCATCCAGTTTTAAATGTCCCAAATGACAACATTTCTACTTTTTTCTCCTGAGATATTACCGTATAGAAGTCCTATTTCCCAAGTAGGGAATTAACCCTACTCACTTTTAAAACCTTTCTGATTATAATATTTCTACTGGAAGATGGGATATACGATTTTAAAAAGGCCTCTGGGCTCCTTAAGTCAGTTCTGTTGAAAACGACCATTGGTTCGTGTATTTTTACAGCTCTGTCTTAAAACTCGTCCTCTTGTTCCTCACACTGAAGGACTGTGATACAAATGGTTTCATTCTAGACCTATGCAGCAGGGTTTCGTGTCCTGCTTAAAGGTATGGTTAGTGGGAAGAGTCCTAAAACACCTCACTATGAAATCTCTAGCCTAGGTTAAAGTTTACCTTAACTGTTGGAGGTATATATTTATGGTTCAGGAAGTATAACAAGTTGTGTTTTGACCTGACAGGTTCTGGTGTATAACACAAGCCCCAGCACAGCCAGATCCCCCCAACCTTTTGACTATGCACGACATGACAGTCTTTGATGGAGGAGGAAAGTTCTCACCACAAATTTAATGGAAGTGAAAAAAAATGTTCTTTCTGCCCCTTGCCTGCCTCCTTCAGGTCATTAATATTGAAATGGGAGGAGAGGAGATAATCAAGCACCAGCTAAGGAAAGAAGAGCAGGTATTAGATGGAAAAGCCATCGAAGTTCTCCCGAGATCGCTCCTCTCATTGCTCTGGCCCTGTTAGCTGATAGCTTGCCAGCTTTGTACCTGATCTCAGCGTCTGAGCTGGATGTGCCCTGGTAAATCACAGAACATCACAGAGTTACTGGTACAGCCTGTGCATCTCCGTCACTGCGTTTCTTGAAGCTACAGAAAAGCAGAAGTAGCCTGCAGTGAGCAAAGACAGGGCTGGTGGCGGACTACTGGCAGCAAAAGGCAGGAGGCAGCTTCAGCAGAAAAATGAAATATTTGAATGTGCGTAGGCCTAAATTAAGTATTAGTTTTAAGATAAGCTGATGAGATTGTTACGGCAGTGAGTTATTCAGAATTTGCATATAAGCATTTTCACCATATAAACAATAACATTTTGTGTATTCAAATACATGATTTATAGACTTAGATACATGAATATCTTGCAAATTTTCAGTGAAACAAACATCAGGGTTCCAGCGTGCTGCCCCTTCTTCAATGCCCCCTACAACTTGGATGAGGATTCACCTACGCTCCCAAGTTGTCAAGGGAAACGTAGCTAATCAGCAGCTTTTCTGTGCTGCAAAGATCGCGAAGTCACAACCCCCTTAGAAATTAAATGGGTTGAAACCCGTGGGAGAAGGATTAATAAACAAGCAGCAGATCTGATGAAGGCAATGTGTACGTGACGAGGTGATCAATGGCCACAGCTGATTGATCTTGGTGGAAGGACTCCTCCTCCTCTGTGACAGTGGAAGTGGTCCCTACGCCCGCCAGCAAACCTTCATCCCAGAGAGGCCAGCGGTGTTAAACCCTGCTCAGCAGCGGCAGCTGATCTAACAAGGGCACAGACTGCCAGTTTGGGTGGGCAGAAGGAAACCTCTTTCACCAGGAGGGTAGCGCAGAGCTGGGGTGGGTATTTAGGCAGGGACGGGTCTCTGTCCTTGGAGGTCCTCCTTCCCGGAGGTTTCCAAACTGAGCTAAGGAAAGCAGTCGCTGCCTTGCTCTACCCCTTGTGGCACGTCCACTTTGAGCAGCAGGTTGGACCAGAGAGCCCCAGCCAACATACCTTTGGTACAGTGAGTCTGAAAAATCACCCAGAGCTTAGGGGAAGGCTTTAGGAAATCCCAGGTCAGTCCAAACAAAGGTTTCCTTGAAGCAACTTCAGAAACCGAACTTCGAGGTTCACAACCCCAAATCTCTAGGTCAAACCCTAGCTGGCCTTCCAGCCCGTGCATCTGACTCTAGAGAGGAAGACAAGACAAGCAGATGACAAGAAGTGTTCAACAATAAAGCTGTAGGAAGGGTCTTGGTCCAGAGACCTCGCTCTTTTGTGACCTTTCCAGAGGAACAAGAAATGGAAGCCAAGGCTGGAGACCACCTCACCAGGGTCCCTTGGCTGTACATCCCCCACCCAGCCTCCTCTCAGCCCCAGCATCAGAATTTCCTAACTAAGCTTTTATATTCCCTGTTCCTTGCGCTCTTCCAGGCAGATGGTGCTCCCCTGGGAGCAGGGCCCGCGTTCTCCACGCCAAGGGCCGGGTGCTGAAGGCCGCGCTCCCCGCACGCAGGGCAAGAGGAGTGCTAGCTCAGGGCTTGTCCGTGGGTAGTGGTTGCATCATTTTCTTTTCTTAACAGTGCTGAAGGGCTCCGTGGGCACGTGGTCAGCTCCAAAACCCGAAGGGAGGATTCTTATTGTGAAAGCAGCACAAAAGTGTGGGGAGGGAGAAGCCATCTTCTTAATTCTCCTGCTAACATTCTCTCAAAACATTTTGTTCCCTTTCCGTTTTCTCCCTGTTACACTTGAGCAGTTTCTAACATCATTTGCACTCTGCATGCTGCTGAGGTATATATGTCCTCACTTTCATAAAAGGGCAAGCTTCCAACTGAAATTATATCCACTTTTTATATTAAGAAAATACATTTGTCCCCAGCGTGGTGAAAGTTGCTGAACATCTTTCCAGTGCTGCAAAGCCTCAGCTTTCATTTACTTTGAGATAAGTGGCTGACACACCACACATCGTAGGATGTTTTCCTGCTGGGTCTATGCAAAGAGGAGCTCGGGTAATTATTAAAATCTTAATTTCAGCTGTCAGTAATAATTTCAGTTCTGCCTTTCAGAGGAGCTGGAGCCACGTGGCTGACAGAAGGCTTTGGGCTCCAGATGCCTTGGTATGTAAAGTCGTCTGAGACACAAAAGCAGTTCTGGTGCTTCAAAAACAGCCTTTCAGGGTATTAGCATGGCATTTGGGCACTCATTTGTTGTCTCTCAGGTCTGGGTTTAATGGCACCCTCAGACTGCAGTCAAACTGCACACCTGAAGGCAACGCCATCCATCGCTGCGGGGCTGGTGCTGGAGCATGGGGTCCACTGTGCCCCTCTCCTCCCAAAACGCCCCTGTGCATCGTCGGCCACCAAAGAGCAAGGAGGGATCTGTACATTAAGGATTGAGAAGCGAGTGAGTAACCTGCTGCCGTTGCCTGGGGATGCACAGCCCCTTCCGTGGCCATGGCCAACACGGCGGGGTGAAGTGTGGCTGGGACTGCGTGCTGAACACTCTCAGGAGTGCAGACGAACTCCTTGTGTGTGGCTACCTAAGGTACTGATGAAAAAACAAGAGGTCTTACTGCCTCCTGGGAGGGAATGGCAGCAGTTTCCTCGTATTTGATATCTGCCCCCAGTGCGCAGACCAAAAGAGCTACTTGTAAATCTCAACTGTGTTTTAAAATGGAGGTGTCCAGGTCTTCCTGAACTGACTTATTTCATGTTGCTCAGTCCTACCTCTCTGTTTTAAATGTAATATCTTAAATTTCTCAAGAACATCTTGAATTTAATATCTTAAATTGCTCAAGAGCATAGTTAGGCCAATTGCTTCCTGCTACAAACTCCCCATTTCCACAGGAAAATACTTTTGTTATGCTAAACTCTGAATTATGTTTTGAGTGTTGGCTGTCCCCAGCGGTGCAGCTTCGTGGCGTGTTTGGTTTTGGGAGCTCAATCCTTTTGCTAAGAGCTGTAGCCCCACGTGTGGCCATGTCCATGGGGAAATACTGGTGAGGAGGGGGCAGCAGCAACTGGGCGAGCAACGGAAATGCTGCAAGGCAGCCCGACCACTCGCTATAAAGACAGATTTATTATATTTATACTTGCAGTTATCTTACAGTGAAGCAAACACAAGCATCCACCACCACTTAAAGCTACGTGACTTCGTTATATTTGATCCGTGTCGTGGCTCCCACTTGCGTCGCAGTGGAAAGCACAGGTACCAAAAGCACCAGTTGTGGTGGGGGACTTCATTTCTTCCCAGCGTCCCAGCAGTCTCACGCACCGACAAAGCAAGCTGTCTAACCCTCTGCATAAAACACCCTTCAGTTTTGCAGAATCAGTCCAGAATTCAACAGCACACAACCTAAGCTTTTATTATTATTTACATTTTTATGGCGCACATACACAGATAATATGCATTGAAGTATTCAAGGTAAATAATGTGCTTTAAAATCTTTGTGAAAAAAAAACGCCGCAAAACAGTCTGGTTAGCAGATACTACCTAGGCATTCAAAGCTTAATTATATTCTTAGTCAATTCTGATTTACATTTAAATTACAAATTGCGTTTTGCTAGCGTTAATTTACAATGCTCCTTAAAAAAAATACATATTCCATGGTACATGAATAATAATTCAAAGCAGTCAGATCTTGCTGGGTTGCTGTGATCTCTCGATAGTGGGTGCTGAATATTAATATTTCTAGAAAGTTTTCTCCATTTCGGCGTAGCGTTTCTCAGCGCCCGAGCCTTGCACATTGTAATTCAGCCAGCCCTCCGTGGTGCAGCCGGTTGCCATAGGATTTGCAGCACGATCTGCCTGCACATGCATTTTTTAGAAGACTGCAGCGTGGAAAAAAGGCCCTGGAACATGGACGCTCGTTACAGGGCCGGAACAAGGAGCTTTCTATGAATCACCGCCGGCTGTGGCCAAGCTAAATGTCAAGAACTGAGCGGGACGGATTCACAACAGTGTGAGGCTGGGAGGTTTTCGAGGAAAAGCAGGAGGGGAGCAGAGGGTTGGTCACAGCCCTGGTGCAGTGCGAGCTGGGCTCTGCTCCCCATGGACCCATGACCACGCGGGCACTCTTCCACCAGCAGCTCATGGGCTCCCGTTGCCCGTCAGCATGTGTTAGGGTACTTTTTGCTCAAAAAAACCTTCTTTTTTTGCTCAAAACCTTTTTTTTAAAGATCACGAGCAATACGATTTCAGTTTTGTTTCCCCAGAAAGCTTTTTTTTTTTTTCTTTTTTTTTTTCTGGGAAAAGGGTTGCCTTGTAAACATTGCAACAAATTCACCTGGATTGTATCACACTCGGGTTACTTGATTTCAGCTCCCTTGAGACACAATTTGCTGTAGAAAGGACTCATATATAACATGTGCTTGGAAGACTTCAAAGAAAACATTCAAAACAGAGGGCTTACCTACTTTTAAAATCATTTTTTTTTCCCAGTATAACTGAGGGAGAAAAATAAGTGTTAGCAGCTTTCCAGGGATAAACCAACAACAAATCTTGGAGGCAGCTAGCCAAGAAACTGGCTCCAAAATAAAGCAAATGCGGCTGAAATGATGGAAAAGGAGGTGGGGTTATTTTCAAAGTGTTTTGTCTGAGTTATCTTTGGTTGGAGAGGTTTTATTTCTCATATTATTTCCAGTTTTATTTCTCGACCCACAAGGCAGGATGTTAGGGTGCGTGGAAGTCCGTGTCCCTGCTCTGGGAGTGGGGCAAGCACATGGCCTCAGCCCTGTCAGTCAGCGAAAGGATGCGATTCGGGAAAAAAGGGAGCATAACTTTGCATGCAGAAGGTATTGCACAGTGAATTTGCTCAGGTCTTTAAACTGGTTAAATCGGGAATCATTATAAATCTTCATCTTTCAATTAAGCAACTGCCTTTCCAGTACTCTCTGCAGAACTCTCTCTGCAGAATAAGTCAGATTATCTTTCCAAGGGTATGAATAGCATTGCCATGAGCACAGTAAGCCTTGCATTTGGAGATGTAATTTTTTATAATTTAACTATTTTTAAAGCCTTTTTCATCTCCTTAAAGTCATGCTATTCATAGGCTAGTGAATATAACCACGGTGCCCTGTCCCAGGACAGATGGAGGAGGGACTCCCTTTGGTCCCATTTTGGTAATTAGCAATCCTTTAGCTTCGGTCCCGCTGTCCAGCCCCGTGATTCAGGGGGAGGATCTCAGGTTACTCATCCATCACTAATGCAGCAGCCCTAATGGCCGTAGCATGCAAGACGACACTAATGTGAAGTCGGGAAGCTAAAGATCGGTGTCAGCACTGCCGCTGCTGATGGATGGAGGCACTTGGTTGCCTGGGAAAGGGCAACGAGCAGCCTCCACGCTGCCCTCAGCGCCATCCTTGTGGCTGCACAGCCCAAAAAGCACAGGGGGAGCTTGGGGCTGGCCTTGCTGCCCCGCTTCGGTGCCTCCAGGCTCCACGCAACCCTGTGCCACGTAGGCAGGGAGCACCCCTGGCTCCATCCCTCAACACGTGCAAGCCGCAGTGCCCACAGCCACCCGGCCAGTGCAGGACAGCCATCCTCCCTCCTGGCACGTGCTCCATCCACAAGCTTCAGATGTCGACAGCCACTGTGGGTGCCCTGAGGTTTAACCACTTAGATCTCCGTAACGTCTGAAGAGCCATGCAGGTGTTGGTAGAGGAACCATAAACGTGACTCCCTGCACGTGGTGGTTCAGCTGTCTCTTATGGCTGCGGACCTGGCAAAGCCCTTGACTTCTTCAGTCACAATCCGTACAGGAACAGAAGCACAACAGGGTCTGTTCAGACTTGGACAGGTGGTGGGAAACTCATTTACGGCTTCATTTTTCAAACAGAGCATCCTCCTCTAGGGATGTGGTCCCACCATGTCCCCAAATATCAACTGCATGCTTGCTCCCAGCCAAGATACCTCCATCTTATGAGCTATGTCATCGTATTCACCTTTTATGACTTCCACTGTGTGAAGTTACCCTTTTTGGGTAGAGGGGGAGACTCTTGACTGAATATTTGCTTGTGTGTTCTCCAGATCTGGAAAGAGAAGGCAAACCCTCCCACCACGTACCTCTGCACTGACGTCCTCCCATGGGCCTGTCCAGCAGGAACAAGCAGCTCCTGGAGGCGTGGTCAGCTCATCGAGCACTTAGACCCACTGATGGTGGTCTCCAGGTATGTGCTTTTGGATGCCCCATCCCTGGACGTGTTCAGGGCCAGGCTGGATGGGGCTTTGGGCAACCTGGTCTGGTGGGAGGTGTCCCTGCCCACCAGCTTCTCCCCCCTTCAGACTTTCCAAGTGACGCTAAACCCATCCTTCGCACGAATTTGTTGATTTCTATCAGGCCGTGTAACAAAACTCCATGCTCACCATTCCGGCGTTCGGCACAGAAAAAGCTTTTTGACAACCACGATGCATCAGCTTCGACACCACCTCATCTCCCTGCCTCCTTGCCAGCCCACGTCCAGCGCAGCTGGGACCCACCGATCCCCCCCGGCTCCCTCTCCTGCCCCCCGAGGCGCCTTTCTGCAGCCCGTGCCACCTGTCTCCAAAGCAACCAACCACTTCTGCGGGGAGCGGAGCTGCCTCTCGCTGCCGCCCACGCGCCATGCCTCCCGTCACGGCTCTTCTCCATCGCCATAGAAACCGGCCCCCCTCTGCGGTCCCACCGAGTCCGACCTGGTATTTGCTTGATCGATCTCCGTGCTTTATTCCCAGCGCTGATGCCAGCTTCTAAGAATAGAAGCACCTTGCAGGTTATATCCCCCGCCAGGGCCGAGCTGCTTCTCGTTCGTGTGTGCGCGAGCGTGGAGGGGGTGGGTTTAGGTTTGTTTCCCTCAGTTCTAGAAACAGCAAGAAATAAGTTTGCGTCTTGCCACCACTTGCACAAAAAGCGTTTAGGTCTACCTGGGAGCTGAAACATTTGTTTCACATTTGGTTTTAATGGCTTAATCCCTCAGGTAGCAACAAGGGACAGAGGTGACAGCTGAAGATTATATTGCTTTTTCCTTCTGCCTCTTTAATTCCCTTCAAAGCAGGTTAGTTCCCAGGACGAGATGATATTACTTTTCCGAACTTCTCAAGGTTTCCAGGAGGCTGAGAACAATCCCATTAACCACTCCTTGCTTCCCACCAGCACCCCTGACCAAACAGCACAAGTCTGTTTTGTTTGGAAATCTGGAAGAGATCCGGAAATCTGGAGGAGACCCGACACGTGCCAAGACGCTCGCATCCCCTCCGAGCCCTGGGGAAACCTCAGATTTGGGCCAGGTCTTCCCCACTTGGAAGGTAAGAGAAGACGCAGGTGGGTGAAAGTCTGGCCTGTCTGCACCAGACCCACCTCGCTCCAAATTTCGGAGTGTGAGAATGAAGTCTCCTCCTTACTCTTGGCATTGATGAAAATCTCACCCCAGCTCTGCGTCCTGTTTCTTCCTGCTGTGTTTCTTGGTTGTATATGAGAGGTTGGTGGGAACATGCAAGGAAACGAGGAGGCAATATTGGTTATAGAGCCTGTTTAGTATGCACTGCTTTCTCCCTATTAAATTAACCTTATACCCTAATCACATCATCTCTCAATCTCTCTTGTTACCATAAACCAAACAGATTGAACTACTCATGGGTAATGACTTTTTTTCCAAGCCCTCGTATCATTCCTGTGGCTCTTCTCTTCACCCCTTCTGCATTGTGCATTCCCAGGAGCAATTTCAGCCTCTCAGCATGAGCATCCTTGGCTTCAGCTTCACTTTTGCATCCCACTCCAGTTTGATAACTCTAAGTCAGAAGGTTCATGGTTTTTGCATTTTGCCTCTGCGATTAAAAGCTCCTCATGACGGGGGGCGAAATTACGGGGCGCTGCCTTCATTTGGAATTACTGAGCTGATCTTCACTCTTCACCTGGTGCGAATTAATCTCTCAGGAGCCCTCTCCGCTCAGTGCTCTTCACTCACTGCAATCGCATCTCAACAGCTCCTGCCACGGCGAGGGAGAGATGCAAATCTGCGGCAAGAGGTTTCAGAAATCCTGTTCTGCCGCTGCGCTGAGCGCTGTCCCACACCGTACGGAGCAAAACTTTCTCATGTAAATGCTCGCACACACGAGTTTGTTACCCGTCTTCTGCAGGCATTTTCTCGTGCGCCGAGGCGATCGCAGGAGCAGTGAACAGGACGGCAGGGACTCCAGCCAAACCCACGGCTCGCTTTAATTCCGATGGGTAGTCAGAGAAACGCTTGGCAGCATCCAGCCAGCTCTATTTTTAATGTCGTGTTTACATGTGTAATGACCGTGTGCACGTAATAGCTGTCCCCCTCCCTGCTCCACCCAGCGCTTGCCAGCCTTGCTCACCGTAGCTTAAAGCAGACATGCCTTATGGCCATTCTGGCATCTGCCGTGGCATAATCCAGGGAAAGCACCTTGGCCATTACACATGCAAATGTGCCAGCTATCAGGAATATTATTTTCATAGATTTTTCGCAGATAATTTGTCCTGTTTGTCCCTCACCATCCCAGAGACACGTTTAGGCTGGGACACCGGGTGAGGGGAGACACCAAGAGGGAGGTGGAAATGCAGCTGTGAGCGTGTCCCACCCCATTTCGGGTGTCCTTCCCCCAGACCCCATGCAGGAGGGGCACCGCCACGCTCCAACCCCTGCCACCAGCAGCACTCAGCAGCAGCACCCAGCTCTAGGGCCAGCATCCCCTGGCAGCTATCTCCGGCTCCGCACTGAAGACCTGCTCCTGAAGACCTCCTGCAGACGCAGCAGTCAGCGCCATGCCCAGGCAGGAGCTTTCAAACAAACACAACACAAACTGCCTTAACGGCAGTGGAAAATTAGGCATAATATACCCCAAAATCGTGGGGTCCTGTGCCGTACAAAGCTTCCATTGAGCAGCCATCAGGGCATGATGAAAAGCAATATTTAGCATTGCTGAGGATGTCTGCAGCAAAGACATTTTCCAAACCTGTAGCTGCCAGCTTTGCTGGGAACATTATTCATGGAGCTGTGGTCAGTGCAATATTGAGTTTTGGACATCCTAATAGGAGCAGCCATTTGCTGTGCCTGCTTCTTAATGAGGTCTCCTGGGATTCAGGCGTACAAAGAGTGGCTGCTTGGCTCCTCGTGGCAGCAAGGATAGCCCAATACCCTACCTGCTGCAAAGCACAGGGCTTGTCCAACCACAACAATTCAGGTTCTGCCTTTATTTTGGATGCTGCCACCAGGGCTGGAGGGGCTGAGGGTACAACAGCGCTGCTGAGCTGGGCTGCAGAGGTGGGAAAGACATCTGGGGCTGGCAGCCTGCTCTCCGGGCACATTGCCATAGAGTATGGGGTCTCTGAACCATGGGCGACCCACGCCAGCCCCGTATGGCACTCGCACATCGTCAGCACCCCATCACAAACGCCATCCATTCCCACTCCGAAAGAGGCCCGTCCTTTGCTCTAACCCGTGCTGCCACCCATGCAGCAATGAACACCCAGAGCCCCAGTGCTGCGTTATGCTGTAGTAAGCTGAACAGTTAGGACTGAAATCAGCTTTAAGTTCTTGATGCGGCATTTGTGCCCTTATTTATTATTAACTTGCACTCTAATTCCTGACGCACCAGGCTCAAAGCGAGTAGGAGTTGGTAGGAAACCAGAGCCAACACTCATGTTTATTTTTCCCACAAGAGGGGAAACGTCCCAGCCATTCTCCTGAATTATAAATTGTTCTTGTGCTTCTTGCTGAGCTGGAATAATATGACGGAAGGATGGAGGAGCAGGGTAGAAAACACCAATCTATCAGCCTGTTGTGGTAGGAGAGCTTCGTTGTCTTCCTGTGATGAGCTGTAGGGACCACAGGTATCAGCACCACGGTGCTGGGACATGGCACAGGAGCTTGGAGGAAGCTGAAGTGACCGCATTCGTTCTGCTCGCCGTGGGCTGCTGTATTCCACCTGCTGGCCAGGAGGTTATAGCACGTGTGCTCGGGAATATGATTTCTTTAGGGAACGAATTCCATTTTCCATAATAGACTCAGCCCTCTTGAAGTGTGACGCTCATCCACAGTGCTTTATAAATAATAGCTGCCTCGCTGACCGGTTGTGCTACACGCAGCCCCGTTTCATCGCCAGATGGCTGATGGAAAAGCTGGTCCTATTTTTATCTTCTGCGTTGCCCATGCGAAGCTCGCTGCCTAGCCCCTACTCCTCCTTCCGAGCAGTTCTCCACCAAAAGAGACGCTCTGCGAGGGGGATTGCTCACGTAACCACTGTTAATGGAGAGGAGCAGAGGGTTTCCTGGTATTTCTGTGAGCAGATGGAAACAGGGATGGCATGGGAACTAGCTGCTGCCACGCTTCTGCTCGTGAGCGAAGACCAGGACAAGGCCTGAAGTGCCGAGCCAAGGCGTACTGCTGATCCCACGGTTTTCTAGAAATTTTTGCGGGTAACATCGCTTGTTGTGTCACTAAAGGTATTCAGGAACATTTTGATACGGCCCAACCTGTCATTATCCTCCCAGGGCAGGGTACAGGAAATGAAAATGTCAATTAGCTGCTGGTTAATTACGCCTTCTGTTAGTGAAGCTCTTTCTTTCCCATGCACGAAATGGCTTCACACCAAATGAATCCCTGCTCTAAGCCTCCGTGGAAGCATGAAAGTGACCAACAGCTGGATGAGCTCCAGGCACACGTCCTGACATCTGCTGGTGGCCCCACCAAACACCCCCAAGCCGCGCTACCTAGAGCAGGCAGTGGCTTAAGCAGAGCACACCTGGGCTGGATCAACAGACCCTAATGCTGTCACCTGTGTGAGAAGGTCACTCCAAAAGTCCCTTCACCCAAGAGGGTTTGTGCTTGGTCAGCTCCAGCAGAACTCGTAGCGGAGTGCTTCACGCTGGAAAAAATGTGGTTTTTTTTTTTTTCTTCTTTTTTTTTTTTTTCAAATACACAACTAGCCTTAGGGAAAAAGCCATGACTCAAAGTGTAGCGTTCCTCCCCCCAGAACTTTAAAACAATAACGAGACTGTGTTTTCGTGGGCAAGCAACAAGAGCTGCTCTAACGCAAAGTGGATGGAAGGGGAGCGTTAATTCAGGAGGGCGGCAGAGCTCGGCAGCTCCCCACGTCCCCTCTGCTCCGGGGTGCTGGAGGCTGCCCAGCTCTGTGAGCAGAGAGAGAAGCTGGGAAAGGCACCAGGTATTTTATGCACGGAGGATGTCTGGAATCTCAGCCCAAAACCTTCTTTTGAAGTGAGGCTGGAAGCTCTGCAGCTTCTTCTCCACGAACCTTCATACATCAAGGCTCACATCCCCTGATTCCAGCCACTGAAAATGGAGGTATCTTGTCAGAATATTTTTTGGAGAAGGAGAGACAGGACAAAGACTTTAGCTAGTAATTACGAATGTAAATTAACTCGTGGGCACTGCGGATTGTTAGGGGCTTTGGCTTTGCTGCCATGACCCACATGGAGCAGGGAGGTTAATGTGCATTGGGGCAAAACCATGTAATTCCGAAACAACGCATTGTCGGCCAAAATGGGCTCTGTCAATGCAACTTTTTAATTATTTTTTTTTTTTTGCTTGTTATACTAAAAATTTTGAAAGAAAATCCCAGTGCTGCTCTTCAAGAGAGGCTCTTAGAGAATCAGATTTTGCTCCGTGGGCTTGACTATGCAGGCCGTCCCACTGAAAGGCCCATTTATGAAGGCAGGCAACAGAATTGTGCTTTTCTTTGAGACGGAGACAAGGCGTCCTCCACATTGTAAGGGAAATGTCATCGGCAGCCCAGTGAAAGTATCTCTGTGTAACCCTTTGGAGCAAAAGCAATTAAGTGCAAAGCTTGCATCCCTGAAGATAAAGTCCCCAAAGACTTCCTCAGCTAATAAAACCTCTACATCAAAATAGATTTGGAAGGAACATCCTGTTAACCACTGTAACGTTGCAGGGTGAAAGCCCGCTGCCTTTTTTTCCTCCCTCTTCTGTTTTCTCCTGTGGCGGATGAAGCATTTCACAATACTTTAAAACATAATTAAAATCCAGAGCTGTGAGGACGGAAGGCTTATAATGAGTTATTGTGCAAATGGGTGTGGAAAAGTCTCATGGCCTCTTCCTAATAGCCGGGCTCGTGCTTCATTACGGCCCCTGCAAGGTTTAATTTGTGAGACCGGTGCTGGGATGCTGGCGAGAAGGGAGCGAGCAGCCGGGCAGGGAGCAGCCTTGCACCTCGGAGCATTTCTGCGGGGAAATGGCCAGCAAAGCAAAACGGCTCGCTCTGGTTAGCAGGAGCTACACCCCGATCTCGCCCTCGGAAGGGGGAATTTCCTCCTCGCCGGCCAAATCGGCAGATTTGCCGATTGATGCTCAGCAGAGCAGCAGGAAGCAAACAGAGGGGAAGAGGGCAGGGAGGAGGGCAGGGGGAGCCTAGGAAGGATCCTACGTGATTTTCCAGGCTGTAGGAGGAAAAGGCAGGAGTTCAGCGTGGCTCCCGTCTCCTCCCCTAAATAGCTAAACCCGATGAAAACACCCAGCAGGACGGCGGCCGGGGCACCGCGGGACGGGGAAGGGCCAGTCCCAGCGACTCCCTGCCCTCTGCTTGCACAGCAGCTCCGCAGGCCCAGCCTGCAAACGGCAAGGGGGTGAATCACCGTGCTCCTACGCCAGATCTGGAGCTCTTATCACTTCTACGCTGACAAGGCTAGCGGTGCTGGGGAGGTCACCCCAGATCTCCAGCAGCCGGAGACCAACAGGACCACCCGAGCCTCACGAAACAGAGCTGTGGTGGCAGCTCAGCCTCCCAAAAGGCAGAGACGGAGCTGAAGATGTGACCAGTTGGCTCTGGACAGGAACAAGTTGGAGCAAAGACCACGTGGCATTTAAGAGACACAGCACGAAGGGACAGGGCTTAGTGACAGGACCCTGTAGGTCAGGCTGATGGTCAGACTTGATGATTCTGAAGGTCTTTTCCAGGCTGGATGATTCTACAGTTCCGTGACTATATCACTTCCATGCTTTGCATTAGCTTTTCCTTTGTGTTTGCCCAAGCAACCGAATGATTATAGCGCCGTTGGTATTTGCAGGCTGCTGACAGATCCGTCTGCAGCTGGTGCTGGCAGCACGCTGGTGCACAGCACGAGCAGAGCTGGAGCCCACGCCGAAGCCTCCCCCGGCCGGGCATTTCCCTGGGAGGCTTACTTAGGGAATGACTCATGGCAAATAAACAGGCAGGGGAGGGAGTTAAGCGTCCTCAGCTTTTCTGTGACTGAGCTGGTAACCGCGGGGCGAGGAACCCAGCCCCAGCACCCTCGTGCCCTGCGACACCCAGCGAAGCTGGGGCCACCCACATCCTGGTCTGCCCCACAGATCCTGCACTGAGCGGATTATGGGGAGGGGGTATCCTAACACAGCAGCCCCAGCGTTTGCCCTAGGTCCCCTAGAAACACTGGAGCCCTGGTGATACATGACACAGTCCCAACACTGGCCAACATCTGGATGGTGAACACTGGTGTGCTCGGGGCACGGCTGGGTTTTCGGTTTTCTGGCACATATCTCTGAGTGCTCCAGCAGAAAGCTGGCCCTGCTCCTTCTTGCCTACCTCTTCCCACTCTCCTAGGAGCTCTGGATGTGGCACATCACACAAGAAAGGTCAGGTATTTTCTTTTTTTTCTTTTTTTCTTTCACAGCGCCTTCCCTCTAACACCGCCCAAGCTCGGGACTGGAGTGCTGCAGCGGTTTCCAGCACCATGCACAAAGCCACTCCCAGTTACACCAGTAGCTGGATGCCACACACTGGGGCATCTGGGGCAGTGTCACCCACCAGGCTTTTTAGCAAGGATGCTCCCGAGGGTGCCAGGCTTTGCTTCTGCCAGAGCTGTCCCAAATTCTTGCATGCAGTCCCTGGAGCAGCAGTTGGCTGCATCACAAAAGCACTCATCATTAGAAAAATCAATTCTCTGTGTGTTTAACCAGTGAGGCAGATTACGTGAGTCAGTACGGTGGCACTGTTAGCCCACAGTGTCACCATCTACTGCACCTGCCAGCACTTACCGTATCCCTCCCAGCCCTGGACTTTGCTCTCGGGGAAATCCTGCACCTAACACAGGGTGTTTGCCCTGCAATAAGGAAATAGCGTTGCGATTTTCTTTTCCTCCTTTTTCTTTTTTTAGCAGCCCCATGCTGTGGGGCTGACAAAGGGCCGATTGTGCCCGGTGACACATTTCCAGAAGTTTCGTTCTGCCCAGCAGAATGAGCTGAGCTGTGCCGTGTCTTTAGCACCTGCTCATCAGGGTGCCAGGTTAATAACCCAGCAATCTTGCTGCCCAGACTTTGGAAACAGAAAAAAAAAAAGTCTTTCTGCGTGCGTATGGCCATTTTTTGTCGTGCCTAGCTCCAGCTGCACGTGATCCAAACGCACCCTGTTACTAAAATCCCTTTGCCTGATGACGGATCTGCGGACTCGGTGCTCACGTCCAGCGCAGAACCGAGCCTCGTTGCGCAGGCAGAGCCGGGTCCGCTGCCTCCAGCTGGGGAGCTCTTTCTCTGCCCAGGTGCAGATGGCAGCAGATCTCCTTCCTCGGAGCTAAAATGCATATTCCAGCCCTTCCCAAGCGAGCGCGCTGGAGAGCGACCGCTCCCTGCAGAGAGGGGCTCGGACTCAGCCCCAGCACGTCCTACAAAAGGGCAGAGGAAAGGGAAGGTGGAGGGATGGAGGTGCATCCATCCTGCAGGAAACGGGGGAAAACTCGCTGTAGGACATGCACAAATTCAGCTGAGCAGGGACGATGGGTTTTGCAACCATCAGCTTAAGGAGGGACTGGGCGTGCTGTAAGAGTGGAAGCAGCTTGCTGAAACCTGGGGAGTGCTTCAGAGACAGCCGGCGTCGGTATCCCCAGCATCACCAGCCATGCTCACAGCAGGAAAGGAGCAGTTAGAAACGCGCAGGCTTGGCGCAGTTTTCCTATATGTTGTTTGTTAAGGAGAAAGAAGTGCCACCTACCTAGCACAGCCCACTTTCTTCGCTGCCCTGGCGCACACAGATGCGTTGTTTGCTAATTGCAGATTGCTCGCAAACACAGGGCACTAAATTTAGGCTGGAGTGTTGTTCCTTTGCTCGATAAAACAAACAAACAAAGCAAAGTAATTACAGGAGTCCTGCAAGCGAACACAACAAAAAGTCAAAACAGAGGCAAAATAGCACTTTTCATCTTCAGAGCTCGAGCATCTTTGCAAATCAGGGTGGTTGCCTGCTCCTTAGAGGCAGGAAAACTGCACTCAGAGCCCTGGCAGGATGAGGAAAGCCTTCCACGTTGCTTGTGGGAAAGTCATCCTCGTTTCCATGGCTACTGTGCAAGGGCAACCGAAAACGAAGATTTCTGGTAGGGCTCCTGGAGGCTCCCCCCTGCAGAAGGGACTCACAGACCCTGCAGCACCAGGGTCCCATCCCTGGCCTTGCAGGGAGGAGGAGGATCGCCATGAAAAAAAAAAAGGAAACAAACAAAAATACACATTTGTGACCGAACAGGGATGCAAACTTTGATTTTTATAAAAAAAAAATAATAATAATAAGCATTACACAATGGATAGGAAGGCGAGGACACAGCTTGACTAATGACCCTTGTGTGCTGCACAGTTCACTTCAGATTTTTTACCACAAGAGACAAAAAATCAGCAAAATCAGGCAAACCCAGAAAATGCCAGTGCCTAACGTTTATGTGCCCTGGCACTTGCTCCCAGGTCTGTGTTTTCCCCCAGTTCCCAGCCATGACCGGCACTTTTAGGAAACCACGCTCGTTTGTTCTGCACCAGGCTGCTTGCCACTCTCTTCTTTAATTATTAATGGGTTTTAATGTCATAAAAGAAAGATGTGAATATTCATCTTGATGCTACGCAGAGCACTTAAATGGTCCTCGGAGGCAGCTTTTTTTGGGGGGGAGGAGCTTTGATTATGGTGGTTGATGGCAAGAAGCTTTGCGAGGAGGTGGTTGGGCTTGGTAGAGTTTGAGCATTGGTCGAAGCCGTGGGGACTCCGGGTTCATGCTCCCAGCCTCGGCTCCGTGGCCACTGATTTTCAGTCTGGGGACCCTACGGCTAGCTGACCTTAAAAGCTCTGTGGTCCCTCGGGGGTCAAAAATAGGGAGCACACCAAGGACCAGACCCACAACTCAACCGGGGAGTGGAAGCACTTCATGAGCAGAAGCTGGCACGAGGCAAGAAAACAGGGAGTTAAGTGAATCCTAAAGACAACATCAATATAAGCTGTGGCTTGCCTCGATTTTCTTTCAATAATATCTACCATCATTTAGTAATTGTATGTACACACAGGCGCACGAAATACGAAGTGGTGGGATGCAGAGTTTCCTGGCATGGGCTTCGGCAGATGCATTACTCGCGGATGGAAGAGGCACAAGTAAGCTGCTCTGCTCGTCCCTCGTGAGTGCCAATAAAACCTTCATACTGTGCCATTAAGCACTCACGATCAGCCATCTGGACTGCAGAAAAGCTAATTTGGGAATATTTTAAACACATCAGTTTAGAAACTCGGGCACATGAGCTACCTGGTTGCCCAGAGGCCAGCGTTGCAGGATTTGGAAAGCAATGACAAAATGCACGGCACCTGAAACGGTGCATTTTCTGAGTCCTCCACCTCAGGCTCGTGCAAAGCCCCTACCAGCTCTGTTGTGTGCTGAGAAGCCATGGATTGTCCCATTTTCGGTGGGTTAGTGCTCCTTTTCCAGCCAAATCTGCATGATTTGTCTCTGCTCTGGACAAGTAGCCTAATGTCTTCATTAGGTCCTTGTCTGCAGCTGGTTTTAATGCCTAAAGGTTGCTCTTTCTGCTGGCTTGGGACTTCTTCCGTTGACCAACTCATCCCTGCCTTAAGGAGAGCTGCAGCTGAAGGACCCTTCCCAACGAGGGCCATTAGCACCTGCAGAGTAATAGCTGTGCACACGTGTCTTTTGGGGAAAAAACACACTGAAAAGGATGGAATGTACCCGTAAAACAGCCATGCCTCCAGAGGAAAAGTGTTTACGTTCACATATTAAATATGTTTACTAAACAAAAGAATTTTGAAGAATATTTGAGCTTAGCAGAGTTTACTACATATCTTCATAGAAGCATTTTAACGAAGTAGAAATAATTGTCCAAATAAAATGTTATGACTTTCTCTTCTTCTAACTTCTTTTCAACAGCATATTTTTCCTGGTATTTTTCAGTTCAAACCCAAGTATCGGCTCTCACTGGCTTCCTCTGTGCAACAGTTGTGTTTTTGATACAGCTCTGTGCTGACTTTTCCTTGGCAAGGCTCAGCACCTCCCTCCCGTGTCGGAGACTTACTTCTTTTTATAGGATCAGAAAAAATCGCAAGGTGCTGGATTGCTCTCGGTGCCACCAGGCATCACGGCCTCAAAAGGCAGCCCCGAGGGCTGGTACCTGCCCTACCGAAAGTGGCTGGGATGCTGCAGTGAGATCAGTGCATACGTGTGGGTAAACACCGGAATAAACTGCCAGAAAGGTTGTTGCCTGAGGTGCGTAAGGAAGCAGCAATAACGGGTAATAAGCTGCCTCTTATTAGATCTGCTCCCATCCTGAAGTTACGATTAAACCAAGGGGTAAGTCACAACCTCATGAGACGTGATGTCGTGCTTTGCCAGTGGTCTTGGTTTCTGCCTTTGCAGGAACTGATCCTCTTGGCCACGGTGCTGGAGGAGCACGGTGGGCACGGGCAGGTCCATCTCCAGGATGAGACAGGCGGGAGGTAGGAGAAAAGTCTTGCAGCAGGTAGGAGAAAAGCATTGCAAAGTGAAAATTTGATTTTTTTCTCATTCATTCTTTCAAGAAGTTCTTTTATTTTGTGGTGGTCACTCTACCATCCGAAGTCCATCTTTTGCTCAGGCCAGGTAATTATAATTTGCTGTTTCAAGCTGAACCTTTCCAGCAGCACCCAGGGAAGGTCTAATCCAGCCCAGGCTGAGACGGGCAGATCTGGGCTTGTCTGCACTAGAAACTGAGCTGCTGTAACCACATCAGTGCAGCTAAAAGCATTCACCCTCCAAGCATGGACACGCTTCCCTGAGCGCGAAGGCACTTGCATACCAGGAGAAGATGCAGAAATAAATTACCTCTGGGTTTTACGCCCCAGGTGGGTGGAGGAGCCCTCAGCGACTGGTGGAACACCTGGACACAAAGTGGAACAGAGACCCAGGCCATGAACCCACGGTGAGGTCCCCATGCACCAGCATCCTTTGGCTCATCTCTGCCTTGGAGGCACTTCGAGCACTGGGGGATGCAAAGCTGCTGTGGCTGCCCTCAGGCTGGGAAGGGGAGGCTGTGCTGCATAGTGGTCTTGCCCCAGCGAGAGCCCTCATCACTCAGGGATGCTTGTGCTGGGGGAAGCACGCAAAAAAGGCCTTTGAAGGTCAGATAAATGGCTTATGAGATGCTCGTGTAGCATCTGACCAAGGCTGCAATATTCAGAGAGTGACCTTGAAAACAGAGGCATGACAATGGGTCAAAACTTCCAGTACAGAAAGCACTTCCTCAGCTTGTTTTTTATTTATTTTTTTTTTTTTCGGATGTGTAAAATCTGCCTAAGGAATTTGGAAGGTCTAGGGCAGAACATTAGCACGTTGTCATCCTAATTACACAATAAAACCTGCCACAGTGCAGCCAGAATAACCATTTATGGAGCGAGCTGAGGCTGAAAAAAATGTTGTTTACAGCTCAGTGCCTACTCTGCCTGAAAATCACCCAAAGAGAGGAAGGAACTGGGAGAGGAGTCATTTGGTGATTTAATGTTTATTTAATCTTATTACTAATCTTTAATATTGTTATTAATCTTATTTAAGAGCATGAAATGGGTATTTCTGTCTCCATTCAAGAGGATTCAGCATTTGGTTCCTGTGACTCCCTGCAGGCGCTGCTGGGGGGTGAGGCATGCAGGTGGCACCGTGTCCCAGGTGTCCCCAGCAGTGTCACAGCGGGTGGCAGGGAAAGCCACCCCTTCTGGCTGCCGGCTGCGGGCAGGTGGGGAAAGCCCATGGGAATGGGGCACATTGACGTCTACAGTGGTAGCGGAGAGGTGGAGCGGGGAAAACTCATTTAAAATGAAATATTTCAGCAGAATCATTTCATTAGTGACTAGGTAAGGGACGTGACTCCATCTTGGTGATGGCCTTAGGAGCAGTGCATTGTGGAAGGAGCAGATCCCAGTTGTCTTCTCCATCTCCAGCCCTTTGGACATCCACACACTCCTGGTTCAGAGGAGGGTGGCGGCAGAACCACCTCTGCGTGCCCGCAGAGCTCCGGTGACAGCAGCGTGCTACCAGCGTGGATTGCACCACTGCTGCAGTCAGAGCCACTCACAAGCTGATCCCTGTGCAATCAGGAGCAAGGCCAGCAGCTAAAGAAATCATCTGCTTAACCTGTTTGTTTTGGTTACTTGAAAGACATCAGTGACTTATTCCAATTACCAGAGCGGTACCTTATTCAAATTACTGAAGTTAATGATATTTACCTCTTATATGAAGTAATGTTCTCCATTTCCAAAATTAATCGCACGTTTGGGCTAACTGACCCTCGCATTGCCTTTGTAAGGTGAATAATTGTGATCACTGCGGAGTAACAACTCGCTAGGGGAGATAGCAGCACGTGGACGTAGCACGACATCCCTCATCCCTCTCTGTCCTCCCTGCTGCTTTCCTCCTCGCCCACCTTGGCACCTCCCGGCACACCCACCAGCCTGAGGGCCCTGGGGACGCCTCTTTTAGCCCTGCTTGTTCAAAGCTTAGCACAGCACAAAGCCAGTTCATGAGGAACCAAAACCTTCACCTGGCCTCCTCAGGTCCCTGCCTCTGGGGCCCCTGAGTCAACCTTGTCCTCCTCGTGGATCCCTCCTGCAGGGACAGGCTGTCTTCCATGGCCGGGGGACTTCCACGCTCTCTGGTACCAGGGGAGAGTTGTTCTGCCGCCTCCTGAGACCATTTTCTGCAAAAATCAATGCAAGTATTGGAGCCTTCCCAACTCTTCCCCATCTTCTTCAGAGCTGAGCAGGATTATTCGGTCTTATTTCAAAAGCCGGAGGAAGGGCAATACTAGCATCATATACACGAAGAAACACACTGTTACATGAGGAAACACCAACATAATGCTGAAATTTCCAAAGTGCCCCACAGAATCCTTCAGCACGTATTTTTATTTTTTGTTAACTTTCTAAAGACAGCATGGCTTTGGCAGCCATGTGCTCCATGCCATTGCTCTTCCTTGGCAAGGTGGACTTCGCTGGCAAGGGGAGGCTTCATGACTGCCAAAGAGCTTTGTCCCCAGAGATGCCTTCTGAGCTCCAAAAAGCGTAAGCTGACGTGTGCTCCAGGAGGGTTGTCCCACACTGCAGATGCTGCATTGAGCTGGAGGCCCAAACCCTCCCCATCCAGGCCTGTGCCCCATCAGCGGTGGGACGCATCCATGGCAGCCCCCTGGCCATGCCACACGGCCCTCTGACCAGCAGCCTAAGCCCTCCCTGGACTCAAGGGCAGCTGAAACAGAGGTGCACGTTTGTGGAAGAGCTTCGGGATGGCTTTCAAGCACTGTGCATGTCTGATGGCAAGAAGCAGCCTGATAGCAGCTCCAGAGAACGTGATTTATGAAAGCCCCGCAGGGACAGAGAGCATGTGGGAAACAGAAAGCTAAAAGCCATTATCTCCGTGCCTAATGCCGTTACTTAGCAGGCAGTTTCCCTTCTTCCGATGCTATTAGCGCCCAGGTAATGCCAGGAGGATGAACCCCTTTTTCACATGGGGTAATTAATCAGAATACCCAAATAAGCAGGCAAAAGCACACAAAGCACATGCACACACACAAAAAAACGTGCACACATGCACCCTTGGTCTTTGCCCAGAAGGAAAATGCCACCTTGCACCAGAGGCCAATTAAGTAATTATATCTAGATGCGTTTTCTTCACGAGTAAATTCTTTTTTTCTTACCTTTTTTTTTTTTCCTGCTTTTGTGTTTAGTTTTATGGCTACCTCTGCATTAACACAGAAACTCCCTTTTGCTTGCCTTCTATTGGCAAGAGATATGATGGGACATACAGAAACACCCTAGAATATGCAGGTTTATGGGGAAAGAGGTGATATTTGAGTTTAAATGAATAGCAATGAGTTGATGACTGAAAGGAGCACCCTGGATTGTAGCAGCTGTTTAGGGGAGCATTTTGAGCCATGACTGGGGAGAGAGCAGCATCCATCTCTTGGGCCTTTGGTCACCCTACAAATTCACCAGCAGTTGCCTTAGGATACCCAACACCAACACAGTACATGTAGTGAAGGGAAAGGAAGCTTTTTCTCCAAAATACCTGAATATTTTGTCCTGGGGTTTCCACAAGTGATTTTGTGTGGCCAGATCCACGTGTCCTCTGCAGGTTCTGCAGTTCACCCATGCTTGCAGTGGTGAGATGTCCAGGCACGGTCCTGCATGTCCTACCCACCTGCAGGTTGTGTTGCACGTGGCTGTGCCCAGCAGCGTCAGCTTTTGGTCCCAGGCAACAAATCCTAAAGTGCATGTAACCCCCGTGAGACAGATAAAAACAGGTTGCAGGAAGATAACTCACTAAACGTAGTACTGGTGGTTTTACATTAATAAGTAATAGCACATTAGTGGATGGAGGAACTCTCTTCCACTTTAATGAGACAATAGTGGTGTTTTAATAGGTAGAAAGCCCTACTTACCGGGGAGGCCACAGATGGGGGCTCCGGCTCCCCGTTTCCCCTTGGCTCAGGACTTTGCTTCTCCCTGAGCTCAGTGGGAACACGTCACCGCAGCATGAAGACGTGAGCACGTGCCACCGCTCTGCAGCGCTGCTGAGATTGCTCCTGGGAACGTGCACATCCTTTCATTAGCCATTCACCCATTAGGCACAGTTTATCAAAAGACACAGCGGCCAGAGGAGCTAGGTGTTTGGGGCAGAGGGCGTAGCCTGATGCTTTTCAACACCACCCTGATGTTCTTGCTGCTCCACCAGGGGCTGGTGTCCCCCTTGGGGCTCCATCCCTGCTGCTGGGCCAAGCCATTTTCAGCCAAACAGCCTTGACATGAGCCCAAGTAGCTCCATGGTGGGTTTTTTGGTCCTTCTTAAAGCCTCACCATGGCCCTGTTGGGTCAACCCTTGTGGTCACAGGCTGGCACTGTGTGCACATGGGGGAACACCTCCAAAATCTCACCTGCACACTTTAAAGAAGAATTTTTCCAAAGCACATTATCTAGGGTGGACAAACCCTCCAGGTGTCCCCATGATGGGCAGGAGACCCCCTCATTGCTCTCTGTGGGGCTCCTCTTTTTGAAAATGTCAGTGGCACCCAGGGGGCAAACGGGGAACACCCAGTGGTGCAGGTGGCAGTGGTTGTATAAAAGTGCAGGTACACCAACCTTACCATCCCAGACCACAGAAACTGAAAAAAATAAAAAAATAAAATAAAATAAAATAAAATAAAATAAAATAAAATAAAATAAAATAAAATAAAATAATAAAATAAAATAAAATAAAAACTACTCAGGCCTCAATTTCTAACAGAAAAAAAAAATGTCCTGTCTCAGATTAAAAGCTTGAAATTAGTTCTTTTCCATAGAGCTCTGGGAAAAATTGCAATGATCTTAATTCTTAATTGATGTTTCAGTAATCAGTATTTAATGATCATTGGGACCAAAAGGCTAACTGAAAATCATATGAATTGTGGCTGGAAAGTTACAGCACATAACTGAACGATCTGGCTTGCACCACTGCTTGGGAAAATAGAAAATGCGGACAAAAAAACCCTGCTGGTTTCATTCAATTCTGTCTCAAACCAGCCTGCTAATTTTGTTTTATAGTGTTAGAAGGATTTGCATCCTCAGCATTAGCTACCAAGACGCCAGAAGCTCTGGAGGGGAGGCAGAAGGGGCCTGCTCCTTCCCCAGCACAGCCAGGTGGCAAAGCAGGTGCTGGCCTGCGACAGACCTCACAGACACACAAAACACACTCTGGGGGTGTTTTTTCATTTATATAACACACAATGGCAAAAAAAAAAATAGTAATAATGATAATTGCACAACTTGCTGGCAAGCCGAGATTCCTCCTCCCTGTTCATCCTCCCTCATAAACCCAGCTCACAGGTACCCCGCTGCCGTGCGGCGAGGAGGGGGACAAATGGGGATAAATATAGCTAACAATGCGTCCGACCTGCGGTCTCTGCATCCAGGACTGAATCCCAACTTCCCACAAGTTCAAGGATGGCCAGATCAGAGGCTTCGGTTCAGGCCTGTCTCTGGAGACCTCAGAAACCTGTTTACTCTGCAAAGAGGAAAAACAGGAAGCAGAGACCATTTCAGGCCCTGGGGCCTTTCCTCTCGCTAAGCTGGCATGGCCCGAGGGAGATTATTTTGGTTGCAGGCGCAAACAGTGGGAACCTTCCTCTGCTGCTCCGTTACAGCTTCATCCACGCAGCAGGAGGCCCCTGGTGGGCCAACGCCGTGGAGGAGGCCATTTCCGAGCTGAGCCTGGGGAAACCAAGTGCTGTCTGGGACTCACTGGCACTTAGAGGTAGCTCGTGTGGACCTTCCATCCCTTCTGCCCTGAGGTTATCGCCTGTGCTAAGCAAATAAATGACCGAGTGTTTTCTAAGAGGAGAACCGGGCCTTGGTGTGGCCTCTTGCTGCCTCTTGCGTCTTGACTTCCAGGTGGCTCTCATGTTCAGGTTGTTGGGGTGCATCAGCCAGAAAACCCACAAAATACGACAGCGAAGCTGTCTTATTTTCAGAAATGAATTTGCAAAGTACAAACATTTGTCAAAATTGCATGTGAAGGCTAGAAACCGGCAGCGCACAACCTGGCGTAGCTCGTCGGCAAAGCTGTAATTGTAAAGCCCTTGCATCAGGCAGCTGAGTCACCAGATAAAGTGGGAGAATTGGGGATGAACAGCAAGAAAATCCACATTCTTGGCTTAGGGAGATGCAGAGCATTTCTGGTCCCTTCCCTGGCTTCAAGGCTTTGCAAGTAAATAGTCAGCATGAATAATCCGTGCATTTCACATAAACTGCTGGTGTAGAGGAGTTTTTGCACGGAGAGGGTTAAGAGATCTGAGAGAAAGCGGCTCAGAACAGTTTCCTTTCAAAGAATCACTGGGTATTAATGTCATGTTCACAAAACCTGGTGTTTCCTTGATTTTAGCACAAATCCACATTTGCTGCTTATTAAGGATTTATCTTCTTGTAGCTGCAAAAATACCAGGCACAGATGCTGAATTGCAGGTAAATACACCACTGTGTGTATTTACGGCCTTGCAGCATGTCTAACTGATGCAAACACTTGGGAAAGCTGGGAGGCTGAAAATTTGTCATTTATTCAATCTGTATGAAAGGGTCAGTGAATACAGTCAAGGAAAAGAAGAACCAGCTCACAGGCTGTGTACCGTCCAGCAGAGAAGTAAATTTGTGCTCAATACATTTCATGACAAGGAGCTCAACCAAGTCAGCTTTCACACTAGTTCACATGATGATATTGTGCTTTTATTCTTTCTCTGCTTTCGAAATACCAGAGGATTTTGCTCTTCTCCCACAGATAATATGCTAGGCACCACTCCTAACAAGACATCTGCTGAATTTCTACCGTGAACATCTCCACGTGTGCAGAGCCCTGTAAGTCTTACAGTTTCACAATATTGGTGCTATGTGTTTCCAAGCACACTCTTCGGAACGTGCTATTTGAAGTGATGATTATTCTGTTTGCAGGGATCCAAGCTTTTCCAACAAACGTGGAGAAAACCCGTTCAAGAAATATGAAAATCCTTTGTAGGAAAAGGAGGTTAGATCTCTGCAAGAATCTTCAGGGAGAGGTGGGCCCATCTGTGTCTTAGCACCGCCGTGGCAAATCAGCGTAATGGGGATTTTTGCCCTCTTTGGAGGCCTTCAGAAGCCACCTGGACGTGGTGCTGGGCACCCTGCTCTGGGCGGCCCTGCTGGAGCAGGGGCTGGGCCGGGGCCTCCTCAGGTCCCTGCCAGCCCCAACCATCCTGTGTGGTTCTGTGCTAGTCTCCAGGAAAATCCCAACAAACCACAACTGTCAGTGGGCGAGTGAGGCTTTAAGGCAGACTGACCCAGATTGGTGGTATCTCCTCCACAACCCATCCTGCCCTGCAATCCTCATTTTTATCTGGGAATGTGGCCTCACCCCTTTCGAGCTTATTTGTCAGAAATTCCTGAGAAAGCGTTGTGCTGCTGTGGCATGCCTGGAAAATCCTGTATTTGTCCACGCTAGGAAACCAGTTTCTGAAGTATGGGAAAACAGAGCCCAGGCTAGGAGTGGTTTTACAGTGTGATTAACAACTTTTTTTTTCAGAGAAGCAGCACAGCAGGGTCTTTACTTGGCCCTTCCAACCCTGCCTCTCAAGAATTGCTTGTCATGGAACAGTTCATTTTTTTATTTTACAGGGTTTTTTATCTGCAAAACCATTGTTGAATGGACTACGGCCTCCTGCAGGGCTTGGCTGCAGTGCCAGATCTTCCCAGGGCAGCGATGGAGACCTTGGGGCTGCAGGCACACTGGTAGCCCAGACAAACCTTCACACTGTTTTCCTGAGGAATGGCCTACACTACCTTTTACTATCACATTATAGACATGTTCTTCTCAATTTGTCCATGTTGCTGTGTACCTCAGCTTCAGCAGATTACCTTTGTTTTCACCATGGAAAGCTCTTCCTTTGGCTGTTACAGTCCCTGAAAAGTGATTTTTCCCTGCCCCTTTGCTTTGATTTGTGATTTCGAGCTGCTGATAATGTGTGCATGGAGGTTACCTGAACATCCACAGATGTCCGTGCTTCTTCCTGAAGATCCCAGGGCATGTTTCTTCTTAAATATGCAACATGTAAATGTGCTGAAATGGCTCGGGCTGAATCTGGCTTAAACCTGTTGAAACCAAAGATGTTGTCTGGATTTCCAGCACAAGGACTGGCTTCATCCTTGCTTTATTTTGCCACGTGCAAGCAATGGGGCTTCTCCAATTTTCCTGTCCTGCACCCAACCTTGTTTAATGTGTTAAGGAATTATCTTGACATGAAAGGGAGGGGTGAGCTTGTCACAGACAAGGCACTGCCTGTCCAGCAAAGGTCCATCTGTCCTCAACAGCCCAAAGCGAAAGATGCTCAAAGAAAGGCTCTGGAGATGAGAAGGCGGGAAAAGCTTCAACATGTGGAAAATAAGCTTGGTTTGGCCTGGCAATTCAAGGGTAATTATTTTCCTCTACATATGCTGACTTTTCATTTATAACTATAAACTAATAAAGGGTCTGAAGCTATGTATTAAACAGCTGCATCTAACTGAGCCAGTGACAACAGATTATTTCTATTTTTCTCTTTATTTAATTAGAAGGGACTCTGGTCTGGACCTCCAAAAGCACAGGAAAGATAAACCAAATAAAGGTTAAATCAGTGTCAAGAAATGCATTATGTGGCCATGTCAAGGAGTAAAAAGACTTATTTCAACCTGTGCTGAAGTACAAAAGCAAGTGGGAGTGCTCTGCATTCAGTCCTGATGTGGGAAATCTGGTCTGTAACCGAAAACAAATGAGCACAGAGATGCTGAACAGTACGGCGATGTTCCTGGCATATCGCTGACATTTCCCAGGACGAGGAGGAGAGTTGAGGTCACCTGAAGAAGGCTCTGTTTCCTTATGAGCCTGATTATCTGAAGCTGTTTATTTCTTCCCTTCCTCTGAGATCCCAGCGGCACAGGAGCTGCAGCCTGAGACCACTTCACCCCGCTGAAGCCCCTGGAGCCCACGTGCCCCCAGCGGGTCAGCAGAGGCAGGAGCTCTTCCTGGCCTCTTGTGCTTTCCCTGCCTACAATGCATGGAACAAACCTGCCCAAAATGCTTGTTAGGGCTGGGGTAAAAATTGCAGTCTCTGCAGCACATCATCTGCAAAGGCCAGCTGGTATCCTTTCCTTCCTTCCTTCCTTCCTTCCTTCCTTCCTTCCTTCCTTCCTTCCTTCCTTCCTTCCTTCCTTCCTTCCTGAGATGGACAAAAATAGGTAAAACGCTGGATTCTCTGCATGAGTGATCACTCCTGACTCTCTTCTGCTCCCAGACTCTCATGTTGGTGGCAGTCCTGGGTATCAACCAACTTCCCCTCTTGTAGGGTAATTGAACTGCCAACTTTGTGTCAAGAAAACCAAGTCTAGATTTTAAAGGTATCTTCTTCGCTACTTAACAATAGCTAAAAAATAGCTTTAAACTTGCCAGGGATTGATAGCTCAGGATAATATTTCTGTTGTGCCCATCACAAATTACAATAGCCCTTCAACAGCACTGCTGCTACAGGAAAACGGAAGAAGAGATGGTTGTTCCTGACAAAGAATAACACAGAACGGGATATTCTGAACTTGGTATAATCACGCTAAACACAGGAGAGTGATTAGTGAGAACTACTCGAACCTGAGAGCAAATACACGCTAATCAACTCACAATCAAAAATGGGAGGCAATAGAAATTGACCCCTGGGGATAAATTCCTTCTTTGGGGTCACCTTGAACCACCTGTGGACCCAGAGATGAGTATAGCCAGGGTATTTTTTTAAAGGCCAGATTAATATTCACTCCAAAAATACAAGCACAGGTCTGGTGGCATTCGGTGCAGGTGAGAAGCCAGCTTGATGAATAAAGGAGAAGAAACTCGCCGACAAGTCTTCCAGCTTCTCAGGTGGGTGATGCTCGCCACACAACAGCAAGGGGCTGTTTGCTGGTGCTGTTATTTTCGGATGCAGCCGCCCTGCTGCCCTGGAGCTGACTCACCTCTGCAGGAAAGCCTCTTCCCTCCTGCTTGGATGTGTGTGGTTTCCTTCCACCGCTCCTCGTTTCCCTCCAGGGGTTTGCATCCAGGGGTTTCCATCCAGCCTTCGCACAAGCAGCCTCAGAGCGCGGCTACCGCAGCTGTTTTTACAAAGAGCAACCTGAGCTAAAAAAACAACAATAAATGCCTGAACTTTGTCCTGCTAATCAGATCTCAAAGGATGATTGTAACAAATCTCATAAGCCCCAACAAATTAATTTATCTCATCCTCACTTTGCATACAAGGAAGGTCAGGCACAGGCAGTACACGTTATTTTCCCCAATTTGTCCTGTTTGGCAGGGCCAGGAAGAGATTTTAGATGTAGAGATTCGCAGGCTGCCCGGGCTGGGAAAGATCAGTTTTCAATCAGCACCTGATCAGGAGCTAGGCTGAGATGTTCCCTTTCAGGGCTGCTGCTTAGGTTGTACCAGGAGATAAGGCAGGGCAGGGGCCCTCCAAGCACAGAGGAGACACAGATCTTTCTGGAAATAGTTATCTTTCTGGAAAATAGTTACTCTTTCTCCAATGACAAACTGCTCTTTCAAGCAGAAAATGAAGGCTGGTGATTCAGGAAGCAAGCGGGACCTAGGCAGGGGGGCATTCAGGAGCTCTGGTGACTCTGCAGAAATCCTTGTGGTGAAGCTTTCCTTCAGATTCCTGTATAAAAATGTCTTAAAAATAACAGGCAGATGAAAAAATAAACCCAAACAAACAAAAACAAAAAATCCTAGTAATGATTTTAAGTGTTTAAAAAATCCGGGGAGGTGCAGAGGGCTTGGCAGCCCGGTGGACCTGCAGGCACCTGGGTTTCTGTGCCTGGTGGCATACCCTTAGTGGAGCAGGAGATGCAGCCATGGCCTCTCCTGGATTCTTTGCTGTGTTTTGTCTTTTTGCCTTCCTGTTGAACTATCTTCTTGTACCTCACCGAGGTTTAATTGAGCTGCCTGCTGATGAATATTCCTCTTTAGCCAGTCCATCTGCCCCAGCCCTGGGCACACTGCAGCGGCCAAGAGTTCAGCATCCTCCCTCCCCGAACAGCAGCACCAGCTATCAGCCTCCCTTTGCTTTGATCAGAAAACCGTAGCAACCACGAAAACTACAATTTCCTGCCTGAAATTCGGGTATGAAATTTGCACGTAAACAAGGCCTCGCAGGGCTCGTCTCGTGCTCCGGGCCGGTCACGTTTCTCTGCACTGACCGCTGCCCACTCCTTCTCTTCTGAAGCCTCTAATGGCTTAAATTTGTAAGTGTTTGAAGCAGTCGCAGCCTGTCCCCGTGTTTTAGAATAAATAGGAAGTGAGAAGACTTATGCAACGAGGAGGTTGCCATAGCAATTGTTTGTTGGAGGAGTCACTGCAAGAACAAAACCCCAGAGAACATGTGGCTGTGCCGCCAGCCCCACCTCCTGCATCCCACCCAAGAGGACGGGACGCCTGGCTTAGGGCATCCCTTCTGCCTCCCTGCTGCTCTTAGCGGGGATTTCGGGGACTCTGCCCGGAGGCACAGACGAGGCAGTGAACTCACACGAGGCACTGAACTCATCGGTGCTGCCTGAAGTTTTGCTGAGTGACACACAGGGGAACTTTGCACGCCCGTTAAATCACGCCTGAGTCACCAAGCCATCCCGTCATTACATGGGCGCAAGTGCACACTTATAAATCATAGATGAATCATAAGGAATTAGTTGGACTCTTTCAGCTGTGGAATATCAATCACACGTTTTGTCTTGGATTAAAGCCTGTACATGCTGTGAAAGCAAGGCGATCCCTGGTGTACGGGGGTTATCTGAGTGCTCTTGTGCTGCTCAGCTGAACATTGATGAGCACCACCCGGAGAAGCTGCTAAGTGGAAAACACATCCATGGGCAATTTGGGAGATTGCCTTTCACTTACATGAGAACATCTCTGAGAACCAAACACCAGGTACATCAGCACAGTGCTACGAGTACTGCTGTTTCCGGAGCAGTGCGATGATAAAATGACATTGCTTGTAGAGAGTTTTTCACTTGTGTGTTTACATTTGAGGCTTTATACATTTTCTTTTCTTAAACCTGGCACCAGCCCTTCCCAGCTGACCTGCAATATTCTCATATTATGACAGGAGTGACAGGGACAGAGTGTAAGTGGGGGCAAGGTGAGATAGACGCAGCAGGGCTGGAAATAGATCTTGTTTCCAGGCTCTGCTTGACACAGACCTTCCCCAAAAGCATAACCTCGGGGTGGCTTTGCTGCCATCGCAGCAGACATTGCTGGCACCTCCTGGACACGAGGGTCACACTTTGTGCCTGAGCAGCCACATCTCAGTGACAACGTTCGGAGTCATCCGTGGGACATTTACATCCGCATGTCAACAGCCCTCACCCCAGGATATGAGGTTTGCATAAACAGCCTAAAAATGCTGCTTGGGAAATTTTGACTATCGTAAGGCACCTTTGTCTAAATCCAAGAGCAAAGTGACCATTTTGCCTTAGGAAGTGAAATGGGGTGGATGAGCAGTTTCTCACTAGACTATTCAGAAACATGGGTGCCTAAGTTGTGCTCACAAAATAGACATGGGTAATGTGATGGCATATGCGAAACAGATCTGGTTACCTTATTGGGCAAAGTTGGCCCCAAATGGTTTTTTCTTTTCAAATATTTGCCAGTATTTTGTTAGGCAGAGCTGATCCTTGGAGCAGGAGAAAGCATCCTCAGATCCCATCAAGATCTATCAACTTGTAATCTTTTTTTCTGTATGAAATCAAATCCATAGCAGAATTTCTGATCCTTGCTTTGAACTCTTATTACAAAGCAGAACCCACTGCTCTGATATCCTTTCAAAACAAGGAATTGTGAGAGAGACTGTGGAGTGAGGTATTCATCAAAAGCTCTGGAAGAACACCAAAACTGCTTTCCTAGAACAAACCAAGGAGCCAAGCAATCTAGATTCCAGTGTCCAGCAGTGGTCAGTAGCATGGAAGTCAGAGCAAGATGTGAAGTAGCACTTAGAGTACATTCATCCCCATCTTATCATGCAGTGACAACCACGAGTTAATATCAATCACTTTCAGAGAAAAATATATATATATCTGTAGGATTATTTACACCCACTTGCCCTATAGCTATCTATTGAACAGAGCCTCCTCAGAACTGCCTGGTATCGGTAGTTGCTGAGCAAATTGTTCGCGCACAAATCTTCTTGCTGTTGAAAATAAAAAACAGCTTGTCATAAAGAAATGAAAAACTGGGACTTTTCAGATATTCCCAAGGCAGTTTCCAAGACAGGATATGAAAAGCTAAGGCTGCAAATAAGAGTATGCATTGACTGAATGCTTTCATTAGTGAAGGTTAGCGAGGCAATAGCCATCTTGCCCTCTCAAAAGAAGGGAGAAGGTTTTGAGTTGGGAATTCATTTCATCTGCTTGGACCAGCTCATGAGAAAACCACCCCATGCTGTGGAGGGCTTAGCCCTGGCACTTTCCCCGCGGCTGCTCCTTTGCATGGTATCTGCATCATTCTCCCTGGGGGGAAACAATCTGCTGAGACGAGCCTTCAGAGTTGCCAGGTGCATCAAGAGGTGAAGATCAGCACAATAAATTCTACGTGTTTGCAGCCGTGTACGAACCGAACACCTCTCGGTCTGCAGAGCACATTTCTGCACTGCCTACCTTCTGCAGCCCGAAAATTTTGCATGTGCTTTGCATCTGGCTATCTTGATACCGTAACAATGCCATAAGAGGAAGCCACCTCCCCTGAATAACGTACCGAGTACCAGGGAACACAAACCATCCTGCATTAGGAAATCTAGCTTGTTTTCAGCCAGCTCAGCTACCAAATAAGAACTCTTTGCTACAGACATGTTAGATAAAAATATTTATCTAATGTTTTCCTTTGAAGAGCTGGAGCTGCAGGCTTGAATTTCTCACAGGCTGTGTTTCAAGACACAGATGAAAGCTTTTTATTTTTCTACATTCCTGCTTTTTAGCTTGGCCAAAGCTCGTTGTATTTACCTGACAGCAGAGCACATCTCCAGCCCTGATGCCCAAGCTCACGCGTGTTAGCTCTCTGCTAAAGCTTGCACCGAACCCTTTGGTTTCAGGGAGTTAAACACCGACTTGATATCAGCAACGCATCATTTCCAAACTGTGGGTGCTAAGGAGCTGCTACTGTCTTGTGAAAACCTTTACCTGCTGAGACAGGCCTGCTCACGCATCAGTTCCCTCCTCCTGTTTATTGCAGACATTTACCTGAAAATAAAATGTTTTGTTCATGCAAGGTCATCTATTGCTCTGTGCATTCCCCCACCAAAATCCAGGCTCTTTCACTATGTAGAATCAGCAGGATTTGTTACAGAGATCAGAAAAAAAAAACAGCCCATTTTTTTTGTGGAAATCTTGGATACAACAAACAAAGAGTGGGGAGAAGTGTAAGTTTATGCTGTCTCTGCAGGGCTGTTTTCTACTGGAAAGCTTTTAGGCTTGTCAGCAGTAGATTATGAATTTCATTTTGTTTCTTAGCATCCCTCTTCCAGGGTATATATCCGCTGGGACTCTTAAAAATTAAATCTTATCCCTACCCCTGCCAGAAAGCCTGCAACAAACTCATGACCAGATCCAACCCTCTCCCGGATAGCAACCGGGCAGCTTCAGGGAGAAAGAAGACATTTTCAGAGAAAATAGGACGAAATCTGTGCAGCATATGGGCCGTGGGGTGACTGACCATCCTGGCCCCCCAGCTGCTGAGGGGGAGTGAGAGCCACGCGGCCCCTCCAGAGGCCGAGAGGAGCAGCCAAGAGGCCCACCAGGCCCACCAGGGACCCAAAGCCGTCTCCGTTTTGTTTTGCCCAGCCCAAAGGACGAGCAAATGGGAAGGTGGAGGTCTTCTTGGGTGGGTGGAGGGTGGCTACTGCGGTGGTGGGGGGGCTGGGGACATGGAGGGATCCGGGGGTGGACATTTGGGGTCGGGTAGGAGGTGTGGAGGGGCTGTGGCGTAGAAGGCCGAGGTGAGGCAGATGGCAGAGGTAAGGAGTGTGGAGGGAGCTGAGAGAGGGGAAATAGGGCCAGGAGGGTTTAGGGAGGGGGCACATATTTTGGGTGCAGGGACTTGTGGCCCAGTAGCAGTGCTCAGTGGTCTCTAAAAGCCACCGTGAGCAGGGCAGCCTTTCCAGGCCGCCGGAAACCATCTCACCTCAGGGACAACCTTCGCTGTCTGCCTTTGTAAACACCAGACCCACTGAGCAGCAGGGCGTGGATCAGTGCAGGCTGCACAGCTCACTTGCATCCTGTTCAAGTTGTGCGGCATTCATGCTTTCCATGTTTCTTCTTTTTTAATCAGTGAATTTTTTGTTTGTCATGGTTGCAGGCAGAACTTACCAAATTTAGTTTGGGTATCCCAAGGCCATCCAAACATGTGGCCTCAGCTTCTCATTTCACCACGGAGAGTACGAAGTGAAACCCTGTTCTTTCTCTGAGAGTGAATTTCTCATGAGCCACACCAGTTAGAAGTTTATTTTCTCCAAGAAAGAGGAGAAAGGAAAGTGATGCTGATAACCACAGAAGAATGACAGGACTTGGCCTCTGTAGCACCACCCCTTGCTCTGCCCAGGCTTGGGCTCCAGTTCTGCACTCACAGCTCAGCTCTGGTGCAGAAAGCCCCCGACCCAACAAGCCAGAGCCCACCCGGTCGGACTGACAGAGCATGATGCTATCGGTGCAGCTAAGCAAAGCTAGCCCATTACTCATCACAAGTCCTACATATCCCCAAACAAAACATTTGGTCTTCACTACATTATTATATTCTTTAACATAATGTTATTCTTACAGGGAAAATATCTTGACCACTTTCTCATAGCCATGATTGCTGTATTTCTGTGCTAGTGCTCATTAGCAAATTTCTTATATCAGAATGTGAGTCTGGCTGGAATAGAAAGTGACATAAAGGCAAATAGGATTTCATTTGCAAATATGATCCATTACCATCACTAGATAATGGAATTGCCTGTTCAAAGACCTCTGAACTGTTCACTATTCACTACCCACTGAAAGTGAACTATTATGCTTATTAACAAGAGGTATTTGTATAAGACAGCTTCTCCACGTTCTCAAGAGGCCACAGAGGTGCTACGGTGTGCATCAGCCCGTGTAAAGGAAATAGCTCACATCAAGAGAATATTAAAGGACTCCACTTCTCTGATTTCTGCTCCAAAGGAAAACGTGGGGAAAAACTTGCTCCTCACTGCATCCCCACGAGAAAGTCCCAAGGAACCCTGTGCTCCTGGGATAGGAGTGATCCCGGGTGGACACACGCTCCCCACTCAGCCCCATGTAGCCACAGAGAAAGAAACCAGGAGTTCCAGCAATATGCGCTTCTGCTGCTGTGAGTTATGTTGGCTCACATCATTGCAGCTCCCTGCAGCACTGGCACGTGTGCTGGTGGCACTGCCTGTTTCCTTTGCTCTTCTGGAAGCACCTCCAAGCTCCTCATAGCAAGCCCATAACCCAGCACCACCTTCAGCCCCTCCTGATGAAATTTGCCCCTTCTCATTGCAAAGGCATTGTGCTGTGCAGCACTGCCGGCACCGGGAACAGGGATCTCCTGGTGATTTTCCTGGCACCCATCTCTTCATCGGTCAAATGCATAATCAGGACTCAGCCTGCACGAGTTCAATATACATTTAAATCTTCTTCTGCCAGGTGCCCTTAGATTAGGACATGTCTTCAAAAATGGGGCCAGAAGAGCCCCAACAAGCAGGCATAACCGTCTCGTGGTTATCTCTTTCTGTTCAAACAGTTACATGCCAGCTTTGTATGCTCTACTATTTCATCCCATGGTGATGTTCCTCTACAGAGAGCGTGGCCTGGGTAATGCATGAGTAACAGCCCATGTAGCTGACCTATTCGTGCTCTCCTATGGAGAGCAGACAAGGTGCATTTTGTCTCTTGCTCACTAACAACCCTCACTTTCCATGAGTAAGTCTGAAAGCTAGTTTCTGCACAAGGAAAAGCATTGCTCAAGGAACAAATCACCATTAAAAGACAGAGAAAAAATGAGGTAGGAATAGGCAGGCAGTGTTCTCACACATGGAATATTACCAGCAAAGTCCCACAGGGATCTATTCCAGGGCTTAGATCATATGAATCATATGGTTCACGTGACAGCACCCTCATAAATGATCTGGAAAAGCGAGGAGCAGATGTAGGAAAATTATAAAGGAAACAAAGTACCCAGAAGAAAAAAAGTTACAGCTGGCAGGACAGATGACAATAAAAAGGTGGGATGTCCAATTTGCTGGTGCTAACATTGAATAAACTTCAGCCTCCTGGGCCAGTTGTGAAGGCTGGGAGAGAGTTGGTGTAGTGGCAAATTAAAAATAGCAGGTTAGCGTGCCCCAGCAACTGAACGCCAGTGAGTTGTGGTTTCAGACAAAAAAAAAAAAAAAAAAGGGAAAAAAGCTGATAAAGGGCAAGAGTAGAATCATAATTGTGGAGGACAAGAGCTGCCAAAGAGATTTCATTCTTTGATGAGGTTACGTGTTTGATTTGTAATTGCAAAGACATAATAGATTTTTGCAAGGTCTTTTGCTAAGCCTCATATTGACACATATTGACATTCTTATTAGAAGTTATCAATATACAATATGAGACATTAATAAAGCATTAAGTGGATGAAGAAGTGACTAATAAACAGCTCGAAAAGTATTTTCTTCATCAAACAGACTTGTTATCTATGGGATCTTCGGAAGATCAGCAGGAGCTTGGCACCTCTCCAGTTTTCATCCATTGTCTGTACAAGACACAAAATCACTGCTGGTAATATTTCAAATGCAGCTAACAGTGGGGAGGACAGAGAGATCTAGATCACATAGCAAACTGAGACTGTTCAGAAGCAAGGCATTTAAAGGCAATCAAATACAAAGTAAACATCTAATCCAAGCAAGGCTGGCCATCCCCTGGAGGAACTAGACAGACCGGGGAGAGTCCAGGCTATGGAGGGCTACCGAGACGTTCAGGGGACTGGAGCACCGGTCTTACGGGGAGAGGCTGAGAGAGTTGGGACTGTTCTGCCTGGAGAAGAGGAAGCAAGGACATGAGGCAGTGGGCACAAACTGGAGCACAGGAGGTTCCCCCTGGACGCCAGGAGCCCTTCTGTGCTGTGCGGGTGCCGGGGCCCTGGCCCAGGCTGCCCAGAGAGGCGGTGGGGTCTCCTCCTTGGAGGCCTTCAGAAGCCGCCTGGACGTGGTGCTGGGCACCCTGCTCTGGGTGGCCCTGCTGGAGCCGGGGCTGGGCCGGGGCCTCCTCAGGTCCCTTCCAGCATAAACCATTCTGCAGTTTTGTGACCTGCATCTTAGAAGAACTGATTCTGATGGTGATGGTCAGGAGTGATTCTGCCAGGGGACAGACAAGAAAGCGTGCTGCTTTGTCAAAGGCAAGAGGGCTTAATTTTTCAATGGTTTTGAACTTCCTATGCTGTACACATGTCACTTTCTAATTTATTTTTGGCTAATGAGATTTCTGAGGAGCAAATCAGATTGCTATTGACACTGAGTCTAATGCAGCCTCTTGTTTGTCACAGTCACTTTCAGAAATGAAGTTATAAGAGTGCTCTAAAAAATACTTGATTTGACAGGCCTGGAAGATAAAATGGTTTGTTGCTGTCAGTCTGTGGTAATGGAAGCTGAGCCAAATTGTTCAAGAGCAACAAATTATACAGATTTAAGGCCCAGAACAATTTCAGCTACATCACCTTAATGTCCCTTTTAATAGAAAGAAATTGCTTTCTGCTATGCAAATTGGTACCAGTGGGAGCTGGAAAGTTCAAAGTGACACAAGCACATTGATGGGATCCTCATCCAGTTCAATGCAAGTAGGACGGAGCAGAAAACAAGCAGGGAATCAAGAATTTGGTCCCCAGCACCTACTCTGGAGCCTTCATTAGTTCCTGTTGTAAGCCCAATATGAACAAATATTCTTGGTTTATTCCCAGTAGCTACGGCTGAATTTGACTTCATCAAAGTATTCATCAAACTTCACTTAAATTTGCAGCATCTCTGAAGCTTGGCCTAAGCTTCAAAGTCTTTTCTGTCTGTAAGAACTGCAAAATTATTGCAACAGAAGAAAAAACAGCCCCTAAAATATGCAGCTGTGCAAAGGAACTGTTAGCTCAATCCAGTTTATTTAAACTGTGCGAAGAAACATAAGCCCTTCTTTTATGAGTGATCAGTATTTGTGTACCGTGGCACCTTGGACTCCGAGCGACACACCTCGATCACCTTGTACTAGGAGCTAGATGAACGTACAATTTTTAAGGCGGTAATTTTGTACCGGGCTTTAAATATCCACAATATTCCATTTCAATATCCACTCGCAAAAGGTCGAGTCTTTAACTGACGTGGCACGACCGTATTTTCATTATAAGGAGGAGGAAGGCTGGATGCTTCTTCGCATCAGGGTGGAAATGGACGGACGTACAGATTTCCACAGAAGAGACTTGACAGGGCACCTTGCCTACAAAGATGTTAGGTTTCTTGTTCCAAGTCATATAATGACGTGGGAGTGAGCCCTTTCCTCTTTCTTTACTCTTTTCCTTTAGGAGATTTCTACATTTTAGTACCACTCCTCTATTGTAACAGCATTTTTTTAGTGAATAAACCTTCTCCTTTGTATGCATAAATTCGCAGACACCTTGACGCTAGTCTCAACCTACCTTCTGTACTGAAAAAAAGAAGTGATGGGCATGAATTTTAAAGCCATTTTACCTGTGTTGTTACAAGGGGCCACTGAAAATCTTGGCTTTGATGAGGCTGGCAACCCTGCCAGAAGGGCTGTGGTGGTGCCCAGCAGAGTTTGTTCTCTTTCCATTAATGTTTCTACAAACAAACTTCTTGCTAAAGTATCCAGAGGAAAAGCGTTGTAAATACTTGTGGAGATGCACGTTGATCACATGGCTTGCAGGAAATTGCCTCTTGGCTACGCTGAAATGCGTGAATGAACCGACAGGCAAATTCTCAGAAAGCAGAAATCCCGTTGTAGGAGTTGGGTGACTTTTCCTGTACCGTGAGCAAGGGATTATCTTGGGGAATGTGAGCAAATTCTAGGAGGAAATGCACTTACTCGACCACTGGCCAAATAATTTTAATATCAAGCACATTTATAAGAGTTAAAAATCTATTCTAAAACGTGCTTGTGTGATGAAGAACATGGACAGAGATAAAACATTCTCTGCTCCATGTTCCCCCAAAACCAGGCAGCCTGGTAGGAAGGAGAAATTCCTGCAGTTTGCATTTCATGCTTACTTTTTTCCTCCTCTTTTACTTCCCTCTCCTCACACCCTTAATTCATTTCTGATGAGTCTTTCTGTCCTCTGAACCGGAGTTTTATGAGCCAGCTGGCTGAGTTTTGCAATGGCTGGACTGGATTGTGGCTGGATTCTGCCTTCGGTGTTTAACTTTTTTAACTGAGCTACAGGAATCAGACATGTTGTGGTGGGACTAACCTGGACAACGCTCACGTTGGAGATGCCCTGTGTCAGGCAGCTGCAGGGAATGCCACCGCTCTTGTGTCGAACGCTTCGACAAGAGCTATTAGTTCTGGTTTTAACGCAGTTTTAAACTAGATCACAGTGACCCGGCTTTATTCAGTCTTGGTTTGGGGTAGCTGTTATAGCTGCAGAAATAGTAACGGCTGAGGCAGAGCTCTTCAGATGATGGACGCAATAGCTCCTGGGATGGGAGAGGTGAGGCCAGGGTTCATCCACACTATCGGGTTGGCAAGCTCCTGGCTTTGCTGTGCATCCCGTGTGGCACTGAGCACCCCATCGTGCCTGAGAGCTACTGCCACGGACATAAATGACATAAAAAATAAACGAGACATCTCACATCTTCGTTTTTTAATCATTATTGTCCTGTGGCTTTTAGCCCACACCATCGTTCCAGCTGCCTCCCTGTCGCAGAGAGCCTGCAAACAAGTGAAGTAACTCCTCCTCCGTGTTGTCCCATCCCAGCACGGAGCACCTTGTTGTGGCGAGGGTCAGCCGGGCGCCAAGGACTTCTCCTTTGCTAGAGCAGCACTTGGTCTTGCGGCTTGAAAACCAAAGGGAGATGAGCAATGTGCAAGCCTGGCATAATAAAATCGGTCAACTCAATACAATGAGTTTTGAGCCTCTCTTCCCTTAAATTTCTAAAACGTTAGGAACAATTAGGGCAGCTTTGGAGAAGGGATTAAAAAAAAAGGGAACCTGAGCTGTGCTGTTTCTAGCTGTGCATGTACATGCACATAGCTGCAGTTTACAATTTAGTTGTAGTGTTAATAGTTTACCTCATTTTGTGACAGCGGGGTAGGGAATAGGGATGAAGGGGATGTTATGAAGACGTCAGCGAGTTCCTCAGATCCTCAGGATCCAGGACTGGACGCTCACAAGCGCTCTGCTGTCCCCAGAAGCCCTTTGCGAGGCCTGTCGCGGATCTGGCAGCTGCCGGCCTGTGACACCATCACGCCTCTCCTGCGCACACGCGGGAGGATAGCTGCTCGCTTGGATGCAAAAAGAGAGAGGTTTCATTAAATCTGCTACCTGGGCAGCAAGCCTGCTGCCTGCCGAAACCTGACATATGCGACCGGCCCCGCCACACGAGAGGCAGAGATGGAAGAAATCCAGGGTAAGGAATAACTCGTACTACGAGCAAGCAAAAAGAAAGGAAAAAGATTACTTAGGTGCAAACTCCTGCTAGGTATAAGACAGATGGTTTCCCAGGGAGAGAGCCAAGATTTTTGATATATATTTTTTTAAATATTGGCCAGCAGTCATGCAAAATCTTATTTATTTATTTAGTCTTAAAAAAAAGGGGGGGAAGGGAAGGGAAGGGAAGGGAAGGGAAGGGAAGGGAAGGGAAGGGAAGGGAAGGGAAGGGAAGGGAAGGGAAGGGAAGGGAAGGGAAGGGAAGGGAAGGGAAGGGAAGGGAAGGGAAGGGAAGGGAAGGGAAGGGAAGGGAAGGGAAGGGAAGGGAAGGGAAGGGAAGGGAAGGGAAGGGAAGGGAAGGGAAGGGAAGGGAAGGGAAGGGAAGGGAAGGGAAGGGAAGGGAAGGGAAGGGAAGGGAAGGGAAGGGAAGGGAAGGGAAGGGAAGGGAAGGGAAGGGAAGGGAAGGGAAGGGAAGGGAAGGGAAGGGAAGGGAAGGGAAGGGAAGGGAAGGGAAGGGAAGGGAAGGGAAGGGACAGAGAAGTAAACCTGACAATGTTCATGTTCAGAACATATCGTGAGGCTTTTAGAGGGGCAGGCAGCGCAGGAGTTCATGTCCCTTTAACCACTGGTAATTCAAGTGGGACACATGTCCCACTTCTCTGCCTCTCTGGGGGAAGGGACCCAGCTTTCAGAGTCCGTCTCTCTGTATTTATGTGCATTTCGTGGTCTCTGATAAGGAGACAGAGGCAGACGTCTCTTGCTCCACGTGCAGACAAAATAACTGAAATGCAGCTGGAGCATGGGAACTGGCTGGGGACGCTGTAGAGGAAGCCACAGCCCTTCACAAGAGCTGCAAAGAGAATTCATTAATGCTTTCAGAGTCCTGTCTAGATGTCAGGCCACATGTAAGGGTCTCTCTGTGGACTTACTCTGCCACTCACTCACAAAAATCTCCTGGATTTTCAGCCTGCGGGTGACCCAAACAAGAGCTCCTGTGCCCTTGGGCAGGTTTCACCAGAAGTGCTGTGTCTGAGCCGGGGCAGGACCTGCCTGTCCCCACACCTGGCGTTCCTGGGCTGCTACACCACTGCTTGGCCGGCCTTTTTAGGGTCAGCTCTCCAGAGCAGGCTGAAAGCTGTGGGGCTAATCGCTCGCTTGTAAGTGCACATCCTGCAGGAGACAACGCATTTTGGACTGAATGAGCTCTACGAGACACTTCCACAATAACCTGGTGAGGGGAAGCCTTTCTTCAGCCTAAACCAAGCTCAGCTTTAGATTTAACACATTTCTTTTTCTACGAAGCAAGCTTCGCTTCAGAAAAGGTCACGCGCCGCAGAGCCTGGAACCGCGCATCCCAGCATGGAGCAAGCGGGGCTCAGAGCCTGCAGACCTGCACCGCCGCTTCCATCTTCAGTCGGCACTTAAATCCTTCCAGTCTGCTGCCTGTGCAATAAGCCGGAGGTGAGATGAGGCTCGCAGGAGCCCCAGACTCCTTCCAAATAACTCATCCTCTTACTTCAAAGGCTGGCCGGGCTGCCAGCAGTGTGCGGGGGAAGGCTGTGCAGATCGTTCCCTGAAGCAGCAGCAATAGCTTCAGCCACCAGTGCTGCCTTTTGGCAGCAAAAATTCATATTGTCTCTAAAGACTGTTTATGGCTGCTAGCAAGTCAGTTGCAAGCAAGCAAATTAGATTATTAAGGGATTTGCATGAAAGGCCATGCCTTGAAACCAGGCGGAATTGCACAGCTGTCCGCTCACCTCGTTCTCAGACCTGTTGTGTGATGTTGTAAAGGATGCCCACGTCCTTCAGGTGGCATCCCTGGAAGCTCTGCGGGGCTCGCACCCCACTGCAGGTACCGGCCTCGCTGGGGGAAGATGCTGACTGTTAGCAGCAGCCTCCAAAACCAACGCATCGCCTCCCAGCTGCAGCTGGGAGCCTGGGAGTGCAGCAGCACAGAGGGAAAAGCTCTGCATTTCGTGGAGTTTGGATCCCTCGCCTTCAATATAAAATAATGGTTTCTTAATTACTTTTCTTTCTGTTACTAAAAGCAAACACACAAACAACACGCAAACACCCAGTAACAGAACTGTTCTTTGAACCTAGAAGATAAGTCTCCCCAAATCCTTATCCTTGCCTTCCAAGACATCTGTGCACGTTAAGCAAAAGGAAGCATTATCTGCACCAAGGCAGGTGTTTAGGCTGTGCTGAGAGTTAAAAAATGAGAGTTGTGGAAAAAAAAAAAAGATTTAATTCAATGGGAAATTCATTAATTTAACACACAAATTGATTTGTTTTGGTTGATCAGTAGTGATAAAAATAGAAAGACACGTTTTGAAATAATCAAAGCAACGACTGACTGGAATAAAACATGGACTACAAATGCCTTTTAAATCAGTGTAATTGTGACTTCAGTTTCCTGAGCAGAGGTCTGGGGCTGACAACGATCTGTGCTCATTCTCTGACGCTGGGGCCCTTGGCTGGCTGGTGGGTTGCTCTCCTGTTACAGACTACAGAAGCCAGGTGCTGCATTTCTGAGGGACCATCTGACTTCAAGATTTGGGCACTTCGCCTGGTGCCATGAATTTTCAACTGCACCTCCTTGCACATCTTGTTCAAATCCTTTTTTTCAGTAGGCAATTCAAAGAAAAATTGAAAACAACGTGGTAGGGAGAATGAGAGCTCTTAGTTTCTTACATTTCTTCTCATTTATTCCCTCCCTGTGTTACACAGGAGCTGTAAACATCCAGAGAAATGCAGAAGCATCCTTCTCTAAACAGAGATACATAGGGGGGGGTTGCACTATAATAGAGGGAACGACACATTTTTGTGTAAGCCTTCATCTAAAAAAAATAAAAATAAAAAATACTAAAAAAGCAAACAACAACAACAACAAAACAACAACAACAAAACCACCATGACTTCTCTGATCAGTACTTCTTGATCTAAACTGAGGGCTAACTTCAAGCCATTGCTATGAGATAGATATTAATTAATTTTCTAAGCAAAAGTAGTTTAGATACCATACTGAAAGCTGATATCAGGCCTGTCAGGGTGAAAAAGAAATCAAAGAAAAAGTGCTGAATTCTTTCATTTTTTAAGCTCATGAGCTTTGCAGTCCTGGAGCACTCCTTGACAGGCATTATCGTGGTCTCCACTGGAGAAGTTATCAAAAAAAATATTTTAAAAATAATTCAGTAATGTTTACTAAGGAAAGGTGTTAGTTATTTTCTTTATTTTTTACACCCATGAAGGCAAACACATGACAACAGATCCTTGTGTTTGAACAATAGGGTGCTGTGAGCTTTGCAAGTGCATATGATCATCCTTCATATAGGGGCAGTCTTGTGTTAGAGCATTTTCTGCGACTTTGTGTACATTTGGAATTACATCGAGGCCTTGTCCTTGAAGTAACTTGAAAAAGCACTGCAGAAGAAATAACTTGGACAAAAGCCCTGTGTTTAGAATGTGTTACAATTCTCAGGGGACACTGCTGTGTACGGTACATGTCTAAGCAACCACTACTGCAGTGGAAGACAGAGCGTTGCAGTTGGTACGTGGCCGCAGGACTGACCTCCAGGGTTGTTTTTCTGTGTGTGCCACCGAGCTGCTGGGTCGTGTCCAGCCAGGTCTTCTGCCGTACTTAGCATCTGCAAGGCAGCCAACCTTTAGGTGCTCGGCCGTCTGCGAAACTTTGCTCCTCAGAGCCTGACGGGTTCAGAGGTGAGGAGCACCCTCGGTTTCAGTGGTGAATCTTCCAGCTGAAGAGGAAAAGCTGCAGAAAGTTCACAGCTGTGCCAAGAAAGTCCCTGCGTGTATGAGCGCAAGTGCTTTAATCTGCCTGACAACAGCTCCCCTCCCTTTCCAAACTGCTGCTTCTTTCTGCTGAGAGAAATCAGAAGGAATCCCATGGCATCCGCTATTCATTTCATGCAGGCTCCATAATGAAATGTGAGGAAAGACCATCAAAATGCGTGCATTCGGTACCTCGCCCCTCTGCAGGGAAGGATTGTACCCTGCGGTTCCTTCGTGTGGCAGTCAGCCCCTTTGCTACACCAGTCATTTTGCAAGCCTGACTCTAAAATGCGTTGCACAGCTTCGGTTACTCATTCAACATAAAATGCTGCACAGCACCGAGATGCTCTTCAGGTGCAATCACAGTACTGCCACTTGACACAGCAGAAGCAAAGGAAAGACTGTGAATTGCACAAACCCACAGTAAAGAGAGTTTCCAGCCTCCATCGCCTGTTGCCTGTTGATATTGACTTTCTGGGCAGATCCAGCGACACACCCACCACTGAGACGTGGGGTAGGCATTTCCGTCGGTGGCCAGGACAAGGCAGCTCCCCGGGCAAGGAGAACAGGGGTGCTGCCTTGCCAAACGCTGCCTGCACTGTAACAGTGGCTCTTAACCAGGCAGGTTTCTTTAATCCGGAGGGATGTGTCACTTTTGACTCACGTCTGCTCCCCAGACGCAGCAATTTGGCTACCTCGTTTGCTCATTGCAAACTTGAGCCAGGCTGGAGAACCTCAGACACTTGAGTGCTAAGCTCTGCTCCGAGTCGCATGGTGAGAGCTAAGTTAACTCCAGTGAAGACAAAGATTTGCTCAGAGGAAATAAGCAGACGTTGGCCTTTTTTTTCCCATTGCCACTGACTTCTTGGATTTCTTTGCAGCCAAAGTTCTTCCATGTTTTTGGCTCTATCCTTGCTCTCTGATCAGACATAGCTCCTGATAAGGACAAATTGGATCCTGCTAAAGACGAGGAGGGATCAAGTGACCACTGGTAGGAGAAGACAACAGATTTAAGGACCATCAAATAAATAAATAAATAAATTAATTAATTAATCTCTACTAGCCCTGCAGATCTGTACAAAAAAAAAGAAAAAAAAAAAAGAAATTTGAATTAGAATAATTGTCCATCCACTCACTTGCTAATCCTGATAGCTCAGTAGGTTGGGACTGCAGAGATGTTTTATTATCACGGGGTACAGAGACACTGTGCCAGATTCTGATCTCAGCTGCACGTGGTGAAATCTATCTTATGCTCTTATTTCACCAGAATAACTGAGATCAAAACGTGCTTCACCCTTTCCATGTTGTTGTCTTTAAAGAAAGGGGAAGCTTTCCTTCACAATGTAGGAGCAGTGAAATGATTAATAAAAGCTAAATAGGGCAGTTTCGGGCTGAAAAATGCATGATTCATAGCAACTTGTTCAGACATATTCCTAAGTCATATACATTATGGCAATTTAATTATGTAATAGAAGGGATCATGTACTGCTGCGTGCCCACAGTTCCCACTCATCCAACTAAATGCAGATGGGCTCACGCTACAGGGAAAGTAACGCACAAAAGGGAGGGAGGGAGAAAAGTGGCTCTGGAACTTAAGAAAAACCGTGCAGCAAAAATAATACCCAAATGGCAGGTTTTGCATACCACAAAATATTCATTATTCAACTGTAGCAAAAACCTGGGCAGAAGAGCATCCCAGCAACAAGCCAAGGCAATCCCAGAGCAGGATTAATGCCATTAGATGGAAGGGAAATGTCACAGCATGCATAAGAAAGCTGAAGACTTCAGGCAGCGGTATCTATGCTCTCAACTGAATGTGGATATTTCTATTACAAAGCTAGATGTGGTGTTTTGCAGTCTTCCCAGTGTGTTTCTCCACTTAAATCACGGGTTTATGGGCTAGCCAGTGTTGTTTCATCTTCTGCAGCATTGTGATAAAACCTAGCAGGTGGTTTGTGAACGGTTTGGGAAGGGCACAGATATTTCGTAGACCATTTGCACTGGATCCCATGATACAAACCCATGTCGTAACTGAGCCCATGACACTACCTACTTCATTCAAAGAGTCTTCAGAACATCACCTACCTTGCTTATGCACTGGAAGACATGTCTGTGGGAGTGTGCAGCTTCACACATTTCTACAAACCAACTTCTTTTGAAAGTACCAGTGGCAAATGGCAGCTCAACAACGTGAGGGATGCAATGGTGGCAGCGCTCACAGAGATAAACTACTGATGGCAGCGATGGGAAACTTCTGTTTTTACCGTTTTGTCTCTTTACCTATTGCCACTCACTGTTTCATAGCAAATCTGTCCTTCATTACCGCAGAGCAGCACCTTCACCACCTCTGACAGCCAGCAGTCCTACTGAAGCCCATTTCTTCACGAGAACTTGGGGCTGTGGTTCTGTCAGCATTAATGTCAGACTTGTGCAATAATAGATAAACCACTGGTACGTATACACTCTAAACGAGACACCAACATGTAATTACATTTCTACAGAATTAGCAAAATCAGATCATGCCAAGTTTATATGCTCTTCAGAGCCTTATGCCTGCTTTTGCCATCTTGGGAGAACAAATAAGAACTGATCCATCTTAGAGTGGCACAGACAGACAGTACCAACCCAACGCATGAAAAACGTTGACCCAGCAGGCTGACTCCAAAGCAGCAGAGATCAGTGCTTGCTCCACACACCCATGGGGCATGGGGTTCCAGCACAGGCAAACTATTGCAGTGCCACTGCCACCAGGCTGCTGCTGTCTGTGCACGTGGTGGGGTCGATGCAGAGCTGGGCACAGCATGCCTGGCTCACAGTGCAAAGCTACTCTGTCTGTACACAGGTGACAACATCAGCACTGCCAAAACCAGGCTGAAACCCCAATCACACTTTTCATCGATGACCAAGCTGGTTCTTGGCCATGGACTTCTTCCACACTCGATAGCAGGCTGGATCTGGAGTCCAGTGGGAAACCACAAGTCCCGGAGCATGGCCACATGGATATGTGTGGCTCTCAATCTCCCCTGCAAGCTCTGAAACCTTTGCATTCAAGTATTACAGGGGGCTCAGCCTTGTGACAGCATTTGCATGGATAAATTAATTTTACCTCTTTTTGTAGCCTCATCCACAAGCAATGGTTATTTGGTTTAGTGTCAGCCACATTGTGCCTTTGTACAGAGGAAAAAAATATATAAAATATACCTTTAAAAATAAAACCTGATGCTTTGGTGGTCCGTCTGAGCACCTAGGCATCCTCTCCCAGATGCATGCTGTCTGTGCCAGCTTTAACAGAGCTGTAAGCACACTGCTGTGCTGGAGGAAAACCTGCCTGTTCCAGGAGAAAGGCACCTGAGATAAAGATAAATAAATAAAAATATGTATATATACAGGGCATACAGAGTGAATAGCTTCTGATCAAACAGAAAGCACAGTTAATTAATTTAATGAAAAATAGGAAAGTGTAGCAACCTGCTGCAGGAGCGAGGTGTGGAAGGCACAGCCCCCATGATCATCCACACGGCCCCAGATCGCCAGTCCCAGGAGGAACAGCTGCCAAAGATGCCCCAGCAAGTGGGGAACCTGTCAGCAGCATTGCCTCATCCCATGGGAGTGACTCAGATCAGCAGCATCACCTCTGCATGCCGAACATATCAGGTCAAGAAAGATTAAAATGTATTGAGGAAGCAGGTGTATTTCATGAGGATCCCTTGAGGGAAAGGGAATGGACCCAAACTGTATGGAAAAGTACATCTTGCACATTCCTGCATGTCACCTACCCACCCACCCGGTCCCGTGCAGATGTGATCAACACCCACCACACGGGCTACCCCTCTCCAGGAGGATTACGGCATGCTCATTCTTTAGGTGCATCCCTGTTCCCGCACTGTTATCAGCGAAGATGGGGTGAAAGAAGCTCCTGCATTTGAAGCAGAACAGGGTGGCGTGTGACACACGGATGAGATCTTATATAGCTCGTTGCACAATGTTGAGCTGGCCCCTGGAGAATCACAGTTAAAGAACCTGTATTGCACAATAAATATTCATCATCACATTTGCAGATCAGCTCTCACTCAGCAAGATCTTTGGGCTCTATTTACAGGATTCGAAGGTTACTAAAGGCTGAGGAATAGGAGCAAGTTTGATCACAGAAGCCACGCTGGTGTGGGTAAAAGCAGGAATAGTATTTTTTGGTATGAGAAACTGGTGTGAGCTATCTGGTATAGTCACTCTGTTGCTATCATTTAAAAATATAAAGCTGTGCTTTGGGGGTGATGCAAGGACTATGCTTCAGCTTGCCTCACCTTCTATGGATTCAAGGTGTGTCAGGAGAGGGACAAAACCCAAGCATGATCCCATCTGACTTCATAGGTCAATGCCCCACTGAGCTGTGCTACACGTTTCTATCCGAGGTCACGCCTGCACAGGTACCAAGCATTCTCCTCTTACAAAGAGAGCAGAAGGGGATTTCTGTGCACTTTCTTACAGAGCAAGTTGGATGCTTCAAAGATGCGCATGCTCTTATTTCAGATTTAAACCTACCAGAACCCCAGTTCTACCACTGGGTAGAACTACCCCAGAAGTACCGATTCTATTGCACAGAATCACAGAATCACAGAATAACAGGATGGTTGAAGTTGGAAGGGACTTCTGGAGGTCATCTGATCCAAATCCCTGCTCCAGCAGGGCCACCCAGAGCAGGGTGCCCAGCACCACGTCCAGGCGGCTTCTGAAGGCCTCCAAGGAGGAGACCCCACCGCCTCTCTGGGCAGCCTGGGCCAGGGCCCCGGCACCCGCAGGGCACAGGAAGGCTCCTGGTGTTCAAATGAAACCTCCTGTGCTCCAGTTTGTGCCCATGGCCTCTTGTCCTGGCACTGGGCACCACTGGGCAGAGCCTGGCCCTGTCCTCCCAGCACCTCCCTTCAGGAACTGACAGGCCCTGATGGGATCCCCCTGGGCCTCCTCGTCTCCAGGAGAAGTCTTCTGCTGGCTTACAGTCAACTTAGTGTCCATCAGCATCTCCGAGTCCTTTTCTGCAAAGCTGCTTTCCAGATGGGTTTCTTGGTTTATCTTTGCTCACAATGTTTTCAGTGGTCGAAGAAGGTCTGTAAAATACTTCTTGTATTTATTTCTAACCTGTTTTCAAAGGTTTGCATATACTAAAATAAAAACACAGAATTTAATTTCAGGAATGGATTAAAACCAAGAAGGCATATATTTAATAATAACATAAAAAGTATCCATTTTATTTCAATTTGCCTTTAAATAGAGTAAGAAGGCATCAACTCACTCACAACACAAGAGCTGTCAATGGTGTGCTGCCTCCTTCCAGCCAGGGTGGATTTGCTAAAGAAAAGCCTTCCTGGCACAGAAACTGCTGACTCTTGTACCTGGAAACAGGACGTCTTTTTGCCAGTCAGATTGGGAAATGGAAGGGGAATCCTTCTGGTTTCTAAGGTGCAACAATTTGGGACAAACGAGCAGGAGAAATGGCCCTCGGCCTGCAGAGCAGGCCTGGCAGCCCGCAGGCCTGCAGACCCACGTCCTCCTGGCCAGCCCCGGTGCAGCTTCATGCAGGGACTTGAGCAAGTTTCTGGGCACACCGTCATGTCCTGTAGAAATCGGTGCTGGTGTAACTAACCTGTCCCATGGGGGAAGAATCACCAGCACCAGCAAAGACACCGGCAGCTTTTGGCCTTTTTCTGCCATTGGTGCTGAAACGCCAGCCATAGGGCTCTGCTTGGACAGCTTGTCAGCAGCTGACTTGCTACAGAAGTTTAAACAGGCTGAAAGAAGGATTAACGCTGCCGAACCTGACACCAACCACGGATGAGGGGAATTATGCCAGGATAAAGGAAGGTGTGAAATTAATTAATCATGCTGGCAACCCAATTTCCCATGTGAGCGTTTCTCTTCCAATATGAACAGTGGCCATTTTCAACACAGCTGATGGTTCTTAAGACACAGTTTAAACTAAGCTGAAAAAAAGTCACCCTTTATCCTGTAATAAGGAGATCAACATGGGAGATTGCACCAGTGTAACTGCAGCAGCGTATCTATAATTACAGCACTCTGGCTTCCCATGCAGATGAGTCCTGATTCTGGTAGATGCTGATCTGTGCTGCAGTGTGGGAGAGGGGAACAAGCCCACTGTGTTTGAATTACCCTCTGCATACTGCCAAGAAGGAGGACAACAATTTTTGGTAAAAAAGAAAGATCAGAAATTTCCTTTTTAACTGTTTTACTCTACAACTTCCAACAAAATTATTTGAGATGAAGCCACTTACTCGACAGGACTGTAATATTCCCAAAATACCACTTGCTTTATGGTTGAAAAAGAATTCAGAAACAGATTGCTTTGTATTTTTTTTCAGGCACTAATGCAATCATTTTAAATACTAAAACACAGGAGAAGAGAGATCGCCCCTTCCCGCTGAATCAGATGTTAGAAGCTGGCATTGTAGATGAAGGCTGGTTTCATGACATCTTCTCTGACAGCTCATTTTCAATCCCTGATTCAGCCATCCCTCATCATGGGTACGTTGCATCAAACTTACAAGCTCACTGGTAATTTATCAAACTACAAATCGCATCCTGTAGTCCATATTCCTATAGACATTACTCCATATGTAAGCAGCACAATGTATGTCATATTTAAATGTCTAAGCACAGCCCTAACTAACATTATCTTCCATATGGACTTACCAAATACAAGCACTGTGAAGTCAATGTATCAAATACAATTTACCCCAAATGTAGATTTAACCCCAAGTATTTGAGAAGTTCAACGTTGTCTTTTGTAGGACCAGGTTTCATTCCACATTCACGGGTCAGTCCATGTAAACACATTTAATTATATAAATAAAAATTTGGCTGGGATATTAATATTAACAGCATAAAGTGGTGCCATGTAGTCTTTAAGGTCTGAGGACACTGGTCTTTCATCAGGCCATTGATATTAAAGTCAATTTGTGAACTAGTTTGACTACTCCTCTGATCAGGGCCACAGTAAAGTAAATGTAATCATTTGGGCTGAGAGAAATTTTGTCTTGGCATAAATAGATCACATTTTCTCTCAAGCAACACTTTTCACCTAAGCTATCATAAGTAAATAGTGTGTGAAACCTGGAATGCCTGTTAAAACACTTTCCTTGGTAAAACACTTAATACATTTTTAATTAACAACATACATTCTCCTTATCTTAAAAGAACAAAAATGTTGTCTGTACAGAGAATGAAAATGAGAAACGTCACATGGTGAAAGATCTCAGAAACATCGATAAATGGAAAACACTTCTTTCTTGATGGCTTTAGATGTTGAAGAGTAGGGCCTCCACTTTTTGTGTGAGATGGAAATGCCTGGCCAAGGACTGCACCCTGGCCATGCAGGACGCTGTTTTTGGAGAAGACTTGTTCTTCCTGCGCTGCCTTACACAGGATATGGGTGTCACAGAGCATCTCAGTGGGCAAGTGAGCACAGACAAAATCTGGGCCAGCTGAGAAGCCAGTGAATCCCATCTCCAGTGCTATTGTAAAGGTGAGTCAAGGACATGTACAGGGACCTGAGCACTAGATGACCATGACAATGCCCTGCTCTGGAGAAGGAAACGCTATTAAGGGAAGGTGAGATCCTAGGGCAAAACAGAGGGCCAAAACTCAATGGAAAAATATGCTTGGAAGCAGGAAGGAGTCAGGAGAATCATAGAATCATCCAGCTTGGATCAGACCTTCAAGATCATCAAGTCCAACCATCTATTTGATCTACAGAGTCCCACCAATAAATCATGTCCCTTAGTGTCACCAGAACCCACTTTTTATGTAGCTCACCTGGGCCTTGCCAGTACATGAGGCACAGGCAAACCCAGACAGTACTATGGGAGAGGTGTGTTGGCTTTGTGACTTACTGAGATGGAAACCCCACTCCTGTCCTGGCTGGGGGCATCCAACAAAAATTCCCATAAGGAACATCTTGAGAGTTTTCTTTCTCTTCATGTGATCCTCTTGGGTGTCTTCTGGAGAAAATAATCCTCCCTTTCTTGTTTGAGCAGGGTATGCTTCTGAAAGGAAAGGGCTGGCAGTGAGGTGGTGTTAACTGTGCTGGCTGCCCCTGCGATGGCAGTGGGAAGGAGCACCAGCCCTGCGGGCTCCCCTCGTGGCATAGGGGAGCACAGGCTGTGCACAGAGGTGCTCTGGGCTCCAGCCGAGGCATGCTCCCCTGGGTGTGCTTGCTTTGCACGCACAGCTGTGACAGTGACACTACGCAGGTCTGCAGCTGGAGCCAGCCCACTGCCCTCCCTCGAGGGCCACCTCCACAACAGGAGGACCCACAGCAGAGGCAAGGACGACTCTGATGTGTCGGTATGCTTTTTGAACTGAAGACCAACGACAGCAAGCAGTAAATCAGAATTTGGTCTTGTTATGGCTGCTGAGCCACAGACACCGGCCTGCCTTCTGGAGTCTCCCCAGGGATGCTCAGGGAGCAGAGGAGTTCATGTGCCTCCTCTCCTGGGCAGTTTTCCAAGGGTTATGCTATGCTGTGATCAACTACAGCTACTTCATCTCTCCCAGAAAAAGGTTTGCTTTCCACCAGGTACCTGTGGCAGCAGTCAGTTGCCATGAATCAGATGCAGCCATCCCAAACTAACCTTTTTCACTTATCCGCACCGAAAATCAAAGGGTGACGTAGCCAAGGTGCAGCCCCACAGACATACACGCACTTCCCCCAGACTATTCCCTTACCTGCACATCCTCTCTGTTCCCAGCCCTGGCACATCCCGTTTGCTCATCCCCAAGAGCAGCAGGAGCAGCCAGCATTGCTCACAGCCAGTGCTCACAGCTCTGGCTCCGTTACATCCTCCTGGGCTGTCAGCATTGCACCGCCGCAGCCCAGCAGCTCTCCCCTGCTCCCTCCATTGCTGCGGGCTTTGTACTCGCACAGTTCGGCTCCCTCGTGTCTCCCCTGCCTTCACAAGCAGCCTAACAGCCAGGGGCTGAAGCTCAGGAATCCCTCCTCATGCCTCTAAGCCCAGCTATCCGTTTCTGGCTGGGGGCATGTTTTTTATCCAAGCCATTGTTTTCTCTTTCCTGCCTGGCTTCTCCAGTGTAGCCTCCCTTAACTCCGCATTGAGTTAGCAACACAGAGCTGAGCTGGGAAAGCAAAACATAAGTGATCATCGCTTGAAAAAAAATAAATGGGGTGCTTTTTCCTGTTCCTCAGAAGTCTGAGAAAACCACACAGAAATTGGCTTGTATAAAAAACTCGGGGATCTCCTGCCAGGCACGAGCCCGAGGTGCCACCACGCAGCGGGGAGAGCCGCGGAGGCTCCAGCGCTGAGTCAGGCTGGCAGGCGGGCGCTGGGGAAGGAAGCCTCCGCCGAGGGTTAGGCTTTCTAGTGTTTTCTGAATACCCGAAGCGCCGAATCCCACGGAGGGGTTAAGCTCAAACCCTAAGTCAGCGTGTGTGCTCTGATGGAAATGAGTCGCGGGGCGTTTCGCCACGCCTCTGCTCCTCCCTTGCCGAGAACTGGCAAACCCTTCAGGTTTGTCCCTGTTAGAACTGGAAACTGCCAAACCACTATTAAGCCTTAAACTCATGCGGCCGGAGAGGGGGAGCTATTTATAGAATGAGCAATTGAATGAGTTCGCTGGACCTGGTTCATGTTGGGTGACTTCAACAAGTTATATAAGGGCAGATTTTAAACCATTACCTTCAGAGAATTCTGCTCAGTTTTTTTCTTCCCAGTTTTTCCTGTTATTTTGCTCTCCTCTGTGCTGGTTATAGAGCTAGGCACCACTCTGCAAGAGTATTTTAATAAGTATATTACTGATATTTTCTTTATGTGAGCTCTGACCTGTCCTGGCCACCCCGAGCTGATTTTGCCCAGAGCGCCCCTGCTGCCAGTGGGCTTCATCAGCCTCCAAAAACCAATATGTAGGATTCCCCTATAGTCTTTTCCTAAGCATAGTGATGATCATAGGAGGGATGGAAGATATCTCCTTCCTTGAAATTGTTTAGTATTTATCAAAACCAAGTTCTTAATACAACATTTGGTGTAAAAAAAACATTGCATCTTAACTTGGCCTATTGTTAACAAAAGAGCTTTATGAAAAAAACATTGCATAGCTTGCGTAACAAATGGAGAACAAATATCATAGTTGAATTTATAAAGTGAAACTCAGAACCGAGCTCCCAGAGGCCCAGGAACCACAGATGCTCAGCACTTCTGAAATATTGGCTGCCTTCAAAACTGAGACGGAGATAGCATCGTTGATAAAACATTGGCCGAACCCAACTCTAAACAGCCCTTAGCTAAGGACACAGCCTATTTATAATCCAGAGGAACACAGAGGACGGTTTTCCAATGAACACGGCTCCTGCGAGCTGCTGAGGACTTCTCAGAAGACGCTAGGCAGCCCCAGGTGCCAACAAAGTCAAAGCACTTTCCAGGAGGGACGCAGCGTCCTGACGATGCAGAGCTCTGGTTTTCAACCAGAAACAATCCATGATAACACTCAGGCAGTGTACCTGTACCAGCGTGCAGTGCCAGTTTCCTCTTGTCAAGGAGAAGGATTGCTTTTCTTATTTCCAGGTACGTCAGCGCAATATGTGACCTTGGGATTGGAAAAGGCACCGGGTGTGATCTTCAAAAGCACTTTGGTGTCTGGCGGCCTTTTTACATCTCAGTGTCTGAGAGCTCGCGTGTGTTTACCAATCCTGCAGCTTTTTACGTGACAAAGCAGCAGCCTAGGGCTGGTCTTGGTCTCTGCCCACCCCAGGTTCGTGCACAGGTTAGAAAGCAGCGGCTGAGATCACGTGCGAGGTGTGTCTGACTTCCTCCGAGAGCAGAGGCGGGGAAGTGCCCCCTGGGGACTGCGTTTCAGCCGTAATATTTCCTCTGTTGTAAACAACAGGTTGTGCCCTGGGAAAGGACCTGCTAAAGGCATCTGGAGGGCGAACTGCTTCGCTGGTGGCTTGGCTTGGCTTGGCTCTCCCTCCTGGTGTCAGAGACCTTCAGCCAGATCGGAGATACCAGTTAGCCCCAGCTCCCACAGCCTCTAATGATGCTTCTGAGGTATTTATCAAGGAATTGAGAGTCTAAAGCTGCATAGCCACTGTTAACACAACCTCTATTTTTTTCATAAACCGAGGGAGTTCTAAGATTTGGAAACTTGAGGGTGAAAACAGATCTTCTGAAAGGCAAAAAGGGAGCTGCACAGTGTTTTGGGCCTAGGGCTCAGCCAGCTCTCTTCAGGGTTCCTAATGATTCCAGCTAAAATGATGAGCTATAAAACAGTCCTTGGCTTGCGATTCAAATATTTTAAATGTGTGTCACACGGCAATCTAAATCATTTAGATATTGTGTTGGCACGAACAACAAGCCAGGCAAGGAAGCGGACTTTAAACAAAGGCAAGATAGTGCATTAAGGGGGGGGGGGGTGGGGGGGAGGAAATTAAATGAAGTGTTGGAATACGGCTTGGATGATTAACATTCAGTTTTAACAAGCTCTCAGACAGTGCTTGAAGCTGGGGGTTAAATCTAATTCTTGAATCAGACAAAGCTTGGAAATTTCTGTGAGAGAAATGTGATCCTTCTTTGGGCCGGAGGACAGAGCAGCACCTCAGTGACATCTACGCGGTGGAAGCTGGTGAGAGCAGGGGCTGTACCAAACAGCCTCCTCTGTTCTGCAGCTGCTCTGAGCAAGCAAAGGTTTCCTTGTGCTCCCAGACGCAGTCACCTCTTGTGCTCTGAACGCTTCTTCATCAGGAAGTTCCTCGTGTCCTCGCTCAGCAGCTCCTGTAACACGGGAGAGGGCTCGGCTGAGATGGAGGCATGGAGGTGACTAAATAAACAAACACAGCAGCAGTCATGCACACGGTGATACTCCCTGCAATATGCCAAGTACAGTCATGATGACAAACTGATAGACGCTTCCCAGAGATATTACACGCAGGTCATCACTGCCTGTTGCACAGCAATGCTTGAAAAAACACACAACTCCACCTCAGATAATTGCCTTTGAACTTTTTCAATATCTCTTAAGTGTGAACTGACACATCTGGGCGAGGCAGACACGCTCTCGCTGCCAGACTGCGAGTTTTAACATGGACTAAGCCTCACTGCCTCTGTAAAATGAGGACAGAAGGAAAATCACCAAGGTGCTTCGTGGCAAGGGCAGCGCAAATCAGTGTGCAAGTTCTGTTACCAGGAGTGTAATGGCTTTAACAGGCGTGATGCACATCCTAGAAATGCTTTGACAGAGATTAGATTTCAGCTATGAAGTCCAGATTACTTGATGCCCTTCATTTCTCTATTCGATTAGGTTGACACAAAAGGTTGTGAGGCTTCTGTTTCCCTTTGCTTTCTTGGAGCAGGAAAAAAAGCAACATTCCAGCTTTATTTTCCCTAATAGTATGATGCACTGCTGTGGACATGTTCCTCCTTTCAGCTTTGAAGCTGCCTTGGAACAGGTTGCTGTGGCTTCTCAAGCTGTCCTTCACCAGGAATTACAAAGGAAGTGTCTCCTTAGGACAAGTGCTTCAAAGGACAAATGCTTGGAGAAATCAAATGACATCCAGAGCAGAGTCATCCTGGCATATGCATAACCACGTTACCATATGAACTAAGCTGCTCTCAAATATTTGGCAGGGAAAGCTTGCAAACAGAATGGGAGTGAGCCCCTTTCTGTACACACAAGACTTACTGTATATAGTGTACCTTAAAATGTGTGGAAAGCCCCCTGGAAGTATGCTAGGAGACTGCCCAGACTTTGGGGAACATGAATGGTTAAAATTCACACGTGAAGGTAGATAATATGATGTCCTGTGTTTAGGGACCAAATCTACTGCTGGTCCAGCCATTTTCACCAATGTGAGGGAACTTTTCCTTCCCTCACCACTGAAAGGGAAGAAATTTGAACATAAAATATTTGTCTCCCATGTGCCTTTTCCTTTGCAGACACAGATCCTTAATCCTTTAGTGCAAAAAGAGAGATGCTGTACAAGGCACACTCCCCGTCTCCTGCAGGTGAAGATTTGTTGAGGTTTATACTTGTGCCTCAGGCCTGTGGCTTTGCAGGAGGCTCTCAGTCTGGCTGGTGCTGGCTCCAGACCCAGACCTAACTGCAAAGGAATGCAAAGAATGTGGGGAAATGGAACAAAAGTGATCTCCAGTAAGAGATGAGTCAAAGGAGGGCTTTCTTTCTTTTCCTTTCCGTGCCTGACTCCAGCTGGAGGGACGTCGGAGGGATAAGAGTTATATACAGTACATTTCACAGGCTCGTTGAGTTTAACAGCGTTGAGGTTAATACTCAATGCACAATAAACAATAATAACTGCGTCCCACGGAGAATGGCAATCCCTTCTCCTGTGCACTCGGAGCCTAAGGACTGGCACAACAGTGGAACTACAGCCTAAATACTAACACAGGAATGAAAAAGGGCAACGCTGTATATTCAGATGTGGCTCCGTGACTTCAACTAAAGGAGGCACAAGCCTCTCCACCTCCTCCCTTTTGGCCTTCTGAACTGAGAGAGATCAATGCCATTGAAGGAAGAATGTTGTCCTTGTATTCTCCTAGGATGCTTGTGGGAGAGCTTGTAAACTGCTGTTAGCTGTTAGGGCCTGCTCCTGCAGCTAATTTTACCTATTGACAACTGACAGAGGTTTAAACCCAGTCTGGAGGCAGATTCAGTAAGCTGTTGGAGGAGTCTAATCCTTTCAGCATAGAAATGGGTGCATCCTTCTGAAATAACAACACATTATTCTACTTCCCAACTTTGCCAGCTACCTCTGTTTTTCTGTTACCTGCCTGCTGGTGCTGCGGCAAACAGCCAAGTGCTGTTGTGCAGTATTCTCGCTGGTGGCAAGCCGATTTACCCCTGCAATCCCATACTGAAGTCTGGAGTCTGTGGCCTTCAGAGAAGGCTGTTTCCTGGCTCCCTCAGTAGCAGGTGCTTAGAGCAGGAAAAAAGCAGGTGAGGGATACAAGGTTAGGACTTCCATGGTAATAAAAGTAAAGGAAATAAAGCTAGGCTGCAGGAGTGGTAATCTGGGGAACTACAGACTGGTGAGCCTCACCTCTGTGCCTGGGAATATCATGAAAAAGGTCCTCCTGGAAGCAGTGTCAAGGCACATGGAAGATGAGGAGGTGATCCAAGACAGCCAGCAGGGCTTCACCAAGGGCAAATTGTGCCTGACCAATCTGGTGGCCTCCTATGATGGAGTGACAGCATCAGTTGACAAGGGAAGACCGACCGATGTCATCTACCTGGACTTCTGCAAGGCCTTTGACACAGTCCCACATGACATCCCGGTCTCCAAATTGGAGAGAGACGGATTTGATGGGTGGACCATTCAGTGGATAAGGAATTGGCTTGAAGGCCACGTCCAGAGAGTGGTGGTCAATAGCTCTGTGTCCAGGTGGAGGCCGGTGATGAGTGGTGTCCCTCAGGGGTCTGTCTTGGGATCAATACTATTTAATATCTTTATCAGTGACATAGACAGTGGGATTGAGTGCACCCTCAGAGAGTTTGCAGATGACACCAAGCTGAGTGGTGCAGTTGATACACCATAAGGAAGGGATGCCATTCAAAGGGACCTGGACAAGCTTGAGAAGTGGGCCCATGTGAACCTATTGAGGTTCAACAAGTTCAGGAGCAAGGTGCTGCACCTGGGTCGGGGCAATCCCAGACGTGAGCACAGACTGAGAGAAGAACTCATGGAGAGCAGCCCTGCACAGAAGGACTTGGGGGTTCTGGTGGAGGAAAAGCTTGACATGAGCCAACAGTGTGTGCTTGCGGCCCAGAAGGCCAGCTGCATCCTGGGCTGCAGGAACAGAGGGGTGGCCAGCAGGTCGAGGGAGGGGACTGTGCCCCTCTGCTCTGCCCTTGTGAGGCCTAACCAAATCATTTTATGATTCTATAAACGTGGCCTGCTACTGCACGTTATTCCCAAAGACTTGACGGCTCAGGTTCTCTCTCTGAATCCCAGCTGGAGCATCGCTCCACCTCACAGACTGGGGAAAGGACCATTCCAGAAGGTATCACAGAACACATTACACAGCAAATGTTCAAGGCCTACAAAGCCTTCTCTTCTCCAAGCAAAACAACCCCAGCTCTCTCAGCCTGTCTTCGTAGGAGAGGTGCTCCAGCCCTTTGATCATCCCCGTGGCCTCCTCTGGACTCGCTCCAGCAGGTCCGTGTCCTCCTTGTGCTGGGGGCCCCAGAGCTGAACTCAGGGCTCACGAGAGCAGAGCAGAGGGGGAGGATCCCCTCCTTCACCCTGCTGGCCAAAGGCTACAGACAGCAAAAGGAAAACCACATCAGTTGGAAGGAAAAGCTCTTTTATTCTCGCAGTGCTTACTGAACAAGGGGGAAAAAACCTTCTAGAGACACGTTGCTGGCTTACAGTTAAATTAATGCCCCAGCTTTGAGCCAGCATCAATTATTACGATGAGGGAAACTGCCGAGCTCAGCCTATGCAGACACTTGCCAAAATAAAGCAATTCTGAGGGTTGCTATAGGGAATTCTTTGCAGCTTTCCTGTCATTTTGCAGTGTACTTCATGCTGACCTGCTGGAATTGCATGAACTTATGCCAAACGTGGTGCTCTCCAACAGCACGGAGACTGCGCATTGACAGCTCTCTGCTGCTGCTCACGCTGGGTGGAGGTGTGCTTGTGTCTAGTCTGGGGGCACAATTTTGGGGGAATACAATGTATTTTTTTCCACTCCGTCCTTATGCTAGTTAAAACCTGATTTTGCCTGCTGGCAACATGCTTGACAGGGCCTTCCTTCAAAGTGGGAACAGCCCTAGAAGTGCCCACTTACTAATTTGCCCCTTTTCACACTTTGCTACCCCATACTTAATGCTACCATCAACCTTCCTAACAGAGATATACACACACATATCCCAAAATATCTCTCCAGCTAACAGCCCTCAAGCCTCCTGCTCCTTCCCTGGATAACTAACAATCTAAGCTATGTTTAATAAATTTCTCTTTGATTTATCAGAAGAGCAAGACACTGCCGCTGTACAACAGGCCCAGGGGACCAGCAAATATTTGGGAAAATGAAACCCTGGTAACTTCGGATTTGTTTAGGTCTGTAAAGTCTCTGTGAGAATGGAGATGCAAACCTGAAGAAAAGGAAAAGGACAACTGCACAGAGGTAATCTCTATAAGCTGGAAAGTAACTTCTTGTTCTTCTCCTTTTTGTTTCCCCAGAGCAACAGGATAATAAAGAGAAGAGAGACAGAAAAGGGCAGGAGAAGGGCTGGTACTCTACAGCCCGACAGCTTTTGGGAGTCATGGAGGGGCAGATAAGCCCCTTGGAGCCCATTGCCTTTAATATTCCTAACAGCTTTTGAATGCTTAATACTAGTTTTTGCTCAATGTTTAGCTCAATCTACTCCTTGTCATTTATTACAAAGATCACTGAAAATGTCTTTCCTTTCCACAGACATTGTGATTAATTTTGCACATAAAATAAGGTAAAACGTACACATGAATCATGATAATGGTACCCCACACCCAAGAAGACATGCAATAAGCTTGACTAATGCTTTGTACAAAGGCATATCTATTTTTCACAAGTGGCTGTTTGAGTCACACCAGGAGCACAATATGTTTCTGACTCTGTGCCCCTGTGAGAACACAGCATTTCTGTGAGGCCTCCTTATATCGCTATTCAGGGCTCTCAGCTGGTCTATCCACTGCCTCTTCCCACAACTGCACAAGACCCTCTCTATTTTTTGCCCTCACAAAGTGGCTGCAAAATGCACATGGCAGTCAGACACTAGCATTTTTGTCTTGCCTCTACCTGAACATTGGTGTTAGCCATCTAACCACGGCTTCTTCCAAATCGTTTCATTGTCCTTACAAAGCTACTCGGGCCATACGACCAGGGACTATTTTGCTATCTGTGTGCAGGAAAAAAGACTGAAATGAAGCAGAATCCTCTAAATAACCAGAATAACTCTCCAGAAGCCAGCAGGATTAGGCTGATTGGCTCCCGTGAGGATCTGTGCCGTGCCCTTTGTTTATCTACAAAACATACCCTGCACAACCTATTAGGGCTTCTTCAAGCCTGGGACCTTGGAACAGATCTTATTTAATACTTTCATTAATGACCTTGGCACAAGAAAATGAAAACATGCTAATGAAACCAGAGCATATCGCAAGATTCAAAGGCTCATAATGCAGAGGAAGAGCAGGTTATTATACAAGTGGGCTAAAAAGTAACACAGGCAGGATAAAACCGAAGATCCTGGAGTATAAGGTCGTGTACTTAGGGATGAACACCAGAATTTCTGCTATAAGCTTGTGAAGCCCATCATTTAGCAGCAACATAGGAGCACCCGATATTTACAGCTAAGCACAACATGACAAGCCCTTGCTAATGTGATGCAGGGCTAAGAAATGAAAGTGTGATGCCAAGACGTGTAAGCTTCACTTTCACCAGTAATAAAGTGAATGTGCTAGCACTGAAAGTCTCACTGAGATCTTGCCGGGGATGCTCCAAGACACCGAGCATTTTGTGGTGAACAAGGTAAATTCAACAGGTGCTGAGGCTGCTTTGGTGAAAAAGGGAGGTCCAGACAGGCTCGCATATAGGAGGAGGTTTAGGCTACGCTTGTGCAGGCAGCATGGGTGAACCACAAGGTTCAATCGCAGCGTTTGAAGCAGAAGGTGCCAACCAGGCACGCTCCTGCCTTGACGTGTGCTCAAAACTTGCTCTTGTCCTTCAGTGAACAAGCACAGGACCTTCCTACATCCCTCGTACTGCCTCCCCAAAGGCACCCACTTCTACTGTTAGTAATTAAAGGCAAACCTGAGAGGAGAGAGAGGCCGGCAGGAGTGGCTCCCTCAGAAGCGGCCTTAGCAAAGTGTTGAAAAGCAGATCTCCCCTGCCAAATTGGACTAGACATAACCGTCTATTTCCAACTAATGAAACACTTCTTTTTGTTCAGGTTTCTCAGCTGGGAATCCCATCCTGGTGTTTTGATATCCGATCCCATTTTTCTCCATCTGCTCACACATCTCTTCCCTCACAGCCCAACCCGCTCCTTCCACGAGCCACCTCTGAGCATCTGAGGGATGACATGAGCGGAAGAAGGGAATGTCTCACATGAGGCTCTTACACTTAAACATGGGCATTAAGTAGCTCTTTTGCAATGAAGCAGCATCAATATTTCAGCAGCATGAGAACTGTGGAAAGCCCCTAGCTGAGCAGGGGCCAGGCAATCGTTTGGGAATGGAAGAGGTGCCAGGACTTAGTCATCCTAGGTTGAAGCTCTGGGAATATAGCATTACCAACAAGAAAGAGAGCTGAGTTTCCAGGGGTTGTGGGACTTTCGTACTACCCCAGGCTTGTTGAATGAACCGCAGTAATGACAAGCTCTGTGCAGAAATACCCCTTTCTGTTAATAACTAGAAAGACCGATGAGAGAAAGAGAAAAAAGGCATAGAAAGCCTTACATGGATCCCGGTGCAATCTGGTCTACTGTGTACAATCCTCAGTGCACCAGGCAGGATTGAGCCTATTTTAGAGAGCAGAACATGCACCCATGGTCTTAGCGCACATTTCGTCTCCCATCCAAGAATTCAGCTGCCAACTGGTGGCAATTTGGTGCGTAGATTATGGGCAACAACTACTGTATGGCTCCATATGCCAGAGGAAACATCCACCGTGGGATATTCTGAGGCCACCACGGGTGCTCACAGCATAATCTTTTGTCCAAATGGGTTCAAACTTCAACCAATGCTATGGCCTACAGGGACAAGAAGATTTCTTAGCTGCCTTATCAGCTGCATTAAGTTCTGCCATGGTCACTGGTGTAGGCAAAAAAGTGGGAATACATGCTTTACTTTAACTGAGGCCAAAGATTAACTGCACAGCGACCAAAGATGCAGACTACTGCTCAATGCCTTGACTAATGGTCTGGAAAAGAGAGTGAGCAGGGCAAATTTACAAGTGACACAATGTTATTTGACAGTCAAAACAGAAGGCTGAGATAAGGTTGTGAAAAACTGCATACAGATCTAGCAAACACTGTTTGAGTGGACAACACACACACACACACACACACAAAATAAAAATTAAAAGGATACTCCATGTTATGAAGTACAGCTTTGGAAGAAATCATTTTAGTATTGATGTGGTCAGCAAAATAAGAATATTTGCACAATGTCCAGAAACACTCTAAAGAGCTGACAAAGTATGAGAAAGTATTGGATGGAGAAAAAATAACTGAAGGCACTAAACCACTGTCTAAATCAATATAGTCTCAACTTGCGATCGGTGTTCTGTTCCAATTTTCCCATCACAGAGATACATGTGAAACAGAAATTTCAGAGAGGTATAACAGAAGAATATCAGACGCAAAGTTGGACTAAATCAAATTATACAAAACTTACAATAGGCATGCAAGAAAAATCTTAAAGCAATTAATTAAACACAAAAGACGCACACATTCACAAGAGGCAACATTTTCTTCTGATGTACGCCACATGAAAATCTGGCCTTATCCTTTAGTGTGAGTCACAGGGAGTTTGTGTTCTGTGATAGCAAAGCACTAAATGACTCCTGATGACAATCATCCTACTTATCAGGGCCTGCAACTACTGTTTCTTCAAACCAACTAAACTGCTGTGTGCCAAGGATAATAATAAAACCAATTGCATCAGCAACACAGAATATTCTTCTCCACCTGGAAAATGTATGAAATGAAAGTATGAATGATATAAAAGGAGAAACTCTGGAGAAGTCAGCCCCCTGACAAATGATGTTTGGACAGTATGAAAATCAGCCCTATGTACAGACCACAGTGAGGGCCTGATCACCACTTAGGTGCCTCCTGAGTGAACTTAACCTGCACTTAATTAGTATATAGTCTTTGCATTGGTCCAGTAGGAGTAAACTTCAGCCATAACGAATACTTCTCAAACTGCTCTCGTGTTTCTAGAGTTTGGCTTATGTTCAGCCTATTTCATTTTTTTTAGCAGCTAATACAGGATCTTGGAAGAGACACCTACAGAGGTGCAGTGAGATGAGAATTTTCCTCTGGAAATGCCTTCCACAGGCTACAAAGAGATGGTAGGGCCACTATGCTTAAAATTGTAGGAACTTGGAACTGTACCTACAAGAGAGAAACCTATCTCAGTCTTTCTGGGAAATGTCCTAACAAGATCTTGGAAAACAGACTTGACATTTCCAGGATACATCCTTCTATTAACCTGTAAGAATAAATACATATTCAGTAAAGCTTTGATGAAGTAGTTTTAGTTACTTCATGATTTATTTATTTTTTCACAAGACTCCCAAAGGGGTTCTTAACTCCCTTCTAAACTTACCATAAAACTGGAGAACCAATTACTTTTTAAACAACTGCTAGTCAGATAAGTCACTGTCATTTCACATCACTGCTATATGGACTGTTTGCCATCACCATGCATAAATCTTACCCGGGTAGCTACTTAGCAAAGACAGTTGCAATACTTTTCTAAGGTCACAAACTTCTTCATTTAAGACTTTTCTGCCTCAGTGGCAGCTACCTGCCCATCCTAAAGAACCTTAAATCCAGTCAACTTTCTTTACAAAAGGACCATTTTCTTAAAACAATGTTTGGAATCAAGATGAGCAATTTAGAACGGTATAACTACCTTACAGTTCAAAAACCTGAACACAACAGGGTGCTGGTCTAAAGAGAAGCCTATTACTACTACATCATACTTCATGTGATGTCCCAGAAACTAAGACCATTTCAAGCAGAAAGGCCTTCCGGGCTTGACAGGTATAGCTGATTGCCATTTTCTATCTAAGAGAAAAAAGAAAATTATGCGTTTGGCACATTGGGCAAAACATATTTGGGGAAACAATGTGTTTAAGCCACTTGTTTTTATGGTTCTGAAGAAGAACAAATTGACTGTTGCCTTGAGAAGGATTCATTTTATTCATTTGTTCACAAAAAGTTTGCTTCTGACATGTTCTAGGAAAATGTCTGCCCGGGTTCTCTTCTCATATAGCATTTTTTTATAATTCTGACACAGATTCCAGTATGGGATAGTATGACAGCCACAATAGCAGCCACAACATATTTTTTAAATTATGCATTCTAAGAAGGAAAACCTACTCACAAAGAGTAACAAGAATTTAATTTTCTGCATCACATTATAAAGCCTGACATTTTTTCTGTATTATGCACATTGATTCCATAGTATGGGAACGACAAACGTTTTGGGTATTCATTTTCAGAGAAAAAAATTGGAATGAGGCCAGGAAACAACAGCTGGCCCTGGTCCAGAGTTATCTGCTGAAACATAAGGAGGGGCTGCTGGGAAATTACTGATCAATAAAACTTTGAGAAGTTTCTTGTGTTGGAGATAATTAAAAAAAAACACTCTACATCTAAATAAGCCAATGAAATAAAAAATAGCATGACAGGAACTTGAAAAGTTTTGAATAAAATAGCTAAGAAAGGTGGCAATCTATGACATTAGAAAAACAGATTTATGGAATATTTTATACATTTAACATCATCTTTTATACTAAAGCTTTCCCTTTGATTATCACAATGAAATAAATACTGGAATTTCGTTATAGTTGTGCATTCTATTTGAAAGTCTCTAGTGTTTAAGTACGTGGAAAATGATCTGAAAACTCCCAATATTACTCTTTACCATCACGAACATCTAGCACCCTCAGACTAAACTCCTCACACGCTCATCCACGGATCAGTTCCCTGTTTGAATCTCTCCATTCAGAAATACCGCCCCGCTACAGAAACGGCATTGCCTAACACAGCAAACGGCAGCGTGTTATCTTGCTGGTTTGGGGCTACGCATTGTAAGCACAGCTCTTTATCTCAACAGGAAGCTTTACAGTCTCTTTAGCAGTGGGAGTACATGAAGAGAAGAAGGGTGTGGGGCAGCGGAGTATCTTTCTCATTTAGGTTTCTCCAGAAGGCAAAACTTCCCGTAGGGAAGCTCATCCCACTAATGTAGGAGGCGACTCATTGCCTAGAAACCATTTCCACTAGTCGAGCTTTTTTCTTGCTTGTAGCTCCATGGATGCTCACCCCGTGTATTTGAGGCTTCCTACAACATTAATGCAAGTAGTTAAGCGATACAATCTGCATGAGCACAGGCCATCATTAAGCAGCTTGCTTATAATTATGGCTTATGCCAGTGATAAAATATTTCAGTAAAGAGAAGACGTTGTATGCTAACCACTACAACACATTCAGTTATTAAGGATGCATATGTAGTGTCCTATTCTGGGCTTGTCAAGGAGCATTTCAGCCTAAAATATGTATAAATGTACACATACATATATATGCATGCCATTCCCCTCTCCCACTGAAGGATAATTTCATTCTATATATAAATCATTGTTGTTTATCAGGCACATAATCATAACTAGGTAGAGACCTAGCACGCATTTTTCATAGTCCTCAAATTTCAGATCATTGCACAAGGAAGGCAGCACTGAGTCCTAATTAAACTCCTAACCAAGAATCTTCACATTACAAACTGTAAGGAAAAATTCAATACGTACCCATTAAGCCACGCTGAGCTGACAGAAGAATGCTTCAAAACTGAGAGTTTGAGAAAAAAAAAAAAATCTTACCCTGAAACAAAGTTCTTATCTGATTCTTTCTACAGCCTTTATTTTGACCAATAAAGTTCACACGAGACAGGATGGTTGTACCGCATCTTCCCACAGGTATCGCTGGTTAACCACTTGTCTGCCTTCTTTGCATTCCTGTCTTTTCTGTCCTCTCCCTTACTTCCTTCGTTCTTTTGGTTTGCCAACGCTGGGAATGATTGGATAATTACAGTTCTGCTGTTAGTGCTCCCTTAGCAGGCACTGTTTCAGAATAAAAGTGCCTTTCTTTCTAGAACAGAGTTTTCACGTGGGGAATTACCCCACCGTACCTAATTGTACAGGTATAATTGTTCATGATTTCTCTACCAGTCGGTTTCCCTGCACAGACAAACACCTGACCTTCAAGTATCTATCAGCCTTAGTGTTATACAGCATAGAGCAAAGGAATGTATTTCACTTACACAGGGAATGGATGCTTTCAGATCAAATGCTTGTCTATTTTCCCAACTGCTCATCGATCTGGTAAGAGGTATTACCTCTCTGCACCGGCTTTGCTGCTTACATCCCTAGCTCATCCCAGGCACACCGGTTTAGTGAAGCAGACTAATCAGGGTGGCCAGCAGCAAGCTCCCCGTGGGACCCGAGGCTCTCTCGCAACCTCCCCATGTCCCCACCCACATCCCCGTGCCTGCTCCCCAGCCCCAGCCGTGTAATCTGGTCAGCCGATGTCACACCACGCCGCTGGATAACCTGCTTATATGGCAGCTGCCGGGGAAGGAAAAGATGGAGATAAAAAGCCAGAAGTGCAGAGGTCAAAAGCACAGCAGGCAGAGCTCTCGCTGAATTTACTAAACCACCAGCTGGTGAAGTCTTTCCAAGCAGCAGCGCACCCTCACACATTTCTGCCTCGTTCCTCAGTGCCCCTCTTCTCCTTCCTTCTCTCTCTTTTAAAGACGTGCTAAATGTGTGCAGGGTTCATGCTCTCTGCCCCATTTCATTTTCACCGTGCACATCCATTCCTGCTACCTGCTTCCTCATCTGTCATGAGCACTGGCCAAAGAGCCCAAGAGCCAAAAATCTATACGTACTTCTTGCAATATAGACGTTTTCTGAAACTCGCAGTCTCCCAGCACTACAACGAGCTGCTCACAGATGAGTGACTTTAATGGTCCTCTCCCATAAACTGGGTAATTTTTCTTGGATAAAAGCAAGCTATATAATTAGAAAAGGGAACCAGTTACTTGTAATGAAAGTATAATCAAATCACCATTAAAGGGAAATTAGCTGCATTTATCTTAATTCTTGGGGCCCTACTGTTACCTCCCCACAGCAGAAGCTTCAGGAGGACAAAATTTACTTGGCAGTCTCAGTCACGTTTGCTTCTCCTGTTTGTTCACGCAAAAGTGGGCCCTTTATTGTGTTTTGGCAGAGCAAGTTGCGTTTAACTGAACAAAAGCCATTAAAAGACTATTTGTTTCATTTCCATAAAAAAAAAAAAAGACACACCTCAACTTGCATGGACGCCATTCAGCCCCAGCTGGCTGCTCTGTCCTCCTGCTTGCAAGTCACTATTGATGGGACAAAGCCATGGAAAAAAAACAAGAGGCCCAAGGGAGATGAGCACAAGCTTTGTGCCTAACTAGACCCGTGCCACAGTATTCCTGGAGAGGAATCCCCGCGGGACTCCTTCCACGAGCCTCTCTTGGCAATTGCAGCACAGGGAGGCCCTGGGGCTTTGGAGCCACTTCACAAGAGGTAGGGAAGGGAAGGGAAGGGAAGGGAAGGGAAGGGAAGGGAAGGGAAGGGAAGGGAAGGGAAGGGAAGGGAAGGGAAGGGAAGGGAAGGGAAGGGAAGGGAAGGGAAGGGAAGGGAAGGGAAGGGAAGGGAAGGGAAGGGAAGGGAAGGGAAGGGAAGGGAAGGGAAGGGAAGGGAAGGGAAGGGAAGGGAAGGGAAGGGAAGGGAAGGGAAGGGAAGGGAAGGGAAGGGAAGGGAAGATGTCTCAAGGCAGGGAGGTGGACAGCTAACAGAGATAAAAGAGGTTTGACTATACTCCCCAGAGTATTTTCCAATCTTTAGCACCACATGACACAGAAGGACAGAATGAAGAGGAACACTGCTATATGCCATAACGATAGCTATTTCACCCCCAGAGAGAGAAATGGAATTTAACATTAACGACTGCAATGGTATGAAAAAAGAAAGTGTCAAATGCTGAGATTTTTCTACCAACCATGATCAATAACTGCTTCAGTCTATCAACTACAGCAGCATTTATCCCTACAGCAGATACCAGTATTCATCAATATCATCCTTCAGCAGCAAAGCCCAAACGACTCCCAGCACAGATACACTTTTCATGCAGCAAGCTAAGCCAGACAAATAGCACTCAGCAGCAAAATTGAAATTCAATAGCAGCCTCCCACACTGACACTCACCTTCCTAACCTAAACATGCCTCGATTTCTCTTCTCCCACCACAACACAGTTTGCATAAAATCTGCACCCATTATAAGCAATATATTCAACAACTTCCTTTGGAGGCTTGTCCTCCCTGAAACAATTAGTTTATCCCAGTAATGAACAAGCCATGCAAGTATTTTCAAAATTTAAGAAGTCCTGTGGCCTTCCTCACAGCACAGTGAGATACAATATAGAGTCCTGCGCTGAAAAAAGTCTAAAGAGCTTCATCCCACTAGCTCACATTTATTTGTTACTTACTGGACACTGATGATGCATTAACCTCTTACATGGTTGACCCTTTATTTTCAATTTTTAAATTTTTTTATTTTTATTTTTAATTTAAGCAGAACTTTAACTTATGCCAGCCTGCAGCATCTTTGCAATATGAGCACAAAATACAATAGTGCACAGCAGATCTTCTCCTTATTCCTTTGTTTTGAAGTCCCCAAGCCATGTGGGATATAAATGAATCTAAGTAATGTCTTGCTTGATCTAGAAAAGTTGTGACCGTCATGTTAGTTCCTCTCTACAAGCATAAATACAGATCAATCTGCTTGGACACACTTAGAATGCTTTTCATGTTTTAGATAAAATTGTTTAGATTTTTTCTCACAGAGAAAATCAGAGGAAATTCCAATTTTGCCCATGCTAATAAACTTTTTAACCATTTAATTGAAGAACTCCGACATCTTCAACCACTGAAGTGGCTCCTTTAAACTTACCAAGAAGCTGGCCAGCTGGAGGTTAGGTCTTTGGCTGGTTTCAAGGAAAACTACCCAAATACGGTAAACCTAAAGAAAAAATTCAATTTCAGTATTCTTAGGTAACATCTTAAAAATTGCCAGCAAAATTTTCCTAAGACTCCATCCTCCAGTTCTCGTGTAAGACTACTAAATGTTCAAAGCAAGCCTTCTTTTCTGCCCACAAGTTTTACTGAAAATTGAGAAAAGAACAGAAGGGCAGGGAGTACAGCTAGGGAAAGAATAATAGGAAGGAGAATAAGATGGGGAGAGAACGGGCAGGAGCTGAGCAGAAGGTAGGATACAGAAGGGGTTAGCAACGTAAATTAGAGGATAAGTAATTGGGCAAAGAAGAGGACATAAAGTAGCAAGGGGGCAAAAGAGAAGCCCTGCAACTGCCAGAACACAAAGCCTTTGCAAACATGCCATATATTCCCTTGCCAATGAGCAAACAGACGTGAAACTAGTCGTAAAGAATCTCCCTTCTACTCAAGGAGGACGCAAAATGTGTGAGTTTTTCTACTACTACCCACGATGGGGCTTTTTTCAGATAGTACAGGACTGTGCTGTGGATCCAAAGAGTTACAGCATGCTGATGTTCAGTGGCAGCCTAAGTCCCATGACAGAAGCCAGCTTGTTCCATTTTAAGTTTGGGATTGTTGTTTGTTTGCTTACCTTAGCTCACAGTGTTGTCTGCTCTGTGAGATACCACATTCATGGGCCACGTACTTGGTGTAGAGGGAAGGCCTGATACAGAGACAGGTAGGGGAGGAAGCTGCTGCCTGTACTACTTCTGTTTCATTTGCTACAGAAATGAAAACCATGGGATGGAGGGGACAGGCTCTGCCAGAAAACAAACACACACACACAAAAACAACAACAAAGAGAAAAAAACTGTCTATCGTTATGGCAAATAACTGAACCTCTAGAAGACTGGGTTCTAACTCCATCCTAAAGTTCACACGTAAGTCTCAGGAATTTGCATTATACATATTCCTCATATTTCTCCCCCACCCCAACTGAGTAATTTGCAGTGCGAGCTGCCAAGGTGCTGAACATCAGTAGGTGCATCTGAAGTCAATGGGAGGTGGACATTCAATACACGTCGAGCAGCAGAAAGTAGAAATGAAGGTCCTTGATTTAATGTTTAACACCCTGGAAAAGAAAGCCTTATATTTCTCCACAGAGGTATCTAGGAGTGTTGATATTTTTCATTTCCTGGACCTAAGACAAGATAATGCCACCCATTTCATAATGGTATTACACAGATAAAGTTGTTAATGTTTAGCAGGATGACAGCATTCCTGAAACACTCTAACGGAAATTAATATTTCTTCTTCAATGGAGGGTAGTGCTGTGCAGTAAGCTGTACATTAAAGTATACGTGAAACAAGCATTAAAAGAAACATTAAATAGAAGCAAAGAATTGGAAAGCTCTTGGAGTTTAGTCTCCTGCTGTCTCTGGCGACTACACCACATAAGCACTTTTCTAAATTGATCAGGTTCCGCTTTCAAAGCAGCTGGGCTTCCTGCCCTCCGTGCAGAAAAGTCATTCCATAACCTCATTGCTCTGAAAATTCCAGATTTTCTAATTCTCAGTCTAAATTCATCAATGTCCATTTTAGACACATTTGTCTTCCATTTAAATAACAGTTCTCCACCCATGTTTTCCCTCCTTTGGAGACAATGTCAAATCTCCTCTTAACCTTTATTAAAATAAACACAACAAATTCTTCTAGCCTCCTCTCATAAAAGCTTCCCAAAGGTCATCAACCTACTCAGAGATAGGGTTCCTCTGGGGAAACGAGATTATGGCTATGTCTTTTAAAACCACATCACGCTGTAGTCCTAAGACGCAAAAACCCAAAGGACCCCAAATGGAACAGAAGCCCAGGCGGCAGCTGTAGCACGTAGCGGGTCTGGAGGCAGATGCCTGGGCCATGCAGTATTCAGTGCCTGCACCACACGTGCGAGTACATCCAGATCCACCACACACTTCTGTGCACACGGCTTTGCTGTACCCAGTGCTTCCCAGGCTTTTAGGACAATTCTGCGTTTCTTAATGCAAGGTCTCAGTAGGTTGGAGGGAGGGGTGAACTACAGCGCATGAGAGATTAATATCTTCCCAATTTTTGAGTGGAATCGGGGAAGGAGGTAGCCTTGATTAGGTCAGCTGTCCTTCCTCAGATAAAATCCACTCATCTGTGCCTTACAGATAGAATGGCTGGTTTCATCTCTGACGGAGACATGATATTAATCAAGGTTTTGTTGCACAATTGGTCAGTTTTGGCCTTTCCTTCACATGTTAATGAAAGCGATGACTTGGGGTTTTGAATATGAGAGAATATCCTAGTGACAAGGAAGAATAAAAAGGCAACCTAAAAGTGTAGCAAATTGCCAGGACAGTAATTTCTGGAATAGAGTAACATATTTCCAAAATTCTTTCTGTGAGAATTTCATTAACTTTGAAAGGGGTCTTATCAATAGGTTCTTTTTTTTTTTCTTTTTAACAGAATAAATGCATCTCAAACTCAAATTACAAAGGCGGCGGTTTGTTCACAGCATGGACCTAATTTCGACATGCATCATCGCAGCCCTAGTCCAAACACAGACCAAGAGCTTTACGGGCTGAGACGATAACATCCTGAGGTCGGTTCAGAGAATTCGTCATTCCATCTGGATGCTGAAGTTGCTGAACATGACTAAATTTGGTGATGCTGAAACGAAAGGTGAGAAATGTCATCACTTCACCCAGACGCCCTGCGCTGCACAAAGACATCTGTGGCCCTGAGCTAGCCCGAGGCCTGACGGGCAGGACGTCTGTGATCCGCTCCCGGGTCTTGTATGCCGAACGTCGTGACAAGCAGCACAAACCCGCTATCTTGTTATCATTTCTTCCAAGATTGGGGCGGTATGAGCGCAGACAAATCCCGCACCCATCCAAGCAGCATTTTGGAAGCACAGCAGCAACTGACTCATGATTATTCACTCATGACTGGACAGTATTTTGCTATTCATGTGCAGCAGCACGAACCTAAAATTCCGGTCTCTGTGCACTGCGTCTCTGACCTCTTCGAAACTAACTCCAGGTGAAATCAGGAGGGGGGTAAAAAAGTAAATATATTGATTGGTGCTGATGTCAAATGCTTGTCCTTCATCCCGTCAGGAGGGGAGGGATATTAACTCTTTATGAACAATTTTGCGTCGCCTGGATCCTCGGGAAGGGTGGGGGAGTTTAGCTGTGGTGAATTCTGCGATTCTGTGAATTACAAATGGCTTTGGAAAATCTGTCCCTGAAGAAAGCTCTGTGGAGCAAGTGCTCATGACGAGGAAAAGCCCCTCGGGCTCCATGGTGGGGGTGACAAACAGGGACGTGTGGCAGACCCCATCGACCCGGGGCTCGGGGATATGCACATTGTCCTGGCCCCGAAGGAGCAAAACGCCCTTTGTTGGGGGCACCTGGGACAAAAAAAAAAAAGAAAAAACAAAAAGAGAATTCGGACAAAAACCCAAATCCCCCCCCGGCAGCCCCTCAGCCCCCGCCCGGCCGGGGGAGGAGGCGGGGGGGGGGGGGGGGGAGGGTTGTAGCAGCATCTCCATGGCGACAGTGACGTCATCTCACCCTGGATCTCATTGGAGGAAACCCCGTGGCCCCAGCCGCAGCCCACGGGCCAACCGAGCTTTGCGCCCTGCCCGCTCTCGCCCCCGCGGCGGCGGCGGCGGCGCGCTGCGCTCCCATTGGCTGCCGGGCGGCGGAGGGGCGGGGCCGGGCGGCGAAGCGAGGCGCTGATTGGCCGCGTGGGCGCGGGCCCAGCAGCGGCTAGGCTTGCCTGCGCCGCCGCCCTTCAGCGCTGCCTCCCTCCCTCCCTCCCTCCCTGCGTCCCGCCCGCCCGGCCCGGCAGCGGCTCCTTTCTCTCCGCCACCGCCCCGCGCCCGGCAGCCCCGCGGCCGCCGCCCGCCCGGCCCGGCCCGGCCTCGCCTCAGCGCAGCGGCCCCTCAGGTGAGCGCGGCGACCCCGCGGCCGTTGTTGGGGCGCCCGTCGTGAGGCGCCCGTCGTGAGGCGGCCGCCGCCGCCGCCGCCCGGCCCCGCCTCGGCGTCCTCCATTTTGTGAGCGCGGCGCCCAGCGCTCGGCGGCGGCGGGCAGCGGGAGGTGCCGCCCGGCGGCGCCGCCATTTCGCACCCGGCCGGCCCCGCGGCTCCCTGCCCCCCCCCCGGCGCTCACCGCGGGGCCCCGGCCCTCCCGGAGGGGCTCTTGGGCCCTGCGGGGCGATGCCCGGGGGAAGCGGGGGGGACCCGGCCCTGCCCGGCCCCGCCGCCAGGAGGCGAAGCCGCCCCCGGCCCCGAGGCTGGGCGCTGCCTGGCGGCCACTCTTTGCTCCTTTATTCTTTTTTTTTATTATTCTTTTCCCTCAGGGAACGGCTTTAAGCGAGGCCCGCTTGGCTTGCGGGAATTGGGTAGCCTCCTCAACCTCCTCGATCCCTCTCGCGAGGGAAAGGTGAGGGGAAAAAGCCCGCCCTGACCAAGCGATGGGTTCTCAGCTCGCTGTGCCTTCCCGAGCCGAGTTTCCCGGCCGTCCTTTCCTTAGCAGTGGGTCCTTGAGACCGCAGCCGCTCCCCTCAGCCCTACGTGGAAGGGCGGGATGATCCCAGCCCATTTCTCCAAGATGGGCAGGGAGACACGCTCCCTGCATTCCTTCTTTTTAGGGCTCTGCAAGGGGTCATACAGTACAACATTCATTAGCATTTGATCCCGGAGTGATGGTCGTTGTCTCTTTTTCTTGCAGGTTTTGAGGTGCGTTCTCTCGTTGGGAGCGTGACGTCCCCAGCTTCTCCTGCCTTCGCTACCATACCTCTCCCGCCCCACTGCCAGCCACCATGGATAAGACCGAGTTGATCCAGAAAGCCAAGCTGGCTGAGCAAGCTGAGCGCTACGATGACATGGCCACCTGCATGAAGGCAGTAACTGAGCAAGGTGCCGAGCTGTCCAACGAGGAGCGCAACCTGCTCTCGGTGGCCTACAAGAACGTAGTGGGGGGGCGGCGCTCTGCCTGGAGGGTCATCTCTAGCATCGAGCAAAAGACAGACACCAGCGACAAGAAGATGCAGCTTATCAAGGACTATCGGGAGAAGGTGGAGTCTGAGCTCAGGTCCATCTGCACCACTGTGCTGGTGAGTGGGGATTTTTTTCTCTTCTGTTTTTTTGAGAGAAAGAAATAGGATTCGTGTATGGTGCTTTGTGAGGAGTAAGACTGGGAACTTGACTGGGGAATATGTGAAGTGTAAGGCCGGGGTAGGGGAAGTCAGTGCAGTAACTTCTGCAACTGTTACATGTGTTACCGTGAGGAAGGAGATCGTCTCCACCATGCTATGGGTGCCATATGTGCGGAGGTATTTGAGATATGTTCAGTTGCGTGTGAGATCCATTTTAGTTGGAGCAATCCATATGCAGTGTTGCACTAGGTTACCGCAGAGATGCTGAGAATTTAGGCTTGTGCCTGTTTGCTGTGGCTGCTTAGGTATTCATAAGATAAGATTAAAAAAAAAAAATTAGAATTACCTGAAGAAGTAAAGGGCTGAGCTAATAACTTGTTAAAAGCATCGTGCTCGCTTCATATACTATTTCATGTGAGGAAAAACACTCTTCATGGGGTCTTTAAGAGACACTTTAGGATTGGGGTTTTTGTGTGTGCGTGTGTGTATATATAGTGATTTTATGGAGTAAGACATCTTCACTGGAAATGAGAAGGAATGTGTAGAAATTGGCTTTGTCAGATTCAAGTTGATGTCTCAGGGGTTCTTCAAGATGAATTTGCAGTAATTGTGGACTAATGTAAAACTAAGTTTTGAAGACAGGTGTAACAGACCTGAGCGTGCACCAAAGCCCAGGAATAAATCTATGTACAAGCAGCAGAATTCCACATGCTAATGATAGTGAAAGCCGTATTGCAGTGCAGCAGGAGTGGTACAGACCTGTGTCAGCAGTGTGGAGGGTGCTGGACCCTGTTCTGCATGACCAGGGCGTTCTGGCTGCAGGAAGCTGCACGTGTGTAATGCAGTAGTAATTGCATGGCAGACCATCTTCAGTGGTTTGCTCCTCTTAGTTTAAAAAAATGTAATTTTTTTATATCTAGTATTGTAACCATGAGAACAGGAAGAAGCAAGTCTTTAAGGAAATCAATAAGTTTTGAGGTAAATGTATCCTAAATTGGGCTAGGAGACCTGAATTGAAATTCGACTGGTTTGGAAGTAGCTGAATTTGCTTCTTGATTTGTGTTCTGGCTCGTGTACAAGGGGTGCTCTGGATTGTGTTGAAAATACCTGTATGCTTCCTTGTGGGCTGCCACCTGGGTTTTTCTCTAAATCAGTCACCATGAGTTGCCTTTGCTTGAAAATTATTTGGAGATAGATTAGTTTAACGAATCAGCTGAGTTAATTCCTGAACGTATTTAAGAATCCCCATCTTTCAGAGAAACTGTTTTACAGTTCTGGGCGTAGCTACGTTGCTAAAACTTCACCTTTGTGAAAATTATGCAACTTCTCACAGGAAATGAGAATCAGTGCCCCACACAAGATTCACACTAGACGGAGTGTGGTAGGGTGTCAGTGTGTATGCTGTTGTCATTCGTCTCAATCTCCTTTGGATTCACTTGGGAACCACGTCCTGGGGCCTGGCCGTAAAGCTCGTTCTTCAGGCTGTTCAATCTCCCTCTGTCCTTCTGCTAGGTAATAGTTCTTAGGAGGAGGTTGTGCACAAAATCTCATTGCTGTGCCATCCTAACAAGGAGCTTGTGCTTCTGGGGGGAGAGGGAATGCCTCTGAGTGATAAAGGCAGTGAGCCGTATCACCCAGTGGCTATACTGAAATATTCAGCCGTATCAAAGGGTGTACGGCAGGTAGCTTGGGAGCTGTGCTAACACAGACATTTAATGTCAGGAAAGCAAGCTCTTCCTGTCCTAGCTGACTTCTTCTCTACATTCTAGTCTTTTTCCCCCGTTACCAGCCGTGGCCTGGTTGGCAGCTTCATCCTTTCCTCCTTGCCTGGAAGGCTGCAGGAAGTAGTGAAGACAAACCTCCAAATCAGCATGCCTTTCCTGCTGTGCCCTGCTGGCAAAGGTGTGCCGCCTCTGCTGGGAGGGGATGACAGTTTGCTACTGCAAGCCTCCACGTTGTTACTTTCCCTTTGAGCACCGTGTGCAGTTCTGTGCTCCTTCTTTCCTCCTCCGTCTACCTACTGCTCCTACGATCCGTGAGTCAGCAAGAGAGAGGCTGAAATGTGCAGGCACCACAAAAGATGGGTCTCTTAAGGCTGAGCCACAGAGTGCTTTTGACTCCTTCTTCTTTGAATGGTAATTCCTTATTTACTAATCCTGTAGTAACTGCTGCCAGCTCTTTAGATCTGCAAACTTGACTCTCAAGGATCCTTCCTTAGTTCTAGGAAGGCAGCTAAACTGAAGCAACTGCTGGCAAATAGCATGGAAAGGTTGCTTGTCAGCTGCAGTATTTGAATTTAGCAAGGGTGGATGTTGGGTGGAGTGTGGCTGCTGTTAGTCATACTACTAGCAGTTTTTTTCAAAAGTTTTTTTTTTTTGCTTACTGGTGTGGCACAGCTTTTCAAAACGAAGTCTCTCTGCTGTTGTAGAAACCTTCATTTAGAAATACTTGTGCTGGTGTTACGAGATCCTTCTGATTATTGATTAAAAAAGCAGTAACTGTGAATCTACAATTATTTTTTTTCCTGTAAAGAGTGCCTCAAACTAATTAAAGGCACTATTTTAGGCCATGGTTTGATAAGGAACTTAAATTCCATCACCACTAGAATATAGCCATCCAAAATTAGGTTGATATATATATATATATATAATCAAATATATACATAATATGTGCATAATATATACCTGTGTGCGCATATGCATAACTACATATTTACTAATTATGTAATGAGTGCACGCTCAGTGGTCATGGTAAGATATTCCATCTGATGCCAAGCAGTGGAGACGTTTCTTTAATTGTCTGCCTTGCGAGTAGCTGCCGATGTGATCTCAGTGCTTTTAACTGCTCATTGTATGACTGGTCTTTCAAGTGAGAGTGGCTCTTTAATGAAGAAATGGTATGACTGTCAAACAACCTGCATGAAGTGCTTTATTTGAAAGGTACGCTAGCAGGTTTTATTGAAGTTCCTGTATTGATTGACTAATTCTTCGGTAATGTAGAGAATTAATATTGAATTGTCCCTTAAGAATCACGGTCCACATTGTTCTTGAAGCTCTCTTGTTCCTGGGTAAATAAATAGGTTGGCAACTTTACTTTTTTCAAGGTACAGATGAACTAGGTTGCTTCATACGCTCTGAGAACAAAGTTCACATTCCCTTAAGTTCTGTGAGTGGTCTGAGGCAGGGATACTAGATGTAAAAGGGATGGATGTGCCAACAGCTTGTGCATGATTAATGAAAAAATGTATGAAACTTGGAACAAAGAATGTATAATACCAGGCTGATGCTTTATTTTGTGGATACCCCATGACATTAGTGACTTCACATTTTCCAAAAGGGGTAACTTTTGAAGGGGAGCCCCTGTGGGGATGCAGAGAGGGACTGGTTTGAAAACCTCAGTCCCTTTGCACATCAATAGCTGGCTAAATGTTCAAGTTCCTTCATTCTTTAGGTAGAACTAGTACGGTGGAAAAAAGACACCAACCCTTGACTGGAAGCAGTTCACCCTCCACCTGCAACGTGGGGTTTTCTTCCATTGTGCTCAGCATGTTGCATATGGTCAATGTCTTGGTCCCAGTGTGGTTTGGGCTCTTCATGGAGCAATAGAAATTGAGATTTGATGACTATGTGCTTATGGTTTAAAACTTGGAGAAGATGCAGTGGCTAAAGTTTTATTAAGGCTTGGAAACAGCTGTGTGTTTACTCCTTATGTCTCTAGCTGAAACTCAAAAGGTTTTTGATCTGCTTTTAAATTTCTGCAGGATAGCTACATATATGAGGTTCTCTTTGTTGTTTTCAAACTTTTTTTTTTAGGATATCCTCTGCAAAAAGTCTTATGTAGCACTGTCAGACCCAGTATTCCTGGAAATGAGCGAGTGCACTGTGAGCTTCTAGAAATGGACTTGCAGTAACATTACCCGTGCTCAGGACACTTTTCTGTGCCCCATGGCGGTGTCCGCAATAGTCTTGAGCTGTAAGGTCTATCTTATTTCAATTTTTACTGTCTTAAGGTTGAGAGGATGCTTGTAAATGTTTGATCTTCAGTGAGATTGCAGGGCTGATTGTCGAAAGCCCGGCGCAGCGTATTGCTCTTGCCAGCTCCCCTTTCCTTCCTTCCTTCCTTCCTCCTCCCCCCAAGGTTGCAGTGCTGTTAATACTTCTGCTTTGTGTAATTAAAAGACTAAGTGCTAATAATAAGGGTGAAATCTATATCCATTTCTTGTTTTACCCCCTTTGTAGATCTCTTCTAGAGTTAATCCCTTTAATTAAAAAGTCAAAAATCAAACCACATATTAGAAAAGGCTGCTTTTGACGTGACCTTCAACAGCACAACTTCAGAGCTTCATTGGAAATGGAGCAGTGCAGAAGCCAACAGACTCCTTATGTGAACTAAAATACCTGATGTTGGATGATGAATACGCTTTGAACATAAGCTTCTTCTTCACCACTGTTACCTTTGACCTACAAAAAAGTGAAATCTTGACTTTTATTTTATATGTAGTAGTCTGTTAGGTTGAGTAAGTGTGAGCTTTGGGCTACGATGTGAACAATTCCGAATTCCGTGTCCTGTCAGTTAATCCTCTTTCTCTGCTTGCCTATTCTACATGAACTGCCAAAATGTAAGCAGCAATCCATAATGTTGTAGAGGTGAAACTGGCAGCTGAGTAAAAGGATATTAGAGTCTTTTGATGCCGGGGACGATGCAGGATGCAGTTTTGTTCCGAAGATCAGATACACTAACCACTGAACTTAATGCTACTTTTGGACTCGAATTAGTTGTCCCCATAGTAGTTGGGACAGCATCTCAAGCAGTTTTCTGCCTTCTTTAAATTAAAGCAAATGCTGTTGACTCATCCTCATTAAGTAACTGACTAAAAAACTACCTACTTCATGGCTCAAAGCCAGCCCGTAGATTGGGAACACTGCTTTTTGGCAAATGCACAATTGCGGAGTTAGCATTAAATGAATGTTTTAAGTTCAGATCGTGAATTCTAAATTTAACTTATTCATAGTTGTTCCTTGTATTGTGACATTTTTTTTCCCTTTGTTAGAATCTGTTGCTGGAGTACTATGCTTCCCTGGGAGGAAAACTGAATCCACCTCTAGGAAGGTTACAGAAATAAAGCCTAGGATGCACTGAGGTTCTTGAAGCAGCTGAAAACTGTTAGAGCCCAACTAAAAATAGTTCCAGGAATTAAGGTGGTAGCTGAGGCCTCCATCGCACGCAGTCATCACTTGCTGCATGCCCCCCACACCCTCCACCGAGATGCTGAATTTCTAAAATACATCGAAGTGGTGAAAGATACGAGATAAATGGCTGCAAGGTATCCTGTCTGAGGTTCTGAAAACTTGTGCCTCTATTTGTGCATGCAGTGTCACTTCCTTTGTCAGAAGCTACTGGGGTGAGTTTAGATCACTGATTTGATATGCATGGTTATAGCAATCTTGAGACCGGGGTTAATTAATGTCTGGTGAAGGTTGGAAAGCATGAAAGTCAGCTTGTCTGTTCTTAAAAGTTTTGAGAAGTGATCAGCACCACTTCTGCAAAGTCACGCCTGCCAACAGCTCTGAAAGACCTCTCCTGAATGTTATCATCCTGTGAGAAGCAGGATGTGGAGTAATTGAAAATAGGAAATCATACTGCTAATGCAGGTGACCCAACTGTTGAAAGTAGGGCAGCCAAAGCTTCATCCATCTCCAGTGTCAGATCCATTTTTTAATGAGGTTAAGCTATAAATTAACTAGCATGGCTGTAGTCGAGGCTATTAAAGCTTTGTTTGTACTGTACCGCAGTCTACTTGCACGTTGAGAATTATTAAACTTGGTGGAGGTCATTTATTGCCTTGGTGGCCTTGAGCAAATAGGATGTACTCACTAGCTAGTACTGGACAACCAAGGCACAAATTTATTCTGTTGATGCAGTGACGCTTTTAACACACTTTTTAAAATGACTATCATGATTACCTGCCAGCCAGGAAAGATGCCAGTAAGACAACTACATTAGGTAATGATACAGTGGATGTCTTTCTGAAGTAAAAAGAAGTCTGTATGTTGAAGAGACAGGACAGGACCCTGGACTTCTGTGCTCAGCAGTGGGGAGTATCAGGCATTCGGAGGGAGGCAGTGAGGAAAACTGAGGGGCAGGGATGGTAAAAAGTCCGTGGATGTACTTTCTTTATGAGTTGGCTAGGTGGAGGTGTTTGTTAATGAGTTATATTCTCTTGTTTGTGTAGGTCTTGTTCCTTCTTTCACATTACACTCCTGGTCTTTGAGCCTGATGGGCTTACTGCCCCTAGATGTTACTTGCTGTTAGTGTTCAAGTGCTTTTGAATTTAACAGCAAACACAAAGCTAATTTTATCAGAGGCTAACTAGCTAAGGTACATAGACTGTTCTCGAACGCTTGTGGCGCCTAATTTCACACAGCTACACTGAGTTCATGGGTCTGGTGTTTCCAGGTTCCTCCTCATTCTTCCTGTGTCCCAGGAAGCCAGAGCCAGTATCAGAATGCTCCAGCGGAGCACGCAGCTGCCTTGTGAGCTTGTAACTTGCTAATTCACTTCATACAGCTGAAGAACAGTTTGTGTGAACTGGGCGCCATAGACATAGCAGGCACTAAAAATAATTAAAGTGCTGAGTTTCATGTCCTGTGGTTCTGCACGCCCAGCGAAACATACGAGGCATAAAGACCTGTGAACTGGGAGGTCCTGAATTAGCTGTAATCTTGCTTGTGCCTTGTGCTTAATTTGTAAAAGGAATGAAGTGTTTGAGTTCCCAATTTCTGACCTTGAGGAAGGTCTTTACCTTGCTCTGGTGATCTTTGTCTGGTCTTTAATACATACAGCCCATCTGCTGAGGCAGTTGGGTATAGGAACCACGGTAGGCTCTGGAAACAGAAAGCTCTTTTGGCTCTGTTACTAAATTTTCCAAATACGCTGGACACTGCCTTATCAGGCTGACACCCTCGTATTTCCTGCATAAAACTTCTTCAGGAAGTTTTTATGTTGAACACTCTTTGCAAAATTATTGTAAGCAGAAATTGTCTTGAAGTGGAAGCAAGCAGGCAGGGCCTGAGCACCAAAGTCAAGGTTCACTTGCTGTGGGAACTTGTTACAACAAGGTTATCTGGAAAGTTGGCTTTTAGCTCTCAATCTTAGAGGATAGGCTTCGTAGCTGGAGCTTGTCTGTTTTGTGGAATAACATATTACTGGCATGTTGCTGATAAGCCAAATGAAAAAAACATGTCTGTATTTTTTGTTTCCTTCAAGTTAATATAAAGCTGAACAGCATAAAAGGCTTTTCCAGCAGCATAAAACAATGGGAGGGAAGGACATCTAAATTTTATTACATTTCTGGATTTTGGTCATAAGAAGCCTCTGATCTAGGGCTCCCAAACAGCAGAACTGAAGCAAGTCAAACTTGGATTGCTACCCTGCAGGGTTCATTTGATAGCATGAAAGGCTGGCTTTAAAAATGAGATACTCAGGAGCAACTTAAACCCCGCTAGCTCCTGCTTGCTGTTGTTCATTTTGAGAATTTAGTCTTGTATTTCAGTAACTTCGGAGCTTCTGTAGCTGCAAAGCACAAATATTTTTTAAATAGAGATTTCAAACAGACTTGGACTGCTTGATTCCATTGTATTATGGGAGTTGACAAATGGAGGACGCTGGAAGAAACTTTTAGGTGGTCAGGGTTCTGAAGGGAAGGACTTGTCAGTGATACGTGTTTGCTAAGGGGAAAATAGCACTTGAAGTATTTGGAGGAATTAGAAATCTGGAAAACGCAATCATGGAAGAATGCTAGAATCAATTTGAGATAAATCTGTCGGATACTAAAAAAATTTCCTGAAAGCTTTGGCTGTGCTGTACAGCTGTTATTTCAGCAAAAACTGAAATTATTGAAAAATGGCTTTTTTTTTTGAAGACTCATTCCTACATTTGGCAGGAGGAGAACTGGAAAACTTTAGACCTCTTCCATAAAATCTTGAATAATCCTTGGACTTCGGGTTGTTGGTTTTGTGTGATGAAAATCTATAGAAAGGAGAAGTTGCATTTCCACACACTTCTAGTTCCTGGCTTACGTAGTTCTTTGGGGACCGTCTAACTTCTTGTTTTAGGAGGAATGTAAGCACTGAACGTAAATGCTGGATGAAATGAATCTTGGCCCCAGGTGGGAGTAGTGTGGGCAGGCGTGCTGCTGCAGCTGAAGCTTCCAATGCATCTGCTAAGTGGGATTCCAGATCCTTTGTTCAGGGCCAGTCCCAAATAATGACTGCCAGTTTTGAAAACTATGTAGACAAATACTCGGAACCAAATGGAAAAGGTGAATTAGATCACCCTCCCCGTTTCTGTGGCAGGTATGCGTGCCTCTGCTCTCAGCAGTGCTTTTGTCAGGTTGTCTTAAGCCATCGTAAGGCCAGGGCATAGGAAAGGCACAGACACGTCTTAACATAAAAACAGAAATACTCATGTCTTAGGAGGTCTGCTGGAAAACCATTCAATGTTCTCCCAAAAGGAGTCAGTGCATAGAGCTCGAATCCAGAAGGATGAAGAGCTTACTTCTGCTGAATTACGGGTTTGAAAGTAAAGTGATGGTGCTCTTGCAGCGGGGGACTCTCCCTTTCCTGTCAAGAAACCAACTGGTGAATGTTAAAACACACCTGGGTTGCAGTGAGTCACTCTGTGGACTTTGGAATGACTGATTTCGACTTGAAACAGTCGAGGAGCCTTAATACCAATTTACTAGGTGATTAAAACAGGCAGTCATTTTTGAGTACAAGCATTACTGAAAGGGCTGAGCCTGTGCTGATGGTGGGTGATGTCAAACGGCTTGGAACACCCGATATTTGGACTGCATGAAGTTGCAGGTGATAATTGTCTTAGGGGAATGTAGCGGTCTGAGCCATGTCACCAACTTCTTAGCTTTATTTTTTTTGAGTGCAGTTGGTAGAAACCAGTTCCCTGTGTGCTGCTTATAGGTGACTTTCCTCACATTGGATGGGCTTTGAGAAATGCTTCAGACTGGAGGCTTTTTCCAGGTATTTTGTATGTTGTAGACCTGGCTGAATTTATGTAGTGTCACACACTTCACGTGGCATGTCTGTTGGCTTCGAGCTGCTTGCCTTCCAGCTGAGACTGAGTGTGGTGTCGAATCCATGTTCGGAGTGGTGAGTTAACCTGCTGGAAAAATAAAGTGGTGTTGACATGCGCTCTGCACGCCAGTTCCTTTTTTAAGGTACCTTGCATCAAAAATAGATTTTTTTTGAAGCGGTTTCTTCACTGGCGTGTGACCAGTTGGCTTGGTGGGATTTGGCCAGTGAGCCTCTGCTGTTACAGGCAAGTGCACCACTAAGTAATGAGATCCTTGCTCTCACCTGTGTAACATCTGTTCTGGTGGCTAGCTTCAATACTTACAATAAATAAAACCTTAAAGAAAGTTGAGTGTCAGCTTGGGAAGAGAAGGGATGCCTTGGAAGCACTAATAAACTGAATCTAGGCTCTGAAAGACCTCTGAAAATAGGTACTCCGGACCGGTAGCACCTCTGCTGGCAGAGCTGAAGAACGTTTGGCCAGCAGAGAAGTTGTGAGCAGCTGAAGTTGAAGCTGGTCTCTTTTTATTCCATGGGGTTGGACTTTTTCCATCATGGTGTTGGGTTAGGAAGGAGGAATACCAAGTTTTTAATAGTATATGCACAGATACTGATGAGTTTATTTTTCTGACAAAGATTGTCCAATTTTGTTGGATTTTCTTTTCTGTAAATGATTTTTTTGTCATACTAGTCAAAGCCTAGCACAGAATTTAGTCTTAAATTGCTAAAACATGAAAATACAAATTGCATCCCCACAAACTATTATCATATTTACTTCTAAAGAACAGCATTTATAATCACATGCCCAAGAGATGGCAGTGGAATAAGTTTAAAATAACTTGAAGTAAGATGCATGGGTGAAAGAATGTTGCTGAAGCGGTCCTACTTGAAAAATGGAGCTTTATTTAAACTTTATTCACAAAACCCTGTGCCAGGGTTTTGAACATCAGCATGCTTCTTCCTAAAGATCAGGCAGCAACTTAAGCAGTTTATTTTTGGAAGCAGACTTTTGGGGGATGTCGCTACTTAAGATGTCTTTCTGATGGAGCAAAAGCAATGATGTACCATGCCAAGTTGGTGATAAAAGGCAATGCAGATCTCTCTGTTAAATAACTTGGGGATGGTGATGTCGATGCTTGTGACGGGCTTAGGTCATGTCTCAGTGGTGGCATCGTAAATATTTTGAGTTAGGAATTTAGTTTACCATGCTGAGAACTTCTTCTGAAGGTGCCTAGGCGCACGATAACTTGGTAACTTCAGCTTGCTTTGAAAAATAGACCTTAAACTACTTGTGATCAGTAGCTAATCTCTGGAGCTGATCTGGTTCGTGTTCATCCTCTGGTACTGAACTGGGGAACGTGAAGAATGTAGGTATTAGTTAATGGCATTGGGATATATGTGTACGTTTATATTGATGGATTTCAGAAAGTCACGTATTAGATGATGCAAGCGCTGGAGGCAGTGAATGTTTCAATGTAGTACACAAGAATATATTTTCTAAAACTCATCTTTGCTGTCAAGATCTGTTACAGCCACGGATGTGGGAAGAGAGAAGTACAGATCAAATAGCAGGAACTATTTCTCTGCCACTTGAACACGCCACACAGTTAAGCTGTACAGAAGGTATTTAGTGAGTGTTGTGGTTGAACTTGATGTTTCAGTTGGGCTTGCCTTTAAAACAGAGTTGGTCTGGGGTACGGGTGATGTTCCTGAACACCAGGCAACAGAAAACATGTGGAGTGTGGATGGTACATGAATTGTAGGGCTGTGTGTGTGGTGCATGTAAGGAAAGGCTGACTGGGTGCACACACAACAAATAATTACGAAGGAGCTGTCTTGAGGGAGCTGCTTTGTCTATCTCAGGTACTCCAAGTAGAGATACGGCTGGCATATTCCTTCAGGGCTTGCTCTTCACAAAGCTGAAATGATAAGGAAGTGATGAGAGCAGATGAACTCAATGTTTCTGGCTCAGGTGAGTCGCAATGGCCTGATGCTGTGACACTGTTAAACATTGTTACTGCTTAAGCAGGGAGGGAATAGATAGTAAAAAAGGGTATCGGTTGGGAAGGAGCAAAAAGGAGAACTGGAGAAGGATGGAAAAATGCAATTGAAATGCAATTTTCTCTTGGCATGGAAAGGAATAAGTCCCCAGATGGGGGGAGAGAATGTCACAATGAATTTCAGCTTTAAGGGGGGAAGAAGGGGGCTGTTGCCAGGTTCCTGGCTGGCTTCTTCAGGGAACTGTTCCAGGGACCAGTAGCTCATGTTGCTGGCATCTCTTTAAGAAACAAATAAAGCCACCCTTCCGTAGGAGGGAGAAGGTACGTCGTCTATGGGAATGCCGTGATAGTGGGAGGGAAAGTGTCAGCACATTGCAAAGGTAGAAGTGAATTAGGACATGTAAGCAACACAAATGGGGAGGGAGAGGGGAGCTCTTGTCCCAACACGAGAGGACCAGCGTGCCACTTGAGAAGAACATCGCAATATCAAGGAAGCGGCAGATACCGGCAACGAATTGTCACCATGCAAACCTACTCCAGTGCAGTGACGCTGAAAACAAACGGTCTGATTTGAGAACAGACTTCTGACTCCCGCTGCTTCGTGCTGCTCGTGGTTCTGAGTCGCCCAGCAGCAGGGCAGGCCGGTGGCAGACAGCTCAGGTGCAGCTCGAGCATCGTGTGGCTTTTCATGGAAGTATCTAAGGCACCTTTTGCTTCATAGAGCAGGTAACTGCTGGTTGGTCAGGCCTCGATTTAGAAGGTGCTAAGAGCAATCGCAGATCTTAATCGTGGTGGCAACTGTATTTTGGTATATAATTTTCTAACCCACCTAAAATAAGATGGGCACATTTGTTTTATATGAAGGCAGACTGCCGTGATACGAAACTGTCAGAATCATACCTGTGGGAGTGCCTGACTCTGTCTTCAGGTAAAATTTTTCACAAGAAATTGAGGTGGCTGAGGTCTCCCTCATTGTTCAGACTACCAGTTTCCATTTTTCCTATTATAAAGATGCGAGTTCGTGACTGACTGCTGTCTGATGGAAAGGCAGAAACCCCCGAGCGGGGGAAGATAAAGAACGGATGTAGGAAACCTTGAGTTTTCTTGGCTATTACTGATTGCAGCAGTGTCGAGGACTGTCTGACAGTCCTGATAAATGATAGAAAATCATTTATCTTACCCTGCATATCTACTGTCACTGCCCCACCAACGTTTTCCATTTATTAGAGGGGAGGGTGAGATGGATGGTGAGACATGACAGTGATATCCTGAGATGAATGGCTCACTAAGTCTACCAAATACATTATAGATTTGAAAGAGTCTGCATGGATAAATTAGCTTTGCTCAGTCTGGTTTTATTTTCTTTTGCATCCTACATGATTGATAAACAAGAAATCTTGTTCCATTTAAGGCTGTTTTTAAAAAGGAAGAAGAAAAAAGGCGCAAATCTGGAACTAAGATGCTCTGCCCTAGCTGATAGAGGCACAGAGCTCTTACCAAGGGGTTGTGGTAAGGATTTAGGAGGCCCTAGAGATGAATTGGGAGTGGGAGCTGCTGTCTGGGCAGCTCCGCTCCTCCAGCTGAAGAGCACGTAGGAAATCCATGTATGTAACCCGCTCTTTGCTGTCTGAGAAACTGCAGTTCATTCCAAGCGGCAGCTTTTTTCTGAAAGATCCTTGGACGTCTGCACAGAATCAGCAGTTTTCAGACGTGCATGGTGCAGGCAGCACTTCGAGGATGCACCAACACACTGTATGTATCCCTCCGTAAGGCTCCCCTACCATCAAGGGAATCAACAGCTCCTCCAAACGTAGCGTTGCCCACAAACTCACCTTGTGTGTGCTCAGCTCCTGTGTCTGGGTCATTGATAAAGGCACCGAAGAGAGCTGGCCCTAAAAGTGAGTGCTGGGGAGCACCACTGGTGTCTGGCCACCAGCCTGACACGGCCCCGTTTCCTACAGCTTAGAACCTCACCCGCCAGCGAGCTGCTTGCCCATCGTATTGTGTACCTGTCAGCTGTGTACTGGGCGTTTTGTGCGGAAGGATACTGTAAGAGGCAATACCAAAAGCTTTCCTAAAACCCCAAAAACTGGCATCTCCTCTCTTCCATTCATCCACCAGGTAGGTAACCTCGCCACAGAGGGATATGAAGTTAAGAAGGCCTGACTTTCCCTTCCTGAACCCATGTTGCTTTTGAGTGATGACTGCATTGTCTTTCAAGTCTTTTTCAATAACTCAGAATAATCTTCTCCATACCTTTACCAGGCACTGAAGTGAGACTGACAGGCCTGTAATTACTCGCGTTCTCTTTCTTGCCCTTCTTGAATAACATTTGTCAGCTTCCAGTCAACTGGAACCTCTCCAGATTCCCAAGACCATTGGCAAATAACTGAGGGATGTCTCAGTAATATTGGCTAACTCCTTCAGTACCCTGGGATGAGTCTTATCAGGCCACATAGACTTGTGTGCATTCAGCAGCAGCAAATCCTGCACAAGTTCCGTGCCAGCGGGAGCTTATCCCTCCCGTGCTTGTCATCTTCCAGCCCAGGGCCCATCACGGGTGTTAAAGACGGAGGCAAAGAAGGCATTACATGTCTCTGGACCCCACTGACCTCAAAACCAGATTCCCAGGGCACTTCACGAAATAGTTCCTTGAGCAGCCTAAAGCCTTCTGTCCCCAAATCCAAGGTGGCAGCTCTGCTGGCAGGTTTTTTCCCCTATCACCAAAGAGTTTAAACTTGAGCATTTCCTGATTGCAGTGTCCAAGACAGCCACCAGTCATCGCTTCAGCCGCAAGACTTTCTTTGTTTCCAAGCAGGTCTAGGAGGACACCTTTCTTGGTCAGCTCCCTCGATACCTCTATCAAAAAATTATCTTCAGCGTGCTTCTGGAGCTTCCTGGACCTGAGCAGGGAGTGAGCTGACCCTTCTTGTTCCTCTTGTTGATCCCTCACAGGGCACGCGCTGGTGTTAGCACACTTCCAGTGAAATTGTGGAGCAGAGTGAAAGCTGTCACCAGCACGTCATCCCTCAAATATTGTCCTGCCATCCATTGCTTATCTCGAATAAGCCTACTTTTATCTCCTTTCCCCTTCGAACCTCTTTTGAAACTCTTTCAATCAGTCCTGCTAACTCATGAGAAAAAATCCTTCTCCCCCGTTGAGAAGGGTGAATCCCTGCACGCCCCAACGAGCCTGGTGTGTCGCATAGATCATCCCATGGATGGAGAACCCCAAATTCTGTTGGTGGCACCAGCCTTGGAGCTTGAAAAGCTGGGTCCGCCCACTTCTTTTCATTTCCTTCCCTATTTCTGGAAGGAGAGGAAAATACTACCTGCATTCCTGATCCCTTCGCCAATCTCCCCAAGGCTCTGAAGTTTCTTTCGGTGACTTTTGGACTTAACCATGGTAATTTTTTTTTCAGTACCCTTGTGAAGAAGAAAGAACAGAATAATCTGAGGGCTGAACCAGGCTAGGAAGCTTCCTAGTAGCGTCCCTACCCTGAGCCCAGGGAGGCAGCAAGCTTCCCCCCGAAAGATGGGTGCGATCAGTGGATCGCTGCATCGCCACCTCAGATTTCACAACTGTTTTGTGGCTGGTGCAGACATCTATCTGAGGAGAAAAGCGTCAGGAAAACAGCGAGGCAGAGACAAAACGTGAAGCTTTTCTTGCTGCAGAAACCTGTAGGGTGGGAATAACTCATTGTAAGATGTGGATGACTCACGCGAAATAACAGTATTAATACGTGGTTGTACCAGCCATCTGCCTACACCGCCTTAATTCTTGTTTTGAAACACAGCTCAGGTTTTGCTGCTGCTTCCAGAACACCAACGAGCTGTGCTGCTCGGTACCTTTGTGCAAGCCCTTGCGTACACCCCACTGTGAAATGTGGAATTTGTGTAACTTTTTATATGTTTATATTGTATAACTTTTTTTAGTTGGTGTCTAGTCTTTGGCAGTGTTTTTCTATGGAGGCTTCTATCCCAAATTCACTCCTTTTCAGTAGTGCTACAGTTACAAGTTGATTTTTTTTTTTCCCCTAGAAGCTTACGGTTCCTTGAACTTAAACGGCACCTCAGTACTGCTTTGTGAGTCTGGCTACGTGTTCCTGTAAGAAACCTCTTACTAGCCACAGCCTGCAAGCTTTGTGGAAACTTTCTGCTGCTTTTATGACCTGTTTATTTTCCAAGTAACTGAATGCAGATCTTTATCACTTAAATTCTTAGTGTAAAGCTGCTCTGGGTATTGTGGGGCTGCCTAGAGCGTGTTGGAGCTCATTGGCATCTCTTGTAAGTTCCAGAGAGCGTGGCTGCGCTGGGGTAATGAGGTAGGTAAAAATCCCTGGGGCTTGGGGACAAGGAGGTCAGCCAGAAAATATTCTTTCTCCCCGTCAGTTCTCTGAAGCACCTGAGAGCCGAGTACTGCTGTGGCTGGGGGAAAATCCGACACTTCTGCTTCCCTTCTCCTCCACCCCTACCTTGCAAAGGCTAGCCTTGCAGAGAGCCTTCCCTCATCTTGCTGGAGGCTGGCAAACCTGGCCCCGGCCGCCAGGAAGGAGAGCTGAGGGCAAGAGGAGCAGCGTGAGCGAGCGGTGGCCCAGGATGGTGCTGGAGAGCAGGGCGCAGAAGCGAGGGCTGTGCCTCCCTGTGCTGCTTGTGGCGGGGCTGGCTGCGGGGAGGCGGCTCAGAGGTGCTTTCTTGCAAGTCTGAATGCAGCTTTTACAGAAGATGGCACGGTTATTCTTCGTAATTCTTTTTTTCCTGTGAAGTAGAATGAATTCTTATTTATAATAGCTTTGACAATTAATGCATAGGGTTTCATTTTTCCAGTAAAAGCTTACTCATTTCAAACAGTGGTTTCAGAATTCTCGTTTTAAAAACATTCTTGAAACTATATGCCAGTAAACCTTGTCTGTTACTTTTTCTGCAGTCTGATCATTGTAATATAGTATCTAGCTTTGTGGATTTGCACGGTTTGTTTAAATGGCTTATCTAAAATGTTCTTTAAACTCTTCCCTTTCCTTCCCCCTCGTAATTTGTAGCCAATATGAGGCCATCCAAAGTTACTGAAGAGAAGAAAAATAAATTGAACTTGGTTTCAGTGTAGTTTGTAATAAGCTCATGTTGTCCGTTTCTTTTTTCCTTCAGGAGCTGTTGGACAAATATTTAATAGCTAATGCAACTAATCCAGAGAGCAAGGTATTCTACCTGAAGATGAAGGGAGACTATTTCCGATACCTTGCTGAAGTTGCCTGTGGTGATGACAGAAAACGTAAGTACCTTGTGATCTGCAGGTCTTCAATAGTTAATGACCTTCTGTTTTGAGCCAGAGGGGAGGGAACAAATGAAATACACATGTCAATATCTTCGTCTGAATTTATGTGAAAGTTAGCAGCGTGGGGACAGGCTGTGTTTGAGTGGGGATCTCCAAATGTTCGCGTAGATAAAGTAAGAATAGACCTTAAACATGGGATTCAAGGGAATTTTGGCTGGTGTTCTTGCCATCTACCCTAAACTTCTGGACGGTTGTCTAACAGCATTTATTTAGAGCTTCTGGAAATCAATTTAGGTAAAAGTCTGTGAACATACTGGATGTTGGCTGGTTGTATTTCTTTATTAAAATAAAGTTGTTGAGGAAGAGTTCTCTAACAATTTTTTCACTACTTAAATGAGTCAAGTCCTGTCTATAAATTGTAACCGTTAAAGCGTGAGGCAGACTCTATTGTAGTCCTCTGACTAAGATCATAAATAAGTAACCATTACTAGCTCAGTATAACCTGGAAAAAGTGTGAGCTCACTTGGAAGTTGCTGGTAGGGATAACACACCCCTGTAATTTTAGTTTGCCCTTTTGGACCAAGCAGAAAAGGCCTGGAAAACGTCCCAGCTGGTAGTGTCATTTGATATTGGGCATCCTAAAAATGCGATTGGAACATGTGCATAGGTGGTCTGAAGTAACTCAAAGCTCTTCTGGGGAGTTTTTTAACTCTATGTTGAGGATGTGTTGAATTAAGTATCAGAATTATCTTGCTAGGTGCCAGGCACTGTTGAGATGTTTAAAAACTCATGGTACGGCATAAGCTAGGGATGTCTTTTTGTGTAAAAAAGCAAAATTAGTCCTGGAGCGATGCTGTGGCACAGAAAGGAGATAGATGGTTGGGAGCTGGCAGAGCTCTGAAGTGGCTGTCCCTTTGGGTTGGGCATGGCAGGCATCTGACAGTGTTGGCTAGTTTAAACTGCTTGAATTGCAAAGTGGGAAGATAGAGCTGACTGTCACTTAAAGAAAGGCTTTGTTTCCTTGTATTGTAAGAGGATTGAAGTTGAAAGATGAAAATACAGAAAACAGAGTGAAAAGTCTTTGCGTTAATGAATTGCTTTCAGAAATTTCTAACCTTTTGCCTTACTTAAATGACACCAGCAGGCCCGAGTCTGAAAGCCAAAGCCAAGTTGTCTTTTAAAATAGCTTTTTAAAAAAAAAATTCTTTTTAAAATAGAAAAATAGTCTTTTCCTTTTGTCTCAAGCAAGAGTTAAAAACCTTTGGCTGTCTAAGCAGAGAAATACCAGCTTATCTTGGCTGAAAAGACCGCACGTAAAGTGATACGGGTGCTGATACGGGTGCTTACTGGAGAAGAGGGACTGATTGATAACCTTATTAGTGGATTTTGGTGCTTTCCATTTGAAGAGCTTGTGTTACACGCTTTGCCATGTGTATGCTTTGTGCTTGCCTTTTGCAAGTTTCCCTGAGTTTTACTGCAAGCTTTTCTGATGCCCCATTTGTAAGCATCTGTTTGTTTTTTCTGCTTAAAATATGTCTTTATGTACTTAAGCTAATTTATTTCCTGTGTTTACTAGGCTTTTTGCCTTTATCTCGTTTTAAACAAATTAATAGTTCATTAATGTGTATTACATTGTAAATATTGAAAACTTCACTCTTATGAATACTTAACAGATTTTAATTACAAAACTACTTTTTTAATATTTTTTAGAGCACTTAAGGTGCTGTTCCTCAGAGAACTGGATTCTGAGTTCTGAGACTAGCTCTTCATGTGCTCCAGTCTATTTTCATTTGGCAGGCACGTTTAGTGCTACTGTTGGCCCTTTTGGTTGTCTTCCAGAAGAGAATCTTTACTAGACTGTGTATCGCTCCCAGTGCGTCTACTTTGCCCCGTTAACCTCTTTTCTCTGTGGCATTTCTCCAAGTTAATCTGGGTACGACCTTGTTTTTTTTATCTTGACCTCCTACTTCTCTCCACCCAATTTCTGAAGGCAGATTTTTCAAGAGCACGCAGTCTGTGTCTCCTAGACTTCCTCACAAAGAGGTAGTGCTGCACAAACAGCTGCCTTCTTTATGCTACGTGCCCAACTCACACACGAGCATCCTGTGAAGGGAATGAAGCAGGATCTCTGTAGGAAAAAATGTACAATTTTAATAACTGAAGATTGCATTGAATCAAAGGCTATAGGTTTGTATGTCAAGCTGAGGTACTGTAGTAATTTTTGATGTTTGTGTTTACCAACTTTTGTGTGTTTATCTGTCTTTTGGATACTGGTGCTCTGCAGTAGCTTAATCTGCCCCCTGTGGTTTGTCAGTGTGGTAGCTCTACTTAAAATGGGTTTCAAGTTATTGCCATGGTTTAAGGAAGAGGAGGCTTAAATGGAGGACTATTTAGTCTCCTGCTAAGGGAGACTTTTTAAAGACTGCTTTAAATGGTTATACCTTTTTAAAAAAAAAAACCAACAAATTACTGTTATTACAACCCTACCTAATAGTGAAACGTTTCTCCTTCTTTCAACAGAAACAATAGAAAACTCACAGGGAGCTTATCAGGAGGCGTTCGATATCAGCAAGAAGGAGATGCAACCAACACATCCAATTCGCTTGGGTCTAGCTCTTAACTTCTCTGTATTTTATTATGAGATTCTCAACAATCCTGAGCTTGCCTGCACACTGGCAAAGACAGTAAGTTGCTTTTTTCTTCTAAGCCCGGGGCAGTAGAAAAGAGTTTTTGCTTAAAATAATCTGAATGATGACTTCCTAGAGTTTATGCAGGAAATGACCCTATTTAACGTATCTGGTTTCCAAGCTCATGTTGTTAATGGAATTAAAGGGGTATGAGCAGGCTGTTTTTTACAGTGTGACTTAAATTTTAAGCCGCACTGCCTTTATGCCTCATTATAAAATTGACCAATTCATCACTAATTTCTAATGTTACACTTTTCTTTTAAAGCTGCCTTTACTGGTAAACTTAACTTCTGTTTTTTTAATGATCAGTCAATAGAGAGACTTAATTGCTCTTCATTGTTCCAGGCGTTTGATGAGGCCATTGCAGAACTCGATACACTGAACGAAGACTCATACAAAGACAGTACTCTCATCATGCAGTTGCTTAGAGACAACCTAACAGTGAGTTGAATTTTTATGTGCTATTTATTCTGTAGCCGTATAATTGCTTAAACTGAATTTGTGATGAAACGAAAACATTCAGCACAAAACACAGCACTGATTCTAGCTATTTACCCTGGTGTACCTTTTCAACTTACTCTGCATTCAAACTAAGTTATGATGTCAGCAACTACATGCTGTGTCATGCAGAATGACCTTATGGATAGTTCATACTTTTAATTTTTTTCTAGCCTTTTCAATGAAGGGGGAAAAGTGCGTTCTCAGCTATTTTAACATACAAAATAGGACAAGGAGTCCAGAAATAGTAGTTAGTGAGAATCCCCAACAGATCACAAAAAACTTCTTAACTGGTACCTCAGAAACAAAATGTCTTCACTTTTGTACATCCAGTGTGGCTTATATTAGTCAGTTTCCAGATTTCTTCATTAAAAGAAAAGGCCTGAAATTTCAGTATATTAAAGATAAAATGAGTTTGAGTATCATTGTAATGATCAGCTGTTTAAGAAAAGTGCCTAATGGAACCACTAGGCTCTTAAAATATGTAACGAAGGCAATTTTATAGAGAATATCCTCTCTGTGAATATTTGCTGTACTTGAAATTGCAGCAACATTTATAATTTTGCAATAGCCCTTCAGTAGAAATGTCTTTATTAGCATTGTAAAATGCTTTACTTCATTAATCGAAATGGCACTCTCTTAGGATCCAGACCTCTGCTTTTGAAATGAGTGTTATTCAGGAAGCTGTCATTAGGAGTTGTTGAATGATCTAGCATTAACGTTGTACCGTGCTATTAAGCACAAAAGCCTGGACTTGAGAACGATGCCTGTTCTGCCTTTAATACCTGAGGGGCAGAGCTGGTTGTGCCCTCTGCATGGGGAACCATTTCCAATTGCCCCTCCCGAAGCAAGTACTGGAAGCCGGGATTCTGCGGCTCCAGTGCGCTGATACTTGCAGAGATCCTTACATCTAATTGATACTTTTTTCTGTACAGTTAATAGTTGTCCCTCTTTGGAAGTAAATCTCCACTTCCAAAAGCTGACGCTGCTCTTCTTTTCTTTCTAGTTATGGACATCAGACAGTGCAGGAGAAGAATGTGATGCTGCAGAAGGTGCAGAAAACTAAACTGCACACGGGATGTCATTCTCCCTTTCCTTCTCAAGAAACCTTTTTACACGTCTCCATTCCTTATAGCTCCACTTGGATTTCCTATAGCAAAGAAAACCCATCCATGTGTATGGAAATCAATTTATAGTCTTTTCACACTGCAGCTTTGGGAAAACTCCATTCCTTGATTTGTGTTTGTCCTGGCCTTCCTGGTGTGCGGTTACTGCTGTAGAAAAGTATTAATAGCTTCATTTCATATAAACATAAGTAACTTCCAAACACTTATGTAGCGGACTAAAGTGTACCTGGTATTTAAAAACAAATCTGAACCAGTTCCTGCCAGTTGACTGTGTTTTATATTACAGTAAGATATGGAAATGTAGTTAATTGCAACTAAAGAGTGTTCCACATAGCTTTTAATTCTCCACATTCCCTTCTTATTATGCAGGGTTTCCTTCCCATAATTGACTTCCACATGCTACTGTGTATTCTTTTCGGTAGAGATGCAGAAGTATCAGGCCAGACAAAATTGAGCATTTCTAGTTTGAAAATTTATACAGGAAGCAAATCAATTTGTAATGTAATGCAGGAGCTTGCGTGTTTGAAAACAGGGGCTACTCTTAATTTTCAGTTGCTGCTGTTTAAGTTGATATCCCTTCCCAATAAAAGTTCACTTACACTCCTGCCTTTGTAGTTCTGGTATTCACTTGACTATGTATTAGAAGCAGCATGTTACTGCCGGAGTACAGGCAGTGCTTTTTGGCAGACTAAAGTGCATGTCATTTCTTAATACACTGGAATGGGAAAACCAATTGAAGTTCACATGTCCAAGTATAAAATTTAGTACTTTTCCATGCAGGTTTGTGCACATGTGAGAAGGTGTCAAGTTTGTCCAGTGATTGTTATTTAGAGAGTTCGGACCACTATTGTGTGTTGCTAATCATTGATTGTAGTCCCAAAAAAGCCTTGTGAAAATGTTATGCCCTCTGTAACAGCAAAGTAACATTAAATAAAATTACATTTTATAAACCACTTACTGTTGACTTGTAACAATTCCATGCAATTGCCTAAGGGCTAAAGTTAAGTATCTTGTGCTAGAAGTCGTTCTCAAATATAGTGCATACTTGTAAAAAGTCTGCTCTCAAACTCATGTCATGTTTGAACAATTTGCATTTTTGAAAATATCCTGGATAACTTTCTGTAGTTAATCTGACATGTGGACTTCTCAGTAACTAAATCTACTTGAGCTAATGGCTTCACCTTATTAATGACCTAAGGAAAAAAAAATAGCCCATTTCTTGTTCTTCTTCCCTGGATTGCAAATCCTATCACCTAAATTACGCCTTTTTTGTAATCTATTGAAATTCTCTGATCTGTCCCCCCATTTTTTTCAATGATGGTCATCATTATTGTTACGGTATTTCAGATACACTATTAGGAATGCCAAGGAATCTGTCCTCTAGCTCATTAGTTTGTGTGCTGCCACATCATAACCTGCTTTCTGTTGTTCTTAGACTGCTTTTAGTGTTACTGTTTCCCCAATTTTTGGAGCTTTTTGTAATAATGGATTGCTCTGCCTATGTTTTTTTCTTTTTTTTCTAGCTCACTTAAGTTTTTTTCTAAACCTCTACCTCTTAGTTCCCCATGTTGGTGGGTTTTTGAAAATATTTAACTCCTGTTAGTGTCCTGGCTAGACAGGATATGACGTTATGAAAAAGGACATACTGCTAGTCCATGTAGATTTCTGATGGTACATCTTCCACCTTCCATGTGTTTTGTTCATTCTTTTCAGTGTGCACAATGAGTATTCCGACAATAAAACTGTTCAGATTATGTATGCTTCAACTGACATGCATTGCTTTTTAAAACAAACAAATGTATCAGTTCCATTTTCTTCATGCAGTCACTTTGAATTGCTGTCAAAGTATTGTGTGGCAGGATTCTACATAAACTCATATGCTTCTTAATCGGTGTTTTGGTTTCATAATTTCTTTCCCTCCCCCATGCATCTCTTATTGATCCTTTGTTCCTTAAAGGTTTTTAACTGCTAAGTGCTCTCATTCTCCTGGAAAAATGTTTCAGTGCATACATGCTAGCAGTCGGTTTTATCTGCTCATTTAAGAGTTTGCTTTCGTTGCTGTCTCAGCATATGCTACATTGTCAGCTGGCACACTGCTTTTTCTTTCTTTCCTTGTGCAACTGGCCGAGTGAGTTGTCAGTGTTTGTTACGGGACTGCTATCTGGGCCTAAATTTATTAGCTAAATTTATTAAATGCTCCTTCTACTGTCTGTCAAGATGGGCAAATTGTAGCTGTTTTGTCTATTGCATCTCCATTTTGTACAAAAGATACATGTTGAAACTGCAGCATCAGCTCTTTTAATAATGCTGAATGCAGTACCGTTTTCTCTCGTACTGTTACTTCCACAAGGCAACAAAAGGTATAGGGGAATAGGATGATGATACAAAAAAATAATGGACTATAATTTCCTAAATGCCTTTGGAAAGTCCCCTGTCCACATCCCTCCCTCAGGTAAGTTCCATTATTAGTGTAACACCCAGGCTAATTAAGCATATTCATGGGGCATTAGGGCTTCCAGTTCCAGCAGATAATTTGCACTTAGGTGCTGCCCCACCTCCCCCAAGAGGACATGCCCTACAGCCTAGGAAACGCTGGACAGAGTAACACATCAAATCCTGAGCCATGTTTATTCTTTGCAAGGCACGTGGACAACTGAAAACATCCAAGACTCCTTGGTAAAATAGTTGTCTTGCTAAAGATGTGATGATCATCTGCTGAAGATAGTTGTATACAGTGAATCTTATGGGGCGGGGTTTCTGTTTTGATCTCTCCAAAGGATTTCACGCTAGTATGTTAATCATCTCAACTTATTTCTTAGTATTTTCAGAGTACTATGGAAAAAAATGAGCTCTAGAGTTCCTAACTCCTCTGCCAGGTGGGTGATGGTGGTAAGGATGGTACTCCACTTGAATCCATTTTTTCTATTCAGGTATTTGTGCTATAATTCAGTTCATCAGCAAAACAGGGAGACTGATGTTTCTCAAGTTCTTTGTTGAAAATAGTAATATCAACAGATGAACTGTTTTCTCTCCTAGTCTAGTTACTGGTGTGATACCAGGCTATTGGTTATGCTAGAAGATAAATTATTTTATGGTTGTGTAAAACAAATACAGCACACACTACTTAGCTATGTTGCTTCAGGTGACTAGAAATTAGGTGAACATACAGAATGTGTCTGTGATTTAACTGGTAATGTGGTTTTCAAGTGTGGGCTACACAGCCGAAGTAATATCCTAACGATATCTGAGAATTGTCTGCCACCTAAAATTCTTTCATCTGCACAGAATTCCTTGTCAAACCAAGAGTGCAGATTTGTTGGTAAAACTTCATATATAAGAAAAGTGCAAACCTGAAATTTATTCCCAACACTACTGAAAAACTACAAACTCGAAATCCCGCTTCTACAATGAAATCCCAGATTTCTGTAACAAGAACTAACTGCCTTCTTTTGTGTAAGCGTAGCCAGATGACGTGACCGCTGGAAGCTTCAGCAATTACAGCTTGGCCAGCTTTCAGCTGAATAAAATGCCAGTGTGGGAAGGGTGAAATGTTAGTACCAGCCCTGGATGACTGCCACGATATTTTCCACTACACTGTGAAGACTCTGACTTCATAGAGGTATGCCACCTAGTCTTTGTGCCAGGATCTGGGAACTGATAGAGAGACATAAGTACACATCCGATAATGAAGTGTGGCCCCCAACTATGTGACTAAGTGATTCAAAATTTCAATTTCTGTATATGAAAACTTGTTTAAGGCAAGTGTGTCTCTAGTGTGCTATCTGTGATCTGACATCAGCGTAAGAATCATCTGAGCTAGAGATTCTGTAAATGCCATTAGAAGTGGCTCATAAGCTCTTCTATTACAAATGATATTCTCAGTTGTCCAGTCCCCATACTTAGTTAAATCCTCATTCCTTCTATTGTGGTCATCGTTATTGTGAAATCCCCCTAGGTCTGCAAACAAAAGGATAGTTTGAAAATTTGCTGGGGCTGAGGATTGCCCTTTTTTTTTCCTCATTTTCTTCAGTTCTGTTTTCAAATGAATGTATGGCTGCTGACTGTGTTGTTGCTGAGCAGATGCTGGGTCTTTCAGGATTGTCATAAATCTGTTGGGAAACAATAACGGGGGCTTGTTGTGGTCATGGAAGAGAAGGAGGAAAAGGAGGGGGAGAAAAGAGATGTTTTGTTTCTGTACTCTGAGCTACTTAAACTGTGCTCTCCAAGGAAAACCAATGTTATAAACAGAACAATGAAATTTGGTCTCAGCAGTGACAGTATCAAAGCTGTACATAATGACATTTTTCACATAACTCAGTCTTTCAAAAGTATTTGGGGCGTCAATTAGACATACCATAGCCTCGGTAGCGCAAAATGCCTTAAATTTGCTCATTTAAGTTCTGTGAGGAGAACCTGAAGTATTTCCTAACCTGAAGAATTTATGCCTGCAGTTGTCTGAACTTGTAAACTGGGAGGCAACTGGATCTTTTGGGGCTGTGGAGTAAGACTTGTGTCAGTGCTATTTCATAGAAATGGCTCTGTCATCTCTTCTGAGAAATCCGGGCTGCCATTAAAAATGCTTTTTGTTAGCGTAACTTCCATTGGCTTAAATGTATAGATGGTTTAAATTCAATTTGTTAGCTAATTTGGTAAATCCTACTCGGAATCAATGGTCTGAACAAGATCTTACTATCTGACTTAAAGATTTCAGTAGCTGGTGAACTTTAAAGGTGAATTAAGCGATGAATAATGTTAGAATGAATCAATTGAAATACAGAACCCCAAGAACGTAACTCGGTTTGTATAGATCAGGTCTTTGGGTAGGGTTTTATGCAGACACCGTTGATAATAGCTTTAGGTCTATCATAGCAAAATGCATCCTCCTGCTGAGGTTTCTCGTGCATGTGTGTATATAAATGTGTTAATATTTAGCTATGCCTGAGTGCCTGAAGTGAATGTTAATGCCTGGTCAGTGTTCTGTCAAGTGGAAAGTTGGTTACTGTCATGGTCGTTGGCTGTTAAGCTCTGCGCGAGGGGTGGATGGTGGTTTTATCACTGGGGACCAGGAGGAGCTTCTCAATGAGTACCTAAACTTCTGTAGGGATGCTCCTGTACAGTGCTGTTACAGCTAAAGGCAATCTGACTCCATGTTTTTGCTATTCTATCACGTCCCTTTCCTCAATTTTTATCTGGTCTTTGATGGTTTCAGTAAACTCAGTGGGAGACAAAGCGATGTTTTTGTTAGTCCCAGCCTAATTAGTAACTTTCAAGGACCTGGAGCAAAGGCTGGGTGTGCTGTGTAGTCAGGGGAGAGGTGCTGTCTTTGTGGCACTGCTGGGTCTTCACCTCTTGCACCTTCAAGATACCTACAGGAGGGGATGGTCTCGGAGCCAGGTGTGTAGGAGCCTGGATGGGGAGAAGGGATGGCGAAATGATCACTACTGAAAGTACGTGGTAAGACATGAGAGGGAACTACCTGTAGATCAGAGTAATACTGACTGCTAACGTCCCTCTCTTATCTCTGAAGTGGAAAGAACTTAAAATCTCTCTTCATTTCAGCAGAGGGGTGCACGGATGTGCAGAGGCGTGAAGGTTCTTCTGTGGTCAAGGCAGAAGATGTCTGTAGTGTGTATGGAGTGCCATTCGGTTACAGGCAATAAAAAATGCTTTTATGTGCTGTTCTGTACTGAATGCGCAGTCATCTCTGGTGGAGATGTGGAATGTGGTTCAAAAACTGCGGCTTTGATTAAAAAAATATATATAGAGAAATAAAAAAAAAAATTATAGAAATAGTATAAATGGTTCCTACGGAGAAGGAAGTGTTAAGTGTGCCAACCTAACCAGGGAGCTTTGCTTCAAAGTGGGACAAAGTTTGCCATGGCTTACGTACTTAAAATAAGATGGAAGGAGAGCCCCTAGTTCATCACTTCCCACTCAGTCCCATCACAGGCAGCACCCAGCGTGTTTGAGAAACCTTATATTTAGGGAATCCTTATATTTAGGTTCTCTTCTTCCTCCATGACTTGAAGCTTGTTGCAGGTCCTCACTCTGCTGAGAGCTAGAAATTCAAATATAAAGCTTACTCTTGGCCAGTTTAATTACCCATTTGTATTTTCATCAGTCCTGCCCGTCGACTAAGCCAGTAAGCATTCCCCTGTCAGGAGGGCTGTACAGAGAGGAATCCTGGGGTGATGGATTGGAGTGCTCCAGGCACCTTTTGTGCCGTGCAGGAATGGCAGGCATTGCAGAGCTTCCATGTATCCAAAACAGTAACTGGTTTTCAGAGGCAGATCTCAATGCTGCACGTCGTTTTGCTCTAAGTTTTGCTGATTTTAGGCAGGGATCCTGTTTATAGATGGTCTGCGGTGGTTAGATTGGCATTTTGTCAATGATTATTTCATAGGCAAGGAGGGCGTTTTGTGCTGTGCGTGCACAAAACCTGTATTTTAGAAGGAAACCAGCTGCAGAAGGAGGAATCTTTAAATTCTCATTTTAGTTGCTGAATAGAATGCTCTTTACCAGTATGTGCATTGACCTTCACAACAAACAGACGTTCTGTTTCTTCAAATTGCTGCTCTTTATAAAGGTGGCTTGCTTGTTACTGCACCATTTTACAAGATGGTTATTAATCATTGGCACACCATGTTGCTTGTCTGTCTCCTTCGATTGATGGGTCAACTGCAAATACCCTTTTTTTCCCAATTAGAACCAGAAGAGAGAGGGTGGCTTGTTCTTGTCAAAAGGGCTTCAGTTTTTTAAAAAAAGGGCTTCAGTTTTTAAAGATGCTCAATCCCTCTAAATGTAACACAGAATACTTTTTTCCCCAAGCAGATACACATCTGAGATGGATATCAGCATCTGGAAGGTTTGTTCTTCATTCCTTGACTATAAATTTCACTTGTAGAAACAACTAGGCAGGCCTCGTTGCTAATTAATAAATCACTTGAATTAAGCGGTGGAACAGGGAGAATAATGGGCGAGATGACTGTTCAGTGCATTTGCAATACTAGAATGGGGCTTTGTTTCTCCCTAATGGTATGGAATTGTTACACCCACAAAAGCACTGTAATTTAGTGCATTCTTCTGTTAATCACATTTTTCCTCGCCAAGTGGAGTCTAAAAACCTGTTACTTCAAGAAAACTGATTAAAATTGTCATGGCATAGTGGATCTAATCGTTTTCATTATGGTAAAGCTTCACAACCAGCTGTGGACAGTGCTAAATGGACTTTCCTGGCTGCTTGTGTATGTCACAAGGAAACCACACCTGAAATGGTGAACTTGCTTCCATCACTGACTTCTTTTGACATTTTCTTGCTAGCTGAGTAATAACTATCCCATGTAAAAACATGGGATAAAACCCATTTAAATTAAAACAAGGTCAAGCGTTATTTTTCTAAAAGAATTAATTGCAATGTAGACTTATAGACTTTACAGATAAGTAGCATGGTAAGAGCTTGACAGTGACTTGTGGGTTTATAGAAGAGATTAAATAACCTTGTCATTTTTTTTAGTCCTGAGTTTAATTTTCTGGAAACAAACGGGGAAGCTCTGTGGATTAATTTGCTCACTTATTAAGGTAACTGCAGAGAGTAATCTGTCTAATTCCTTAAGTCTGAGACACTGACAGAAAGAAGAAAGCACTCTTCTTTTTGATGGAGAAGGGAAAGACCTGTGTTTTGCCAAGAAAGCCTGCAGGTCTTCTGGTGGGACATAAAAATGCACTTGTGTTTGAGGTTGCAGTGGTTGTCATCTTTCCAGAGACGTTCTAGGGAAGAAACTGCTCATTTTGTCATGATGTGCTTGTTTCTGAGCTGCTGGGTTTCTGCAGAAGTCCCTTAAATGCTCTTGAGCCCTCTCCAGTGAAAATGTTGTTGCAAGGATGCAGTGCGCACACAATTCCCCAGCGAAGGGTAATGATAAAAAATGTCACTACAAGAGCTGATGGAGATGAACGTGAAAGTATAGAAGGCTGAGAATTTGGTGGCAAAAGCTATAGCAAAGCTGAGCAGAGTTTAGAGAATCCCTGCCTAATTTAAGAAAGTGGATCCTTAAGCCAAGCTATGCTGCTGAAAACGGAGCAAACAGGGAAAGGAGATCAGTCTGTCAGGAAACATCTGGACTGCTACTTACCGATTCAAACCACTGGAGATATTTGATTAGTGTGGTAAAAGAGCCAAGGGACTAAAGGACGAGTTATTCTCATTTGCGGGGAGCATGGAAGTTACTAATGCTAAAGCTGCTGAAAGGGAAGTAGTTGGCCACTTCCTCACATGTAAGGAAATGTCACTATCACTGTTTGTCCGTTTTTTGGTTCAATTTTTTTTTCTTGGTAAACCAATCCTGCTTTGTACAGTGAGTGCTTCCACATTGAGATGTTCTGCGGAACGGTGGGGATTCGAGTACTCGGAGTAATTTATCAAGGCAACCTTGAATATCTACCTACAGTCAGCTGCTGCAAGTGCTGAGTCTCCTGGTGGGAGTTTGCCCAGAGCATCACGAGTGCTGGCTACTTCCTAAACTACTTACTGAACGAGTTGTTTGATTCTTTAGCAGGAAAACCATTGTTTAATTTGTAGAATCGAGTCATAAACTATTTCCTGTCTGAGTGAAAACAGTGTCCCCGATTATCCCAAATATTGCAGAGTTTTTTCTCATTTTTTTTTTTACTAGATGAGAATCTCGCTGGTATATTCTGAGCTTTGGGGGGGGGGGGGTTCCTTTTTTCTTCTACATGTATTTAAAATTGTTAGCTCCGAGTCTCCAATTCTCATTAAGCATTTTCGTCCAAATAGAAGTCAGCTCTGGCAGTCGTAGTCAAATGGGACTCTGAATTATGTTTCCATCTTACAAAAGACAGTTGGAAAGATAACTGTGTGGGAAGCGATACGCTGTAGGGAACAGTCATGCCCTGGCAGCGAGGATGGACCAGATGACCTAATTTCTCTTTTCCATTAGAGCTGTCTCTGATTCCGCAGCTAGTCATGCAAGCACATGACTGACAGTGAGGGTAAAAGAATACGGAAAACTTACCTCCCTGTGTGACAAACGGCCTGCCATGTTTGATTCCACCACCTTGCATGTGCCGATTATTTGAACACCCGATAGTTTTCGATGTCTATGTTGGTCTTTTAGACACAACCTTTAAAACTGACTGGCCATCTGCTCTGCCTGGAATTCGGAACTGCTGTCTCAGCTGCACAAGACATCTGCTCGATGCAGCTGATAGATGAATATAAGCAAGATTGGAGAAAGGCTAACTTAAAGAAGCAGCTGCAGGGATAATCTGCCTTAGATCTACCTGCACGAATAATATCCTAAACAACTTATCTATAACAAGATCTTGAAAGATTAGCAGTGCACTGACTACTTGTACATCAGCGTCTTGTATCCAAATGACAAGGGTAAGTGGTGCCAACTCGCACCAAGGTGTGAAAGCACTCCCTGCATAGCTGGTTAAAATGGTGCTAAGACTGCTTTTTGCTACTGTTCGTAAATCAGCTGTGATCTCACAGTCATAATCCAAAGAATTTTTTTTTAATTTTGACAAGTAACATCTTCCCTGGTGATTTGTCAGATTTTCCTTTCCCATCACTTGGTGCTTCTTGCCAGCTGACTGCTTTCTCTCCAGCAGGTAGCCTGTGGTCTTACAGTGTCAGATGTTATCTGGCATGTGAAGAATTTTGGAATAAGTGTCTAGATAACGCACAACAGTATCATTTGAAAAGTCTTTGTAATATGTTATTACCATAGCCTCATACTTCAGAGTTTGTATCTGAAACTTTATTCCCACCTAACGTATCCCATCTGTATCATTCTCTGTTAATATTATTCATATTATACCTACAAAAAAAGCCCAGCTAACAAAGTCCAGAGAAGCCTGCATTTAGCACTAAGATGAGAACCGACTACAAGAATGCACTTAAGACTTTGATCTACATGAAGAGAAGAGGGTTAACGTTGTTTTGATGGAAAACTGTACAAAACAACCACATAATCTGAAAGTCTGTATTTCCCCTTGAGATTCCTCACAACTCTGATCTGCTGATCCAGGCAGCTGAGATCCATAAGGAATTTTTACCCTCAGATCACTTCTGTAAAAACTGACGTAAACTGTATTTCTTCCTCTGCAACGTGGGGTAGACTGCTCCTTGCTGGAACTTTCCATATATTTCTACTATTGTAGAAACCCAGGGTCATCCCAGTGCCTAATCTCTCCTCACTTCTCGTGATTTTACTTTTAATGGTTGTGCATTTCAGTCTTTTTCTGTTGGCATTGTGTGTTATAGGACGTTGAAAACATGTATTGTAGCCCAGATATATGGAGTAGCTGTTTTGTGAAGCTTTTTGGAGTAGACCTCTACCACAGGCGTATTTAAGATGTAAAAGCTGTTCAGGGAAACTCCCTCTGAGACCTACTTCATTGAGACAAAAGTAACTAGTAAATGCAGTTTGGCATGTTTTTTCTTTGTTCTTCCTTGTCACTCAGCTTTCATATCCATGTGTGTCCACCCACTCCCAAAACTTCTATTTGCTATTAGTAATTTGTTTACTTGCTTTCTTATTTCAAATATCCTTGTTCGGATCCTGGGCTTAGCAACACTAAGCATAGCTTTTAAGCAGCATTGTGTGATGAAATGTATCAGGCTGAGCCGTAGAAATTAGAGCAACCCAAAGGCTATGCTGATTTATACTTGCTGCCAGTGCTGCATGAGGACTGTTTCGTTAAATGGATATTGCCTTGATAGAAAGCTCCATTGGCAACCTGTTCTCCCTTACTGCGCTTCCTGTGCTGATAACCTGTTACTGCACTGCATGTATCCCTCTGAGGCCATAGTTATGTGGTCGATGTAATCCAACACAAACCGTATTGCCTCTGAAACCTTCTGCCTTCTCAGCTGTGCTCGTCCCTAGTGCCTCCCTCAGGCTGGCATTAGGTGGCCTGAATGCCAGACTGATTATGAAAATGGACAGCTTTCACGTATCGCTTCCCCAGCCGTGTGCTGGCCCCCACGCCGGCTGGCTCTGGAACAAGAGGAACGCGTGGGAGGAGAGATGAGGAGGACTATCCCTCCCCATGGCAATGCAGACTGTGTTGGACTAATGCAGTGTTGGCTGTGTAACTAATAAAAGCCTGTGCATGACCGACTTTTTAAACACCCCTATTTGTTTGACTTAGGTTTATTTGTCTGATTTGCATTGGATTCTGGATTTGGTCTTGTAATTTTTATGTTGGTTTAAACAAAGTGATACCAGAGTCGCATTCTTGAAGGCTGCATAGTAAATATCACTTGGGGAGTAATACTGTCCAGTAATGAAAGTTCCCAAGATTTAAAAGTAAATCTCACAAAAAGAAAAGTCTTTTTATCTAAAAGAAAAAAAATGACCTTCACCAAGTAGGGAACCTTGGGATCCCTAGCAGAACCATCAATCCAAAGGGCACCTTAGAAGAACAGAGGCATAGCAAGCAAACATGTCTTACTACAGTTCTTACTTGTTCTGTATGATCCAAATTTCTTCCTACCTTTTGCACTTGGGTTTAGGTTTAAAAACAAGTTTAAGTATCAATAGACAAACTTTGTCTTCAGTTTTCTCACGTTTTATTGTGTGGGAGGACATTTGTGTAGTGCTTCAGAATGAAATGTCCTGGTAATAATGCCTGTAATCAAGGAAATGGGAGAAGAGTGGATTAATAAAACAATTATCCACTAAAAATTAGTTCACTAAAAGTTTAGCTGACTAAAATGAAATAACGTAGGGTGAGATTCCTATTAATTTTAAATGAGAAGCCAAGAGTATTTTGAATCCCCACCTTAAAACTGCAACTTAAAAGATGCAGCACGCTTATAGGAAGTAAAAGGGTGGGATATATACTGCTCGTGTGTATACTTAAATAGGTACATGATATTCGTATACATTATATATTATATGTATTATATACATCATATATATTTTTATGTATTTGTGTGTGTGTTATTTATGAGCTGTGACCATGCCTGTTTGTAGAAGACTGACTCATTTCATTTTGGAAATTGGTTATAATCAGATGGTAACAACTTCTGGTTACTAAGGACCTAGGCTGAACCCGCGCCAGTAACCACACATCATCAGCTGTAAGTTTTCGGTCTTCTGAGCCGCTCAAGCCTTTTCATAACTCATATTTCTGTTCTCAAGTGGAGACAGAAAAAATGTTGTTAAAGTTCAAATTTTGCACTATATACATTACTTTGACTATGGCATGTTAGGTCATTTAAAAACACATTTGGCACAGTAATTACAGGTCACGTTGTCTGGAGAAACAGAAATATGAGTAGAAGTCCTTACAGACAGAGAGAAACTCCTTTTTTGGCGTATGTCCTTGTAGTGCAGCATATGAATAACCAGTTAGATACCTTTTCTTTAGTTAAATTTAACTTTTCAAATATCTCATATGAACATTAAGTCATTATAGGAAATGCTAGAGGTTTGCAGAGAAAAAACAATGTAAAAGTTTGCTAAACTCATAAAATAGAAAAAAACTGAAGGTTTACTTTCTATTATGCATGCAAAATCTTTGCATTAATAGGAGCAAGAGGAGTAATGTGCATTTAAAGATCTTACAAAAATGTCTCTGCATGCTAAATTATTTTACTCTAATTGCACATGCATTTATAAACTGTTTTTTATACTTTACTGATTATAACTTTTTATATCTTAACATCACACTGGTATTATTCTTACCATCAGATAAACAATGGTGTCAGCAACTAATACTGCAACTATTTTAATAAAAGCTGCCTAGCTTTAGTAATGCTTTAGAATTTAGAATTGTACAATTTAGAATTGTAAAACCATTGAGGCTGGAAGGGAACTCTGAAAATGAGCTGGTTCAACTCTCCCCTCAAAGCAGGTTCAACATCAAAGTTACAACTTGCTCAGGGCTTTGTCTTTGAAACACAATTTATGCTAAATAGTATTGATACTCTGCATAGTATTGAAAACATTAACATAGTTGTTCTTACTAATCCACTGATACATTAGACTCCTGTGTTAAAATTCAGCACTATAGTCATTTCACTATACTTATAAACAGTAATCTAGACGTTTTTCCCTGAAGATCTTAACTGCTTTTATTTTTAGACAATCTTATTTTATTTTATTTTTATTCCTTGTTACAATAAGCTGTTGAGTACAAATATGTATGTATAGTCAGTGGTAATGTTTTCATTCTTGGTGAACTATTATTGCATTTTGAAGAGTGAGACTTGGTGAATTATGCTTTAGATTGCTATTACTCGGACGCTAATAAAAACTAATAATCTGTACTCTTAAGACGGGGGCAAAAAAACAATGTACCTAAAAGTTCAGTGCAGTTTAATTACAGATACACCCAAGGACAAACCATCCTCGGTACCATTTAACTGGTGAAACTGGAATAGTTTTTCTGGAGCTCAAAGGGAAAAGAAAAGGCAGAGCAGACAAGGTTATCAAGGGGACAACTGCAAGATCAAAAGCTCTGTCAGCATTACAGAGTCTGATCTTTTTTGATAGACATGATTTTTCTTGGTTACCTTGTGGACCGCCACATTTTTCATGGCCTTCTTCCTGGCCTGTCTCAGAGTCCTCCTTTGCTCTGGTCCCACGGGGTCAACTTTTCTGTGTCCCTGAGAAAGCAAGAAGAGTTACCCACTGCTGATTTCTGGTAGCAGAGTAAATGAAGCCCTGCATACTTGAAGACAGGCATACAAGTAGCATAAGATCAGAATCAGGTCTATTATGTGTGTCTTAGAGATATGGACTGCATTCTTGATGATGTTTGTCACATGTTTCTTCAGCAACTTCAAAAGAGCTTGATTCCTTTGATTACAGAGCTGTTTACCTACTACCTTAACTAACAGGCACTTGCTCAGAACAGACGTACTCAAACATTAGCTTTATTATTTTTTCCCTCAAGTGCAAAATACTTTCATTTACAAACAGCCCTATTAACATCCCTAAGTATAAAGCAATATTCTTTTGAGATCAAAAACATTAAAGAGTGATAAGCAAGTATGACTTCTGTCCTAGATTAGCAGTAAATTCTGCGCCTGTGCTAGCAGCTTTAGGGACCTTAAAAGCTTCTTCCTGCCTACCAGTTCTTCACCATTAACAATATGCAGTCACAGGTGAGAAACAGAAGCTCTAAGTATTACTGTTTTCATAAAAAAAAAAAACTCCCTTACCTCTAAAATAATCACTTAAAAATGCATCTAGTGCTGTGCTCATTTTCAGATCATTCCCCGGTTCTTTTAAACTGAATTAACTAAAGGAATTGAAAGGTGCTTTACATCAACAGATGCACAATAATTACGAATACATAGCACTTACGTGGACATACTTAAAGTATATCAATATATACTACCACTGGAAAACTGAGTCACATACAGCAAGGTGATGACCTAGTGGAAGGCCTTCCAATTTCTGTAAAGGTAGCTCAAGGTACCTTGAGTTACTTACAGGTGAAGGAGTATTTTGGCCAGTTATTTCCTTACTATGGCCCATAAGCCACTAGCGTTGGCTCTGCAGAATCATATGAAAATGTGTTTTCAACAGAATTTTCAGGTAGGATCTTAATAACAGAGTATAATAAATTTTGAGAGCTAACTACACTCTAATGGTCCAAGCTCTTTGGGTGCTACCAATCTATTTACACTTCTGACTAGAGAATCAGCAAACTGCTCCTTATGATGCAAAGCTGTGCTACCATCACACTTTAAGTTGCAGCTCAATGAATGAGGTAGTTCAGCGGTGTATGTGCTGACCCAGAGGGCAGATGTCAAGATTTTTTACAACCACTACAAAGAGTATGCTTTTAACCAAACCTCCAAATGTACAGGTAGGCCAGGAGAACGATGACAGCCTGTGCGGGTGTAGCCAGGGAACATGCCTTCCAGCAGCACTCTTCTGAGACAGGAGTGTCCCATGGAAGCATGCTTTGCTTTATCTTCCTGTTGTGTGTCCTGCAATAGATCTAGCTGGTAAGCAAATCAAAGAGAGTGTAACCAGGCAAGACTGGGGAGGGGCAATTATATGAGTCACATTTCCAGCATGTGGGATTGAAAGGCCTGCATGGAGATAGAAAGGAGGCACCACAAACATGAGAGATCAAAGGCATATAAATACAAAGACACAAATGCAATGATTGAAATCTCAGTCAATGGGCAGATGACTCTTGAATAACACATAGGTCTTAAGCAGTTGAAGTGTGGCTCCTGCATCATCTCCTTCGTGTTGGAGGATGGCCCAGCTGGGTAATCTGAACCCAGGCTGTTAGACAAAGAGAGCCAGCTGGTGCCCCTGAGCCTGACATCAGAAGGTCACCTGCAAGTCAGACACGTGCTGTCCCATTTTGCAGTGGTGAATCGGGGTCCCTGATGCATACTGCTCACAGAGATTTCCTTTTCTCTTTGGAAATAGATGGCATGTGTGGATTTTGCTCATACAGTGTTCATAGACCCAAGGCATTTGGTGACCTTTGCCAAGAAGTGACTTAGAAATAAATCCTCTTGGTCTTTCTCACATAGTGAGCAGGACTATTTTGCCTGAGAAAGAACTGTGAGGAGTTGGATCCAGATTTTCTGCTCTGTGCACTCGCTTACCTGGAGCAGTAATGCTTCATACTGATGTTGTTCAGATAACAGTGAGTTGACAGGGTCAAAAATATAGATGGAGGATCAACCTTCTGAACAGGTTGATATCTTGTTGACACTGAGGGCTGTTACCAGCTCAGCAAAAAGCTGCCTGCATTCCTCCAGTTATGGTGCAAATAGGTTCGTTCAGCCAGTGGTGCAAGTTAGGGTAATTCCACCCTGTCCTGCTGCTGCTAAGCTACTAGGCTGCTACAGGAGATCTGAATTTCTTCCTCCTCTTGTCCTGGTCTTCCCCCTCAATAGAGGCTTTCAAGATTGTACCCAGAGGAGCCTTAAGACAGACACACAATTTCTCATTTTATAAGAGGAGAATCGCTGCAACATTTCAACACAGCACAATGTTTATTCAAGAGCACCTGGCTCTGCAAGAGGCTCTGAGCTCCTGTTTTCAGTGTGGAACCCAAGGAAGATGCATGGTCATACTTGCTCGGCTCAGGCATTTGTCTCTTTCCAAGCAATTCTCAGCAATGCCACATTCACAAGTGTGGTCTACTACAGCTCTAATGAGAATACCAAGCAAAGTCTAACGCTACATTCCTTCTATTCCACGAATTGCTCTCTGAGTTCTTGCCAAAAACCTAGATGGCATTAATGCATTCCAGCAATGCCTTTTTCTAGCCCACTCTTTTTCTGTTTCTTGGCAATGTAGATTGTACAGCATTCAATACATTATTTTTTCATAACATTTAAGTCTCTATTTATACTGTTGTGCATCGCCAATGCAACTTGTAGAAAAAACACAAGAGTTCCACCTTGCAACCCTCGCTTATGAGAATAAACCTGCTTTTAAAGTCACTGTAAACTGATCTCAGAGTTTGTCCCAAAGAGTTTCATTTGTCCCTTATAAAGCTTCCCTTATAGTTCTAACTAAGCCTGTACAGGAGCCATTTGTATATATAGAGAGTCATAGACATAGGTATGTACACATACACACAAATACATGGTCAAAGCAGTCAGCGTAAAGTAAATTCCTAACCGATCTCTCCAAATTTTCAAGTGTGCAAATTTAATCTGTTAAAATTTCTGGCAATTTTTTTGCAGTTCAGTAGACGTATGTTCAGTTGTTCAGCTGCCAGGTTGCACTTGGGTTACTGGCATATGCTGGCAGTCAGTTTTCTGTGTATCTCATACATCAAAATAGTACAGCCGGACACTAGCCCATGTTCCATTACCTTCCAAAAGATCCATATGAGCACTCCTTACATTAACGTTATTTTTTAGAGATGTATTAGCCTGATCAAAAAATATTGCCCAGAAGTACATTTTATCTTACCTAATACTTTGATTCTGTTTCCTTCGATTGTACTTCAAATCAGAGAAGCTTGCTTTCTTAGGAAAGAAAATAGAAACAATAAAAATACTTGATATCATCTGAAAAGCAGGGGATCAGTGCCAAAGAGGTTAACTTTTACCAGTGTCTGTGACATCTGTTTTGTGGGAAAGAGAAATCACCAGGATAAATTTTAGACTCAAAACATAAAAAAGCCTAGGAATTTGAAATGAGGTTTTGTCCTTTTTTCTTTCTTTTTGTAGCCATGAGTGTTATCAAAATATTTCACTGGTGAAGAGAAAATCTGGTACAAGAAAAAATAATAATTAAAATAAAATCACTGGTGAAAAGAAAATCCAGTACCAAGATAGCAAAGCTAAAAAATGGATCCTTTGAACTAAAAGTATATTGCTCTGCTGTATTTATGCATATTTATAAATGTAAGCCCTGTGCTGATGGTAGACTAAAAATTACAAATATGCTATCACAGTCAAAATGATCAAACAGACCAGAATGTGTCCCTTTGATACAACCTGGAAGGTCTTGCCAGATCAAACTTTGTAAGGCATGCACACTGGAACCAGGGGCTACAGGACCTGTTCACACCAGCATTGATGCTAAGAGAATTGCCTAAATTGCCTGATGTGATTTAAGAAAAGATTTAAATTGCCTCGTGCTTCCATTTAAAGCAGTGTTAAAGTTCTGGTTCTCTGGCTGGGATACCTGTGAAAGCATGAACCACCATGATAGGGTGCATCCAGAGATGTCTGTAAAGGTGAGAACGGCAACTGTGGAAACTACCCATCAAACTGTAAAGATTAATGTTTTATATTCGTCCTCCTGACACGGAGCATTGGAAAACTTTGGAAAACTCCGAATGGCTTTGTCATTGATATATGATGGGTCTTAAATATGTATGTCCAGTTCTAAGAGATTAGTAAGCTTTAAAATATAAAAAGGTTGGTGTGTTTTTCTTCCCTGTTAGGACAAAAGTGCATCAGTCAGATATAGTATATTTATATGTGTAATTCTACATATACATGTGTCACCTTTCCTAAGAACTGGAAGGGAATAGAAGGAAGAATGGCAGCACCATCTCCTGGCAGATATAAGAAATGGGGACCACTTTGTGTCAGAGAGTAGGGACAAGTAATTTCTTTGTGGGTTTTAAAAAGCCTGTAACAGGAAGTAATTTCACAAGAGTGCATTCCCTCCCTAGGAAGATTAACTTTGATATGCTCCAGGCAAAAAAAGCATTAGGTGTGATTATAATTATGGAGAACATGCACTCACAATTATGAAGAACAAATTCAGGTTGTTTCTCCCTTGAAAAAGCTCTCCCATGTTGGCCTTTCTGTTTTCCTTTAGATTGCAGCAATAGCAGATCTCACAAGTAGCACGGCAGGTAGGGTCGTGTAGTCTTGGAAGACCGTAGAAGACCACAAAAGATCCCTGTAGTCAGAAAATAATGGAATATGTTAATTTCAAGAGTTGAAGCCAAGTCTCTGTCTTGCTGAATAGGTAGGGGAAATAATGGGAAAAAGACTATTAATGCCGTGAGCTGCTGGGTCATTCCTGTGGAAGGCTATAGTGCATATTTAGGAAGTGACACCAGGCCTAACAGCACTAAGTGAGGGTCAGGCCTTTGGAGGAATGAAAGGGTGTATGGGGCAAAAATATCTGTAGAGATAAAAGAGAGGAGACTGTCAGACAACTTGGTGAGAGACAAGTATAGAAGAGGAGAGGAGAAACAATAAGAAAAAGGAAAAGAGAGGGATTCTACAGAAATTTCTACATTTTTTTTTCATGTGCAGTACAGAACTGGCATGCCACAAGAGTCCACATCTCATTTATCGGAACCATCTCGACCAGCACGAGGGAGATGAGATGACCTAACCTCAGCAATAAAGATGTGAGTATACCAGTGTTCTGGAGTCTGTTAACTCTTGCAGGTCTGTTCTTGGCACTAGGTCCAATTTTCCTGCGTATTAAATAAACACAAAGCCCTCTTTGCGTCACACAAACACGACTGATGGTTTGCTGGTTTTGCTATTGTTGTTTGTTGTTGCTGTTTGTTTGTTCTAAATTTTGGGGGGGTTATTTTGCTTTCAGAAACTCCCAAGAGCTTTTAAAGACTTTTTTTTTTGTAGATGATCTTGAAAGTCATAATAGACGATACTTACAAAATCACTCATTCCATCCTCCTCCCCGAGGAAGAACACTCCTTATACGACACCACACTTCCCAGGACTTTGCCCAATTTAGATTCAAAAGCCGTACATAGCCAGGGTTCCAATGATTCCCATGGGAAAAGATGCAGCTTTATGCAGCCTACAGTCTGGCGCATGGGTGGGGTCGGGTTCTGCTTATCTCGTTAGCTCAGAACCAAGATCAGGCCTTTTGCCTTTGGGGCATCACTTACTATTCAAACATTTAAAAAACAAAGGTAATCCTTAATCGTCCTCCAGGGCCTGACGCAAAATCTAGCTTCCTTTCTAACCAAATTGTCAAATTGTATATTTTAGGAATTGCCCTAGTCAGTGGGATAATGACTTTCACCAAATACTTAGTCCTAAAGGAACTTTTCTTCTGAACAGGGTCAGCTGTCCAGCTAGCTGTCTCTGCACTTCTCTAGCTTGTAATGCTAACACAGGAAAAGACATTTTATATTAAATTTGTTTCTTTTCTATGTCAGTGTACTGCATTTGTGCTATTCCCCTCCAAAACACATTAAATATTGTCTCCCATTCATTTCTAATCACATCCTCGGGTATTTATCATTTCCTTGTTTAGACCTTAAACACACAAAGAACAATTCAAATTCCCTAATGGAGAAAGAGAAGAATGCATTCCTACTGAACCAGGTATCAACAAGCTCCCAGAGTGCTCTTGTACTGGACGCAAGATGATGTTTGTATAAATGAAAATAATAATACATTGCACCCAGACATGCAATCAAACTACCCTACCAATAGAAAATATGTGATTCTTATTAACATGGGATAAACAATAATGTCAAATCAATTACACTTTTCTTAATTACTACTTACTATTTTACTATTATAGTGTCTAAATATTTTAATGTAATCCACACAACTGTTTTGTGCTAGACTTCATCAAAATACAAATCACAAACAGTCCATAACCCTAAAAATATTTACAATCAAACAACTTTTAATGTTAGGGTGTCCTTGTGAGATAAGAAATAAATGGAAGAAAGAAACATATGGAGTAGGAAAACAAACTGATAACAGAAAAAGAAAGCTTTTACCTGATTTTCTGTATCTTGCCTAGACGAGCTACAAAATAGATAAGAAATTCCACCCATCAATAAAAAAATGGATCTGTACTGTGTTCCATAAATGATCTGAAAATAGGCATAAATAGTTTGCAGATAAAACAAAACTATTCCAAACAGTCCTATCTAAAGTTGATTCTGAAAAGTTGCAGAAAGATCCTGCAATATTAAATGGCATCTGATAAAATAGCAAATGAAAATTCCAAGCTATAACCTTCACCAAACACTAACAATGACGAATAGTTTTGTTGTCGCTACTTAGGAAAAGAGATTTTGCAATCAGGGTGAAATTTCAGCTTGCTGAAGTCTCAACTGTGTACTGAGTGGAGGTCAAAAAATAGGAACGTCACTAGAATTAAGACATAAGCAGAGGAAAAGGATAAATACTATGGATATACTATATATTTAAAGATACAGAAGGAGGCAACAAGGATAAGCACAAATATGAAACAATATTTCACACAAGACTAAACAAAATACAACTTTTAATTTGAAAAAACAAACAAAAAAACCTTGGTGGGTTATGTATTGAAGGAAATACTTATGAAAGGTATAAAACTCAACGATAAATCCTTTCCAAGAGGATTTGAGAGGACTTCAATAGTCTTAGCGTACCAAGTACCAGAAACTTGTTAGAAATTCTGAAACCCACCAAGCTGAGTACAAAAGCAGCGCTCAGAGATGATAAGGCCATAGTGGAAATCCTTAGAGAACTTCCTGTGTTTGTGTTTTACTGCTGAACACTACATCATGGGCCTTCTCAAAAAATCCACTTCTAACTGAAATGTTGACTTTAAAAAGGTTTTTGAATTAAGAGTATACAAAACGAACAGTAACATATTTGCAAGACTAGACAGTGTTCATCCAAGAAACTCAAGGATGCAATAACTGAAATTCTAACTGTGATGTAACTTCTTGCTTAAAACTTTCCTGGCATCTAAGGAGTGGATTGTATCAAATGTTACATCATACAAAAACTGATACCTGTACTACACGTATTAGTAGCAACTAGAATTAATGCATACATGAGCAGGTAGGGGAAAAAACCCATAGGGTTTTTCTAGGGAAAAGTCAATATGGGTTTTGTCAACATTGCTTTCGTAAAGAGAAATCTTGTGTTCAAGCTTGGTATGGAATTTTCTGAAAATGTCAACAAGCACTTGGATAAGGGAGATCGGAGAGATACAGTTTGCTTAGATTTCTGAAAGAGTTTCAACACTTTTTTTTACCTAAGGCTCTTAAGAAGACCTAGCAACCATGGAATAAGAGAAAATCCTTGCATGGAGTAAAATGTGGTTAAAAGATAGGAAACAGACTAAGTAAACAGTCATTTTTGACAGTGAAGCTAAGTCACCAATGATCATTGATATCTGTGTCCTTATATGTAAATAATTTGAATATGGAATTGAAAAGAGGAATGAAAAGACAAATCCTCCTCATACCATGTTGTTCATGGAAGAAAAGAAGAAGTGCGTCTGAGAAGAATTACAAAAAGACCTTAAATACTCATGGCTCAATTACCCACACTCCTGCTCTAGCACATAGGAGACATCTTAGTGGTTCTGGCACAGGATCTAATGGAGTCCCATGTCCTTCTGAAGCCTCAGTGAGATAGACTATGTCACCTAAAGTAGAGCTAGACACCTACATATCGGCAACTGAATTGGGCCTTCAGTGACTGGCAATAAAGTAATTTTCAGTGACGCAAGGGGGGAAAAATGTTCTATATTATGAGTAGAGTACTTATGACTGAGCAGACCATTGCACTTCAGGAGTGTAATCTTGGAAACTTAATAGGTATGTTTAGGACAACGGCAGCTCAGTGCTTAGTAGTATTCAACAACGTATTAAATGTCAGAAATATTTAGGAAATACACTGAGAAATCAGGTAATAGTTATGCCACTTTCTAAATCCAATGTATGTTCGTAACGTGAACACTATGCATTTTCAACCCTACCATCTCAAGCAAGACATGCTAGAATTGGAAAAGTTCGTAAAATAGCAACCAGACCAACAGTGGCATGAAATGTCAGGTTGAAAGCAAAGAAAGTGATTCTTCCTACATTGACTACACTGCGAAACACCCTGCTGCAGGATGTTACGTGTACTGCAAGCGTACATGTAGCACAGTCAGCTGGACAAATTTCTGAAGGATATATACATTGAGAGCTGCCAAGCTAGACGCTACCTCTGATTTAGGGAGTCAACAGATGCAAATTGTTGTAAATTCCAAGCATACTCCCAAAAGGCTTCACCAGCTGTTTATCTTCCCATCACTAGAGACAAAAACAAACAAACAAAAACAGGAGACAAACACTCTTGTTTTAAGCAGTATGCTTCTCCTTATGAAAAAAAAAAAGAGTAATTACATGCCATATCTAAGTGTTTCAGGTTAACTAACTAGTGTGGCAAGAATCAGGGTAGGTGATATTTTTCTTCATTTCTGCCAAGTACATCATCAGCATCTGAAAATAGAAAATCAGGCCAACATTAACTGGCACACCACAGCATAGCTATAACCCACACACCACTCTCATGCACCTTTATTACACAGGTGCTGTTTGCAAATATGCAACCCACAGAACCATTGCGGTGGCGAGCACCACAAACAGCCCTCAGTAACACACAAAACTAGGAAGGCCCTTCAGGTTCACCAAGGAGCGCTACTACTATCTCCTACGAGCCGATGCAGGAGGTATTAGATATTTGTGAGGGAACGAGCGTACTCCCACCTCCCTCCCCTCTCCCCGCCCCGCCGCCTAAGATGGCGGCGCCGCCCGCCCCACAATGCTCCGCGCGGGCGGCCGCGCTTCCGGGTGCGGGCCCAGGATGGCGGCGGGGCCCGGCGCGGCGTGAGGGGGCCGCGAGGAAGGACGGGCAGGGCTGGATGCGAAGGGAGGGAGGCAGGGAGCCATGAGGCTCCGGCTGTGGCTGCTCCCTGCCCTGCTGCTGCTGCTGGGGGGGCCGGGCGAGCTGCAGGCGCTGGGGCGCCCGCCGCAGAGGCAGCGCTACGGTAAGGTGCGGGGCGGGACCGTGGGGGTCGGGGGGGAGGGAGAAGGGAAGGGGCTGTGGGGTGGGGGCTGCCGGGGGGCGGTGGGCGAGGCACGCTTGCTTCCAGCGGGGGGTTGGTGGTGCCTGCAGAGCCACCTTTTGTGGGACCGTTTAAGCCTTGTCAGTCCCACCTCATCGTGATTCCTTTCCCAACGTGGAGTCATTAAGGCAGAAAAAGCCCTCCAAGATCACCAGGTCCAACCGTCCCCCTACCACCAATGTCACCACTAAGCCACGTCCCCAAGCACCACGTCCAGCCTCTCCTTGAACACCACCAGGGATGATGACTCCACCACCTCCCTGGGCAACCCGTCCCAATGCCTGACTGCTCTTTCTGAGAAGAAATGTCTCCTCGTTTCCCTCTAGTTCTATCACTAGTTGTCTGTGAGAAGAGGCTGGCCCCCAGCTCCCCACACCTTCCTTTCAGGCAGTTGCAGAGAGCAATAAGGTCTCCCCTGAGCCTCCTCTTCTCCAGACCAAACAACCCCAGCTCCCTCAGCTGCTGCTCACAGGACTTGTGTCCCAGGCCCTTCACCAGCTCCGTAGCCCTTCTCTGGACACATTCCAGAGCCTCAGTGTCCTTCTTGTAGTGAGGGGCCCAAAAGTGAACCCAGCACTGGAGGTGTGGTCTCACCAGAGCAGAGTACAAGGGGACGATCACCTCCCTGGTCCTGCTGGCTGCACTACTCCATAGCTGAAGGTGTCACTGATGTGTGGTGGTTGGGACCTGTCAGCCTCTTTGGGGAGGTGATGACAGTATTATCTTCACGCTGGTGGTCTGCTAAAGAATTTTCCTTGCAGGAGTCTGCATTATGCTAGAGCAGGATGATCATGTAAACTGCTCTTTGTAGCTCTGGTTTGAAGAGTCGCTGTTGCAGAGAGAGCCTGAAGCTATTGGAGCTGCATATGACTTCCAGAAAGCTGGACGTAGGAAGACTGTTTTACTTCTGTAACCTTAGTTTTGCACCTAAACATTTACTTTAAGTTGCAAACTTCGGTCTGATGAGCAAAAGTCTCTCTCTGAAATGGCAGATGAGTTTGTGAGAGGCAGCAGTTGCTTGTTACCCAGTCGGTTGGATGTCTCCAGGTGGTGCTGCCCACAGTGACTGCTTCAAGTGCCCTCTCTTTGTTTAACTCTCTTTGACAGACACTGTGTCAGTCATCCAGGCTGTACCTCTGGCCCACTCTCCCACACCTCAGGTTGACTTTTTGTTCTGTTCAGGCCACAGCGATTAGTCACTGCAGGAAGCAGGTAGGGGGGTAGGAAGCAGTGGATGTTCCAGGAAGTGTAACAGAAACAAAACAAATACAGCATATCCCTTCAACTTCAAGCAGGTCTAGGGATTTCTTCAAGCAGAGCTTGCATCTTGAGCCATCAGATTTCATGCCTTCTAAGGGACCCATTTGCTATGAACTTGTGAGCTTTATCTGATGCCTTTTGTAGACGTGGCCTCCATACCACCGTGTCTGGACTAAGAGCTTGCCAATGTTATGAAGTAATGCGTGGAGAAGAAACTCCTTTCTTCCGTTTGTTTCTGAACCTTGTCTATTTCTGTGGTTTCTGTTGCCAGCAATGGTGAATATGGAACACAACTATTTGTTTCCTTCACACTCTTCTTTCAAGTGGGAAAATCTCGGTCTACGTAATAATTCTTAGCATGGGGAAAAAGTTCATGACTTAATTGGCCTTTGTTACCTTTGTGTATGCACCTTCTGTTTGTACTGGGTTTTTATTTATTTGAGATCTATGACTAGGACAGTAGGTAGTATTTGTGATACAAAGGTGCTGTGGATTTGTAGTGATGAAGCATAGTGATGAATGCTTTTGGTTTTGTTTTCTTTCTGAGTAATTTTCTGGTCTCTCTTCTTGTTGAATAGTCACTCCAAGATATTTTTTTCTGAGTGGTGACAACCATGCTGAAATGCTTGTCACAAATACAGTGATGATTTTTTTTTTCTCGTGCGTTATTTCACACTTACTCCACCCTGGTTTTCTTGAAGGATTTTGTTGTTCTCATTCAGTAAATTAAATCTATAGAAGCATTTTGTGAGGGAGCTTGTCTAAAATTTGTTTAAAATCTGGGCATGCTTGATTAATAGCGTTACACTTATCCACACATTTCATCCTTTCAGAAAGCTACTAAATAGGCACTAATTCCATAAAGAGGTAGCATAGACTGTTCGCTAGGATCTTATTCAGCCACAAGTTGAGTAATTCACAGTTTGCTGTTCTTATTACCAGTTTGTCAGGGAAGGTGAGCATATTTTGCCCCTACGTGGTACCTGGAATGGTTTTGGAAATTGGTGCTGCTCTTACACCTTTCAGTCCACCAGGAGCAAGACCAGTGGCACCGTACTTGCCTGCCAGGATTAGTAGTTGACCAGTTTCATCTTTTCGGTGCTTTATAACTCTTGGGTTAATACATTCGTGTTCTGTTGACTTACTGGTAATTTTACTGGTTTGTTCTAAAGCCCCTTTTCTTGAGTCTTTAACTGGAGGCAGTTCTTTAGATTCATCATGTCATGACAAGCTTTTGGGGAACCTTAGTCTCCTCTGTGGTGAATGCAAAGGTGAATTATTCTTTTGGTACTGGCCTTTAGCATCTGTTCTTGGGGTCATCTTTGCAGCTTAGTTGTTTTACAGGCCCCTTTGAATATTTCTCTGGGTTGTTTCTTTTCATTATAATAAAAGCTACTGCCAGTATTAGCTTTATGTCTTTGACAAGCTGCTCTTTGAAATGTTTTCTCCTACTTTACTGTGTTTTTATGTTCATCTTTTGCTGGAGTTCTGTCTTCCTAATCTTATACACAGCTCAAGTCTTCTAAAATATCTTCTAACGTATCTTCTGATTTGTTCTGTTTAATCACAGAGGTTGAGTTTTCTGGACTGAAATAATTCAGATTTCTGACAAGCAGTCTCTTTAATGAAGTTTCAAGGATTGTCATTTTATAGTTAAGAACTTTCTTGCCTATCTCTTTGAAAGTTCATACTTTTTCAGCAAGGAGAAAGGATAGGGAAAAACAGAATTTGACAAAGAATAGTGTAAGTAGATGAAAAGATGTTGGTCGCTTCTGATTTTGGGGTGGTCCTGTGTGGACCCAGGAGTTGGACTCAATGATTCTCATGGGTCCCTTCCAACTCGTGGTATTCTGAGATCCTCTACTAGTCAATACAATGACTTATTATAGTTTTGCCTTTGAAAAATTAATGTTGCTTATCTTAATTTTTCCCCTCTCAGTTGTCCTTTATCTCTGGAAATAACCTTTTATAACTATTAAATATTTATGCTGCTTGTTGGAGCTCAGACATCGGTATGATAACAGGGCTTAATGGACTTGAAAGGAACAGCGATGCAAGTACGCAGCTTCAGTGTGGCCGAATGCATCCGTCTGAACTGCTCGAGTCTGTTTTACAGCGAGGTGGTGTTACTAGTGAGCTGCCACTACCCAGCGTGTGTCTGGGATTGCCCAGCATATGGTCTTACTACATATAAAAATCTGCATTAATCTAACGTTACTTGTTTTAAATGAAATCTTTTAATCACAAGCTAGGCAGGGAACTGAAAGAAATACAGCTGTTACTATCTGGGGCAGGTAACGGTCTTTGAACCACTCACTTCTGCAATAAAGAAAAGACCAATAATAAAACCAGAGGCAGATAACTTCTGCTTGGATCGTTTTTCTCTCCAGACTGCTGAAATACCAGACAGAACTGAAAATAAACTGCATCAGCTAAAGTAGCAGCCCGTTAGAAATGGTTCAGTACCAACCTGAGTGATGTATCATGGACGATGGACATCACGCATCATGGACATGATGTATCGTGGACGACAATTTACAAGTTGTTGAGTGAAAAAAACAAGTGGCAGTGGGTGTTCCTGAACCGACTGGGGAAGCTGAGTGTTACAGGAGGTAGTGTAAAATCATTCACAGTCAGTTTTAAATTACACATCACTGTTAGTGTGCCAAAACACAGGAAGTCCTAAAAGCCTGGAATATAACCATCTGTAAGGGACTTAACGGGCTGGAAGTTTACCTCGGTGTCAAGAGTGTGCAGTGAGGTAATTAGTGACAAAATCCTTATGTGGGATTAAACTTTGTCCTTCTGGACTGAAGTCCGTGCTATAGAGACTACGGCAAGACTTAGGTAAGGGGCAAGTAACATAACTGATTTCACTACCATGGTCTGCCATGTCTGTTCCCGTTTCTTACCCTATTTTAATATCCTTTCAAGCAAGACAGCTGTTTCGGATCGAGCCAGTTTAGCGGTTTGTCTCCCAAAGCTGAAGTTCGGGTGTGTATCTCAGTGCACCACGTGGAGGAGAATCTGAGAGCACGAAGCCAAATAACAGGGTGTTGCAGCGTGTGATGCCAGCCCAGGATGCTGTGGGATTATTTCAGAATCGCAGCAGGTATTTATAGATGCAGTGGTTTCCACAGGCAGCACTACAGGCTAAGTAATAAAAATACAGTCTCCTGTTCACCTTGTCTCTAGTGCAAGCGGCAAATGCTTGATACAGACGTAGCCTGCCATGCTGAATGTGAGTTGTCAGGGTGATTTTTGTGCTGTGCAGTGGCAGACATTTCTGTAGGGGTATTTAATATTAGATTAGTTGTAAGGAAGAAATTCTTTACTCAGAGGGTGGTGAGGCACAGGCTGCCCAGAGAAGCTGTGGATGCCCCATCCCTGGAGGTGTTCAAGGCCAGGCTGGATGGGGCTTTGGGCAGCCTGGTGTGGTGGTAGGTGTCCCTGCCCATGGCAGGGGGTTGGAAAGATGTGATCTTTAAGGTTCCTTCCAACCTGAGCCATTCTGTGAAGAAGTAAAATAGTTCTTTGCATTCAAGTTTTTTGTTCTGTTTTGTCTTTGTATGCTTGTTCTTTTCTCCCAGAGTAAAAACTGACAACTTCAGTGGCTGATAGCAGCAGTGACTCATCTCAATTTCACCCTTTTACTGCTTGGGAATTTTTTGTTTGTGCAAAAGCCCCAGCACGGCTTTCTGCTCTGAGGTTAGAAGGGCCGAGCAGGGGCACGCGGCCAGCCAGCGCAGCACAGAGTTCTCCCAACTGAGCTCTTAAAGTTACACCAGGATTTAATTATCCATCTAATAGTCGGTAGAGATTTATATCTGAGATAGAAGTCTATATTTAACATCTGCTGTAAACAGGTTGATTTAATTATTTATTTTTTTTTTGCCCCACCAGATTTTTTTTTAACTTGCAGGAGTTTGCCCCTTTCCCAGATTGATCAAGGGACGTCCTTTCTTAAAGTAGCCTGGCTTTTGGGTAACCTTTTATTACACATGGCAGAGAGCAGTGCATCCTGCCGTGCATGGCATCCAAGCCATCCTTACAGGATTCATGTGCAACTTGCTCATTTGGGGGATTTCCTGCAGTCCTTTCAACACCAGTGGTTCTGATGGTCTTTCTGGTGACTGGCATCCTCGCAGATACGTGTGACCATGCTGCCTGTCAGCCTGCAGCTTGTCCGCTTTTTAGCCCGTATTTGTGTGAGTCGTGCCCGAATCTCTGTTCACAATATCCTTCCTTGTCCTCCCGTGCTGCTCTCAATGTGCACTATTTGTTGTTGTTGTTTTTTCTCCTTGAAACTGGCATTTTTAACCTACGTCGCTCATGGACTGGGGGGTGAGAGGAGAAGGCAGGTCTGTTCTGCAGAGAGGTACCCATAGCAGCGACCTCCTCAGTTTTGATCCACAGTGAAGGCAGCGTGGAACAAGAACGTGGCATCCCTTGCAATCCCTGATTTCATGTTTCATCTTTCAGATTGTTGCTGAAGCTGCCAAGCTCTGCCCCTCGGTACTAGCGATGGGCCTTGAATTTTGGAAGGCCCCATCTGAGCGAATGCCAGGTCATATCCCAAAGGAGAAGAAATGCAGCCAGGCAGGGAGAAGCGGGTTGGTCTCACCAGGGTAGCCCAGACAGTAACTAGTCTCTGCCTAGAATCAGCTCCGCTCAAACTCTTTTTTTTTTGGGAAGCGTCAGGATTTTGTGGCGTGGAGTGGCTAAGCTCAGTAGTGAGACAGTTTTGGGAGAGGCAGACAAATGATCTCTTTCCAGAGAAGGCTGCATCCTGTGACTTGGCTGTTCTTGTCTGCAGGATATGTGAAAGCAGTGCGATTTTTTGGGATTTTTTTTTTTTTTTGAGCATCACGTCACGTGATGCTGTTCCGGTTTAAGACGGGACAGCTGTATTGCCCTTGTTTCACTTTGAGTGTGAGGACGTTAGTTCGGGGGGCTTCCTTATTTTTATAATGTCAATATTTGAGCGCTATATTGCTTTTCTTTTTTTTTTCTCCAAAAAGTACTCTCTGCTTTCACAGATAAGACAGATTGAGTTATTAAATCGAGCAGATCAAACAGTAAATGCTGTTCCTCGCTGGTCCCCAGTTAAGATGTGCTCAGTGAAGGAGAACAACGTCAAGGTTGGTAGTGTTTGAGGTAACACGTAGAAGCCATCAGGGGTATTCAGCTGTATTCAGAATAACCAGAAACAGCAGTTTCATGATGTGTGTGGCTTCTGCTAAATAAAATTTGCACACTTATGGATCTATACTGGCAGTATCAATATTTTACTGTAGGGAAAAAGCTTTGAGGCAATATGAAGTGAGTAAGGCTGTCCCGAGATGAGCTAGAGGGGGGTTGTAGGTTGCTGGCTTTTCCATAGCATCCATCTCTGGGGCCTTCTGTGAGTGTCAGGCGTGCGAGGGGGTTTTAAACTGCAGGCAGAGCACACCGTAGGGTAGCTGGTGGCTGGTAAGCCTGCCGCATGCCTGCCTTCCCTCCCAGCACCACGTCTGCGTAACTGTACCCCGAGGCTTCGTCTGCGCCGCGCCGGTGACTAACTGAAGGCAGGCACTTCGTTTTCTGATGTGGTTTAGCAAGTTCGCTGCAGCTGGGGTCGATTCAGAAGCATGCCTTTTGAACCGTTCGGCGGTGCCGATGTGGCTGGCCGGGTCTCACTAACAAGTTTGTCTAGAAATGTGTCTAAGCAGAGCGTGAGCCTCCGTCGTGCTGTGTTTGAGGAGCAGGCTGAGGCACAGCGAGCTCCTGCGCCGAACCTGCTTCTCACACGCGTTCTCCCGCTCGCGTACATGTCGCGAGCAGAACAGCAGGCACTGTGCTGGAAACAAGTAAAGGTGATTTCTCCCAACCGTGGGGAACACGCGTGGGATGAGGGTGCTTCAGTTCACTTTTTGTCTCCGGCAATGGCTCCGTACCAGATGTACCGGAGGAAGATGTAGCAGTGCCTGTAATGGACGGTTACAGAACAGCTTCCCCCAGCTGGATCTCCTCATCGTGTCCTCTTCATTAACAGTTCCCTGAAAGCAGAATGAACTGCTAAGAAGGCAGCTGTAGACATCTAGGCATGACAGCATCACCTCCTGACGGATGAGGCTCGTGCTAAGCAGCCTCCTGCGCGGCCAGCAGTGACCCCCTGTCACCACAAGCACGAGGGCAGCTCTTCCACCTGGGGGGGAGGCTTGTTTCAGCTCGGATGGTTCAGGTTGGAAAGACTCCAGGCTGTGTTTTTTGATCCGGATTAGGCTGTGTGTTAGAGCTGAGGTGGCTCTGTTTGGTTACTGTGCTTTAATTCGCATGCTTCTGGGTACAAAGAAGAATGGCACTGGATGGTTTAACGAAGAATGTGGAGCCCTTCGGCCATTCAGCCACTGCCCAGCTGAATCAGAAGAGTTATTCGTGAGCTGCTGACCAGCTTTTGAGTGCTTGATACCGGTTAGAAGTCAGTCAGGTGGCACAAAATACAGGCTCGAGCCTTTTTTTCAGGCTTGGAGGTGCCACTGATGTAAGTCACACAGCAAAATCCTCCCTGAGTGTGCTTGCTGTGCTCGTTCCAGGACTACTCTCTCTAGGCTTATCTTCCCATCCCTCTGCCTTTCCACACCAGATTTATTTCTGGTTTTATTCCTTTTGGGATGGCTGGAGAAGCAATATCCATTAATCAGTCCTCCAGACTCCTCTGATAATCTTGTGGTCACTTCTAATTCCTGAAGGTAACATCTTAAAATACTGTTGGATCTTGCATTTTAACCAGAGGTATTTTCTATCATCAGGTAACTGTGAGGAGGATTTTTAGAATATTAATCACATCTTCTGCTTTAAAACTTGATGTTTCTCAAAAAGCTTAACCTTTGAATGAATAGTGCAATTCAGAAGAATGCTTCTGAAATGGCTGACTTGCCACATTTACTTGCTGCTTTCAGGGCAACGGCCTGGGCATGAGATCATGGGAATTTACTGTTCTGCTTCTGAAAGCCAGGGTGGTTGGAGGAAGATGCCATTGGTGTTTGAATTGGTAGCAGAACACTTGGAGAGAAACCTCCTCTTCTTTAACAAATACGCGGTGGCTTCCAGCTCCACTAAGCTGTTGCCCAGCACATTCTTGAGCTCTTTGCTGGTGGAGGAGTCTGACGCAATGCGCGTTGGCCCATAATTTCCTTAAAATATACTTTCCTGTGTTAAATTGCAAAGCCTGGGGGTAGTGGACTTTTATTTAGCCTTAAAATGAAGTGAAAGAAAAGGAGGGAAAAAACTGTTGAGTTCAAGGTTACGAGCGGGGGAATCTGCTGTTGTGGATTTGTTCCTGAGGATTTGGGATTATCGTCTGTGTCACCGATGTTCTTTCCCAGTTTCTCTTACAAACCTGAGTGCCTTCAGTGGGTATTTCGGGGGGTTCTCCCCAGGAGAGAAGATACCATAAACTGAAGGCTGACTACCACAAAATAATAATAAAAAATGAATAAGCATTGGGGTTATCAGGATGAAATTAAGGTGTCCTTCTCCAAAAAGAGAGGAATGCAGCAATCTAGGAGGGGACGGAAGGGAAGGAACCGCAGGAAAGTGGTTTGGGAAAACCTGAGTCAGCTCGGTGCTGTTGCAGCCCATAGGGGAGGACTCTTGGACCACGGTGAAGATAATGAAGAAGGAATGCCAGACAGATTATTACACTTGAATAAAAAGTACTCAGCTATGTGATTGCTGTGGCTGCCCTCCACGGACTGCCGTGCAGCTGGCCTCTGCACAGTTCTGCATTTTGTTTGAAACGATGACGCTTCATCTTTCATGTTTAATAAGCCATGAGCACGGATTCATTTTCACAGTACGGAAACTTAACAGAAAAACTTTGGTTCGGGCGTGTTACAAACAGATTGTTTCCACGTCTGTCTGATACCCGAATCAGTTCGCAGGTTTGTGTCTAGCAGCAGCATGTCCTAGAAGCTAATTATATGTCGCAAGTAAAATGAAAAGCAAACAAATTTCGGAAGGGTAAGAGGAAACGTTAACAAGTGCTTTCTTGTTTCGGTGTTACAGGAACTAGGAGTGTCCCGTGCTGCGTCTCTTGCTTTGAGAGAACTCTTACTCATCTCCACCAGCTCCCTAGCTCTTGTTCTTACCCCGTTTGCCGTCTCTCTGGAAGGCATTTCCCTTTCCAGGCGGGTATGTGTGTGTGCGCTGGGGCGGAGCGGGACTTCTGAAGTTCCCTTTGCCCAGCAAATAAAGAACCTGATTTCTTTAGCAGGCTTCTCAGGGCTCCTGCCACAAAACCGAGACACAAGCCGTTCTGTCTGGCCGTAACGGCAGCTGCCTCTTGCTTTTTTGGCATGACTTTCCCCCGCTTTGGGGCTGTGCTTTGCATACAGGGGTGGAAAGCAGCGCAAGTCGTCGTGTTTTGCAGCTGGGGTTGTGCCTCTCGGGCAGACCTTGAGCTTGGCGAGTCCCCGTGCAGCGCAGCGGTGGGACCACACCTCTCTTGCTTCATGGCCCACATACCTCAAATGTGTCGTGAGCCAACGTTTGGCATCCCGTGTATCAGCGTTGGCTCTAATTGAGGGGTCTGCTTTCGCTGGGCGTGTGGAAAGAATCTCACATTTAATTAAAAAGAGTCGAGGACTAGACAGTTTAATGAGGTTTGTTTGTAATTCGTTCTCCTTGCCTGTCCCTACCCTCCTCCCAAGTGGATGTGGTTGAGAGAAGGTGTCATACCAATGAGATATAATGGGCTTTTTAAAGAAAACAGATACTTGCTTTTTTATTTCTTAAGGTATTTTCTCCCTGTAGTGAAGCAGCGAGCAGGCGATGAAGGCACCTGGCACGCAGCAGCCGGGCACGTAGGATGGAAAAACAACGCCGCAGAGGAAGGTGGTGGAAACTTGCTTTTGCATATAATCCCAAAAGCTCCGTAATCGATTGCAGGTGCTCTCGACCTGCAAGGGTTGTAAACAGAAATCAGGAAATTGCAACCACGCTGCCCTTCCTGTGTTGCTAAACGGCAGGGGAGGGGCGGCTCGCTCTGGAGCAGCCTGGGAACTGCTGCCTTGTGGCTTCTGGGGCAAGAAAGCGCAGATGTCTCGCCTAGCTGTCAGCAGGCTGGTGGCTGGGGAGGATGTGCCTGTGCTGGTGTGGCCCAGTGCAGGGCTGAGAAGGGTGTGAGGAGCTTCTTTTTTTTCGGTTCAGCTCCCCCCTTGCAGCGTACATGCACACGCTGATGGTTCGTTCTCCCCGCCGTCCTCCTCGTGAAATACGAAGCGAGATGCTTGCACTGGCCAGGACTTCAGTGGTACTCCCGTTCCTAAAAGCTCCTTTGGCCTCTAGGTTCCTGCCAGCTTCAATATTCTCTGATTTGGGGTTAAGTGATGGTAATGAGTGTCAGGTTTTCAAAACTAAAAAGGAATTATTTCAGGGGTCGTATCGGTCTGGGTTTCAAGTTGACAGCCTTGACGTGTTGCACACAAGCCAGTAAAACTCAGCTCACTAGTCGTGACGCTCAGCAGCGGTGTTGCTGTCTTTAAATTGTAATAAAATGCATGAGGTTACGTGGCTAGGTGGTGTAAGTCAGTCTCTGAAGAGGTTTTCGTGTTCTGAGGAGGGAAATTGGAGGAGTCTTCTATGATGGTAAGAAGCTGGGGAGCATGGCGATGCCTTGCATGAGGTGCCTGGCTGGTTATTTCTGATGAATTAAGCTATGCAGCCATCCATTTTCTGGCTGCTGTTGGACAGAAAGGTAATAACCGCAGTCCTGACCTGCGGTGAACTTGGTAGAAGTTTCCTCAGTTAAGTTATTTTAAATGATTGTGGGGAGCAGCAGGCAAAGTGGGAAAGCTGTTCATCCCAGAGCAATGGGAAACGTCTTCCCCGGCTTGGTTTCCAGGAGGCAGCCAGGGAGGGCGTGAGCTCTGCGCAGCCGTAGCAGTAAAAACGATGGCTTAGTTGCTCTAAAACTGCTGTAAGATGTGAAATAATTTTTGTTTCTCCATCTCTGATCGCGTCTTGTTTCATGCTGTGATTTCTACTTGCCTGCACAAAATGCATCGTTACAGAAATGTACAGTGGTTTTCCTAAAATTAGAGCAAACTGTGATCCTGCTACAGGAGGCTCGATATTGTTGTTTTATGTGTGCATTTGTGAAAGAGCTTCTCAAAACTATAAAGCTTTCTCTGTTGTTTTTCCAGACACAGTTGAATCCATGCTCTCAGACTATGACATCCTTTCTCAGTCCAGCATCCAGCAACACTCGCTGAGGAAGAGAGACCTCCAGCCCGAGACACACGTAGAGAGGCTCTTGAGTTTTTCAGCCCTGCAAAGGTAATTAAATCATCAGCAATGAAATAGCCTAATATTTTCCTTCGGTTGGCGATGAATGAGACACAATTCCAAACTCAGACATAGTTACTGTGTTTTCTGCCATGACTGGCCAGTTCTTTTTAAGTTACTGAACTGCATGGCTGTGTGAGTGACTTCAGAGAGACTCAGAGGACACACAAAAATCTGTCAGGTTCCATTGTATCGCTCTGTTTGTAGAAATGGCATTCATCTAAGACTTCTCTTGCTTTGTTCTTAGTTTTTTTTTGTTGTTGTTCTTGGGTCTTTCTCTTAGGTTTAGTTTCGTGTAGATTATTTCCACTTATTGGGATGGATTCCACTTTTACCTCATCTTGGCAACGCTGTCATGTTTGACTGTCCTCTGGTTCTTGAAAATCTCTTGCCTTCAATTTGGGGAGGGTGTGTGTCACGTTGCCCGAGAGATACTCCTCCCACCCAGAGGTTTAATCCTGCTCCTACCATGTGTAAATTCTGCATTTGATGAGAACCCTACCTCTTTAACAAGATGGGAATTATAAGCACTGGGGGAAAAGTATGGTAAAGAAAGCAGGCATGAAAGTTTTAGAGGTGCTATTCAGTCTCATACAAGTCCCTTACAGGTATCTGAGTGCTGAAACTGTGAATTTGAAATGGGGGAGGGAGGTGAGAAGAACATTTTGTGTTAACAAGCGTAGGTCGGTTTTGTTCCACTGACATGTTTTGCCTACTTTGTTCTCATGTGCCTTCCTCCAGCTGTCCCCTACAACTACAACTGTCCTGCAAGTTGTATTTATGGTTTTTTGTCTCTAAATGCTGGGGGGTAGTTTTTAAGTAGCAATTATAAAAGGTTAACAGGATCAGATGTTGTCTGGCTGCCCCTGTCTTGCCCTGCCTCGTGTACCCTGCCTTCATGGTGAGGTTCCACTGCACCAAATAGTTTGCAATACTGCCAGTGATGATTACAGAATAATTATAGAGGGACAAACCAAAAATCGTTGACCCACAGACCACGGAAGGCAAGAGCCAATGTGCATCCTTTCCTGAGTAGGTCTTCACTCTGCAATAACCAGTGTTTTTGGGACACACAAAAATCTACAGAGTTCAGATTTCTGCTTATGGTTTCTGACTATATTCTTTTCGAAAACAAGAGCTTTAAGATAATTTAACTTAAAACAGGTGAACAGATTCCCTGGCCTGATTTCCTTTAGGTCAGATACGTTAGCAGTGTCTGGTTTCGCTTGAATGCGTATCGAGAAGGTGCATCATGAGCAAACCACGACTCCTGTGGATGTTTTTAATTTAACATCTTTAACACTTTAAAAATCCTCTATAAAGTACTAACAATTTACAGTTATGAATTACATAGTACATGTTTTTGTAGTTTGCTTATCACAGTTAATGCTTTCTAACTTCTTTTGGACCTTCAGTAAAAAGGAAGCTGTTTCTGTTTCTCTTGTGTGTATAGTTTGCTTAAAAATAAATGGAAGTAAATTCTTTTACAGGCACTTTAAATTATACTTAACTGCAACTGCTGAACACTTTTCAGAAAAATTTCAAGCATTAATTGTGGATGGCGAAGGCAAGGAAAAGGAGTACCGTGTTCAATGGCAAGACTTTTTCACTGGACACGTTGTTGGTTAGTATGGACTAGGCTGTGTGTCACTGCTGAGAATGCACAGCTGGGCTCTTGGCCAAAGCAAATGGTATATTGCATTCATTTTCGTCAAATATGGTTAGGATGAATAAGTAGAGTTTATTCTTATTCTCATGCCACTCCGTTTTTTCTGGTGGTGTTTTTTTGACGGTGTTTTTTTGTTGTTCCTTTGCTTTCTTTTGTTTTTAAGCTATTGCACCAAGCTCCTAAGATTGGGCTCTTCTATTTAGTTTGGCAGAGTGTGAAGATAAATTTGCCCACGCAGCAGCTTGTGATTTTATTTTTAATTTTTGAAGATGATAATGGTGCTTTTAATTCCATCTGGAATTTGGGAGTTTAAATACTTCTTGTCGCAGAATGCAAAACCCAGGTAGTGGCGATGCAGTGTTGCCCAGATTGTTATATTAAAATACTTTAATGGGATTCTTTGGAGGTTATGATGAGATAAATGGGATTCTCTTCTGAAAAGGAGTGTCTTGATCCACTTTAGTCTACCATTAATACTTCCGCTAAGTTGTTTTGATGTTTGTCACCCTTGTGATGTGGTGAAAGTCTCTTCGACTGGAATGCAGGCTGACGCTGTGAAATTGCTGTCTGATAGTGGTGGGATCCAAGTTGCTTGTGTTGGCAGAAATATTCTGTGTCTCTTTATTAATCCTCAGAGCTATCACAACGCTACCTGAAAATTATCAGTAAAATCCAAGACTTAATGCTTATGACCACTGGGAGGTTAAGGTTGAAGAGAGAGTGCTGGTTCCCTTTTTTATTTTTCAAACTGCTCAGCATAGTGTCCTCCAGAGACTGAGGAGGTTAATTTGGCTTGAAATATTAAAAAAAAAAAATTCCAAACCAAAACCAACAACCAAAAATTGGTGTCTTTGTAGGAATGCATGCAAATGGAGCTGATTTATTTTTTTTAATCTTTAAAGGGGAGCATAATTCCAAGGTTGTGGCACATATTGGGGATGAAGACTTTACAGTAAGGATCAATACTGATGGAGAAGAATACAATATTGAGGTATGCCTTACTGTTGAAAGCAGTATTCAGACACTCAGCTCTTTCTCCTGTGGGTGTTTCTAGCTAGTCACAGTGACACCTCTGTGGCTCAATATAGGCTTGGTGGGTGGTGTTTGTTTTGTGGTGAATAGGGAGGTGGCAGAAAAATGTGAAACCCATTTGACTTTGTGCTGAATTTTATTAGTGAGTGCCATCCTGTGACATTTGCATATTTTAGATATATCTGGAAGGAGATAGGTCTTTTAGAAACAGGAATGGATAACATTAGCAATTAGTGGTGATCATGTTCTTTAGAATAATAAACAATGCAGCCTTTGGAGCAGAGTTGAGGTTTGAGCTTTCCAAAACTTTGACTTTGCTAGGTATTGGATTTTTTCCCATTCTTTGAGCTTTGTTTAAAAAAAATGTGTTTTTTTTTCTTGCCCCCTTATTTCTTTTTTCCCCCATTTTCATTGTGTTATTTTAAACTATTGGTTTAAAAAAGAATTCAATAAATAAATTAAAGACTATCCTAATGACTTGTTCAGAACAGTTTATTCCCAGACACAAGCTGTATTAGAATGGCTCAATAACAGTAATTATGGCTAAGTGTTATATGGGTATTGCAATCCTCTCCAAACCAGAAGACGTTCAGAATTATAGGTAAGCCTGAGAAACCCAGCCCTGCTCGTATAAAAATGTGACTGGAATACCCAAACCACTCTACTTGTGCTTTGCATTGAGAGCTTGTAGAAGCTGCTTGTGATTGAAAGCAGTTTTAGTGTTTGTGGTCCAAGAATAATGTAAGCGTGTCTCAGTTTCCAGTACAGCTCCTTACTCTGCCATGGCTGCTCCTTACGGCTATGTCTGAACAGCTAAGTAAAGGTAGGCAGCGGTGTTGAGGCCACAGCTTGCCCATGCTGCCTGGCTGTTAGCGGCCCTGGGCGTGGTGGTTCTGCCCAGCTGGGCAGCTGAGCTCCACCACAGCCGCTCTCTCACTCCTCCTCAAAGGGGAAGGGGGAGAAAATCCGATGGAAAGGGCTCAAGGGTTGAGATAAGGGCAGGGAGATCACTCAACAATTACCGTGACAGTCAAAAAAGAGTCTGCGTAGGGAGATTAATATAATTAGTTGCCAATTACTAACAAGCTAGGGAAGTGAGTAACAAAGAAAACAAGCTGAAAACACCTTCCCCTCATCCACCTTCTTCTACCTCCTCCCGCAAGCAGCACAGGGGAACAGGGAATGGGGGCTGTGGTCAGTCCCTGACGCTTCATCTCCGCCGCTCCTTCACGGTCACTCTCTGCCCCTGCTCCACGTGGGGTCCCTCCCACGGGATGCCGTCCTTCCCGAACTGAGCCTGCGGGGGCTGCCCACAGGCAGCAGCTCCTCAAGAACTGCTCCCACACGGCTCCGTACCACGGGGTCCATCCCCCAGGAGCAAACTGCTCCAGCACGGGTCCCCCACGGGCAGCAGCTCCCCCCAGACCCCCTGCTCCTGCGTGGGCTCCTCTCCACTGGCCTTTGAAACTGGCCTTTATCTAACATGGGGCAGCTGCTGGATTCTTCTCACAGAAGCCACCCCTGCAGCCCCCTGCTAACAAAAACCTTGCCACATACACCCAACACACAGGGTCAGCTTTGGCCCCTAACCAACCTGAGATCATGCCTATGTGTGGTCAGTCAGTAGGTGCCAGAGACCATTCCCAACAGGTGGACAAAGATGCACCATTGTTGCCTTCCTTTACTTCACGGCCCTCACTGTTTGGAAACGCTGGGCCTTCATATAAATCCTTAATGCCATCCTGCCTTACCCTAGGGTATGGGGCATTTGCCCTCAGTTTTATACCACAGATGTGTATGGCTGCTGGCCTGGCACAGCCTGTGCGTTTCAGGACCTTATTGCTGTGAACTGAAAGTTACGGTTAACTATCACAAAGAACCACTTGTCTGGAGTTCAGAGGGCACTGCCTAAAGCCAAGGGAGTCTTGGAGTCTGGGTTGCTTGGCCTTCCCCAGAGAACTGCCTCTGGGTGGGCTGTGCTTGGTGCTGGTGCTGTAGATGTTACTTAGAGATGATAATAGGGATGTGGCACTAGAAACAAACGATGTTCAGTACGCAACTGCTATCCAGTTAGCTGCTTATATTGGGATTTTGAGCTTTTCTTTGATTTTTTGAGAAATTTTCGCTCACTTATAAGTGACTTAGGAGTGTTGAAGAGTCTGCTCCGATGGCGTTGTGGTGCACACTTACGTATCATCTGTTATCTTAGAAGCTAACTCGTGCCTCCAGTCAGCACATTTGTTGGCGTGTTCCAGATAACTCCTCCTGAGCTGTGCCAGTCTTAATACTGCACTGGAGGGAACAGAGAAGGTTGAGATGCCTCCTCAGATTGCTTTTATTCTGAAGGGAATGAAAAATTCTCTTCTACGGCTTTATCAGATGGCTGCTGCTGCTCTGTTAAGAAGTCCTTAGGTCTTTGGATGCCCGTGTAGCATAAACGGCTGAATTCAGCTGACTTTCTTGCGAGTGTACTTTTGTTGCTAAACGTATTTATAGGCACTAAATAGTTATAGTCCAATTTATGTGTGTATGTGTGCACATAAAGCTGTGGAGATTTGGCTGTGCATATATATATGTATTTTTCTCAGTCTTTACGTTCACTGCGTTCCTAACTACCTGCATTTCTGTTGCTCTTGTGCTGTCAGCCACTGTGGAGATTTATAGATAACGAGCAAGATGAAAGACTGCTGGTCTACAGATCTGAAGATATTAAAGATTTCTCACGATTGCAATCCCCCAAAGTGTGTGGTTATTTAAAACTGAACGAAGAAGAGCTGCTGCCAAAAGGACTGGAAGATAGCAAGCAAAATGAAGGTGAGCATCTGTACCATGCGAGAGCAGAACCTTTGAAAGCTTGAATTCTGTTTGTGTAGGCAAGTAAGATCACAACCTAGGCAATAATCTGTGTTGTCCCTTCTAGTTTAACTCTTTTAAGTCACTGGAGGAAAAAAGCAGCACTTGTTTTCATGCCCTCTTCCCTGCCCCACGTCCAACTAAGCCCAAAATGATGAAAGGAGGAAACTTGTCACTAGTGTAGGTAGGCTTTTTAAGGGGAATGTTCAAACAATTTTATTCTTCTGTGCCCTGGGAGCTGTTTGGTATCTGTGGCCACTCCAAGAATCCAGCTTGAGCTATGATGAGTTTTTGAGAGCTGTGAATCCATCTTTCCTGTTTCCTACTGCATCAGCAGGGATGGGGATAATGACTGGGGACAGGAGCAAGAGAGTTAGGACTGAGGTGACGACCATAAAAACTCTGTAGGTAAATCTATTGAATAACTCAATTTCCTTACTATACATTCCTCTCCTTACAACAAGTTTGAGGACTGTTATGAAGACAAAACTTAAGAGTTGTGCCCTCCCCTCCTTCCCCCAAAATAAAACAACCAAAACCCATCCAGACTTGTGTTCAGGTCTTAAATGTGGGTAATAGACATGGCCACAGACAGCTCATTGAATGTTTATTTGTATTTAAACACTCACATTAGCAAGCGTCTACCGGAAGAAAAGAGCCATACCAGAGAGCTCCAAAAACACGTGCAAGATGTTGGTAGTGGCAGATCATCGTTTCTTCAAGTACATGGGCCGGGGGGAAGAGAGTACCACTATAAACTATTTGGTAAGTAAATATACCCTGTTACGATTTGTTGGAATAAATGGGGAAAAATGTGATTCGGTAGTTATAACAGCGTACTGCTTGTACTGCTTTTCTACAGCATATGTATTTACATCATGCTTGTGTGTTTTTTATCTTGGGAAGTGAAAATTCATGCTTTAAAATATTCTGTAGTAGTGATACTGTAGTTAAATAGTCTTTAAGTTTCAAATCCCTTCCGTTTGCATACTACTTGAAGCTATCCTATTTTCTCCCCAAAATTAATTGTTTTTTTCAGTCAGAGTTCTACAATCTCCTAGACTTTGAATTTTGGTATAAATGGTCCAAACATGTTTAAATTTCACATGGGAGGCAAAAACAACTCGTATACTACTTTAACAACTTCCAGGATTCTCTGTCCAGATCAATAAAATTAGAAATAGGCTCAGTAGACAACTAGTTTGGTTGGAAGTGGGGTTATGAAATAGAACACCTGCCTACAGCCCCACAGCAGAAATAGAGTGTGGGTTTTGGGACTGGAGATGAAAACAAGTGAAACCACTCTTGGAGATCTGTTCTTTCTCAAGAGCCTCTTTCTGAGCCTGAGTTTTTGACATGCTAATCACTCTGTTCCATCTTTGCTGGCTTTTTGACCTTTCTGTCCCCAGAAATGTTTACATTCCCCAGGTAACAGAGCCTTAATTCATCTGTTTTCAGAGATGTGATTATCTCAGCATCTGACATATGATTCTTCCAGGCTAACCTACCGTTGTGTTCTCTGGGTTGATGTGTGCTGTAAACAAGACAGTGATTGGAAAAACCAAGTGCAAGCTGTTACTGAGTGTCTGTGAATGTCATTTTTCATTCTGAGCAATTTTGATGGTCTATATTTAGGAGAAGGTTCTTTTTAAGAAGACGAGAGCAGCTCGAAAAGGGTGGTATTGATTGTGAACACTGACGAGAGACTTTCTGGAACCTTGTACTTGAACCATAATGAGGAAAAATCATAGTTTACTGCCTGGGAGAGGGAAGCAGGCCTTGGGGTCAGTTAAATGTAGCGCTAAAACAAAGCAGTAAAAACAGTTCCCTCTGCCCTTCCCCTCAAAGAAACTTGGAAAACTACTATATGGACAAAGTGTCCCAAGATGTCTTGTTCTTAATATTATCTCTTCCACTACACAGATGAAAGTGATAAGTAGCAAAGTTTGTACTGCTTTTTTACGATGGAAAATTTTCAGGGATATTTGATAATACTCCCTGGATCCAAGCACTGTTGGTTTTGGATCAGTGAATACGTCTGTTGTCTTTTATGAGGTTCAATTTTAATTTGAAGTGAGTGTTTTCTAGATAAATATGTTGCAGCTTCTCTGAGTGCCTTGAACTTCCATACACAAAAGCTCAGAACTAAATAACTTGTTTTTCTTTCCTACACAGATTGAATTGATAGACAGAGTCGATGACATCTATCGAAATACTTCCTGGGACAATGGGGCCTTCAAAGGCTATGGCATACAGATAGAGCAGGTAGGTATTCACTGAGCTATGCAAAGGGTTTCCAATTGAAAGCATAAGAACATATTTTAAATGTCAGGGTTTCTGATTTTTGTTATCTGGATTAGAGCTAAAATAACCAAATCTTACATTGTTAACTGCATCCAAAAGTGCTTTTCTTTTTGCTGGTGTTGATGATTTGACACAGCACGTCCGTTTCTAGTTCCTAGCAGCTTTTGAGATGGGAGTTCTCAAGGAGCATCTTTCTATATGTAATTTCAGTTCAGAGGTGCCTTTTTCCTGAATATGAGCAGTTTTTGTTTCTCTTAGACATATTCTTTAGGCGTATACTTAATGTTTTTGTCTTTGGCTAGTGCTTAGCTTATAAAGCCTGAGTGTGCCTCAAACACAGATGAAAAACCACAAATCCTGCTTGAAGAGCTTTATTGACTGCACTTAGACATCGTAATATCATGATAGTGTAGAAGATGGTATACAGCTGGATGTAGAGGATGTAGTGGCTTCAATTTATATGATGGGTCCTGTAAGCTAGCACATAGAAATTTGGCAACCTGCATTAAAAATGACTCCATCTGCTTTAAGTTCTGCAAGAACTGTCATGTGGCACACGGGGACTCTCACGGTACAAGCTAGCTGCCCTTTTTCTGGACAAGGCTCTCCAGGAACAAGGAAGGAGTGACAGCTGGGGGGGGGATTGGAGAGGGAAAGCAACGTGATGCACTAAATCTAGGCTACCAGGAAAGTAGCAATCCTTTAAAATATGTTTTGGTTAACTAGAACTCTGTGGTGGTTTGGGCTTATTTACACTAGATGTAAATGATGTAAATCCTGGTTGTATTTGTTACAGTTTATTTGTTTTTGTGTTGATTTTGATTTAACGTGCACCTCAAAGCACAATATCTCAGTGACAACTTTTGTTATTCTAAAATGGCAGGTGTAGTTGCTTAAGATCTAGTCAGTGTATCTTAATTAGCAGAGGCTGAAAACTTAATATTGGGAGCGTGCTGAATCTGTTTTTTTCTGCTTGCAGATCTATTGAGATATTTAGAATTGCATTGAAAACTTTTCTGTAGTCATAAAATTGACCACAGTTTTTCAGTGTTGTTTTGTCACCCTTTTTGAAATGTAGATTATCATCCACAATGAACCAAATCACGTGCAACCCGGACAAAAGCATTACAACATGGCAAAGAGTTACCCCGATGATAAGAAGGATGCCTGGGATGTGAAAATGCTGCTAGAGGTAGGTAGTAACCATTAATAAATTGGCCCTTACAGAGAACTACTCACGCAGCTGTTCTGTAGTAATGGATGAAACTCTGTTAGTTCCTTCATCTGCTGTACAGATATTGCACAAAGTCAAACTAGCAGGTGTGCCCTGTAGCCCATGGTAAGGGGGTTCTTTGTATGGTTATGGAGCACACGCCAACTGGAATTAGTATGTTGCTTGAGTCAAAAAAGGCAGTCCTGGGACATCTGGCCCTGACACTGCCTTGTGACCTTCATCAAATGAGTGTAGTTGGTTTTCCCCTCTGTGTGAAAAAGGGGAAGTGAATAGACAAGTTACGTAAAGAAATGCATACAGTGTACTTGGGCATTCATTTTAACTTTCTTCACATTTGTAGGACAGGCAACAGCTGCTTTTCCCTAACTTAACCAGATTTAGAAGGTGCCTGGCTCATTAGATAAATGTTCATGCTTATAGATAACTAATATGTACCAGAAAGTGTTTTACAGAGATTTGCCTTTTTTTTTTTTTTTTTTCCTTTAAAGCAATTTAGCTTTGATATTGCGGAGAAAGCAGCTCACGTGTGCCTTGCTCATCTTTTCACGTATCAAGATTTTGATATGGGAACGCTTGGACTGGCTTATGTTGGCTCTCCCAGACCTAACAGCCACGGTGGCATTTGTCCTAAAGGCAAGACTTTCTTTTCCTTTCCAATTGTGGGTAGAAAGCTACTTTTTGTTACTTGTATTTAATCCTCTTCTAGCTTTCAGGGATCATGACATATTATTTGCATAGTCTCTGGTGGCTCTTTTGGATAGAATAGATGGCCAATTTCTTGGCTGGAGCTAGAAAAAGAAGGGAGGGAAGAAAAGTCACGAGGCTATCTGGATTGAACAAGCTTTGTTAAAGCCACCACAGCCTGGCTAGACCAAGTTCCACTTTGGGTGCATCTTGCAACAGTTCTGGAATGGCAGATGCTGTTGTCTTGGAAATTTCTTGTATTATCCCCTGTACTGCAATACATGAGCTGTTTGTGCTGTGCTTTAAAGAACTCCCACTGAAAAAAAAAGAAAAAAAAAAACTGGCAAGAGGCTGACTGGTGAGTCTGTGAGAACAATAAAGCTGTTCATTTTGCCAAACAAGGAATAGTCCCACATCCACTTCCAAGAAAGAAAAAGGAAAAAAAAATAACCAACAAAAAATCGAAACCGAGAAAAACGCTTGTCAATTTGATTTGTTTCTTTCTCACCTCTCTAGCTTATTACAGTCAGATTGCAAAGAAAGACATCTATCTGAACAGTGGCTTAACCAGCACCAAGAACTATGGGAAAACCATCCTCACAAAGGTAAGAGAGTGTCCTCCTCTGCGGAGAGTGAACGTTTGGAGTACGTACGTGTTTGCTGGTGATGAGTTTTCTGGGATTGTGACAAGCCTCTGTGCTGTCAGAAGCAAGCTGCTGGCTCTCAGATTGAGTCAGGTCCCAGGGGACAAGGATCTAGGTCACAGAGCCCTTATCATTTTTTTGTCCTTGTTGACAAGAGGAGTCGGGGCTGACTGCAATTGAAGGCTGAATTCACTGAGAACAGGGATGGGGAAATGTGGCCAGTGTCTAATAGGAGACGCAGTTATCCAACTACAAACAGGATTTTGATATCCAAAGATTAATGTAAATGTATTTTGCTTAAAACAAAAAATTATTCTCAAACAGGACAAGAAATAGGCTTATTAGTACTAATACTAATGTAAATTGATGCTCTCTGGATTTTTTCATAGCTAATGAGACAGTGAAGACACAAAGGCCTGAACGTGAGATTTGTTTCGCTTGTAAAGATACCGGAGCAGTGCCTGCGTTTGCAGCTCCCAAGTTTTTGCAGTTGGACATCTTTCCCTTCTGCTGATTTCTCAGCTGTGCGTCGCTGTAGCCTGATTATAAATGGAATTCATAATTGGTGTGTGGGCTAAAACTTGGCACAGAAGCTGTCAAGAAGCTAGAAAAAGAAAAAGACAGTGGAGCTTTGTGTTAGAGGGATGTTGACAAAGAGCTCTTAGCAGTTGCCACGCTATTTGCATTTGTTGCTCAGTCTCCAAGCTGGAGCCCTGTCTTGGCTGACAAAGGAGACTGAGTTTGACGTCTTCCCAGCAGGAGTCACAAAGCTGGGATGAAGCAGTAGGTGCGCACGGGCTCTTTTCACAGGGAGAGTTGTGCACAGTGTCTGATCAGGTTTAAAAAGGAAGAAAACAATTCTGCTTAAAACCCTCCCCCAAACGCAACGCGTTGTTGCGGCACGTAGTCCTTCCTGTGCCTGAAGAGCAGCAGCAATGACTGTTTCCTCACCAAACTTACTTCTCTGTCATGAACCACGCAGTCGCCCTGTGGTTAACTTTTATTTCTGTGCTAGTTTTCTTTGTGGTTGTCACCTTGAGAGCTTGACACCACCTGCTGGTCAAGGCCATGAAGAGAGACACGTATTTGGGATCCTCGGCAGGAGTCTTGCCGTGTAAAAATGTTGGAAATTCACCCCTGCTGGGCTGCATTTGTAGATACCTTTCCTAGTAGTCATGCAAAAGAGGAGCTTATTCACCAGTCATAATGTAGTCATCCATTTAGAAGGAATAATAATAGTGGCATGATAAGTTTGAGCAAGAGATCGACTAACCGTGGTAGCTGGTGTGTGTTTGGATTGTTTTTTGGTTTGAACTTTTTATGCTTTTTAAAATCAGATCTAGATATTTTGAGTATCTGCTTTGCGTTGAAAACAAAATAGAGCTGGTATTCCAGGGCAGCAGTTTGCCTTTAACAGTGATCTAGTACTCAGACCTAGTCCTGGAATGTGCCTTTGGAAGCGGGCCATGATTTTACTTGCCTTTAGTTCCCCACCTCTAAAAAAAAATGATAATGGGGAAATTGCTTTTCCATCTAAGTGTGTATCTGAGAATTGTAGGTGGCTTGGAAGTAGCCGGGATCACCTCTTGTCCTGCTCAGACTGATTTTTTTTTCAGCACTCCTTTTTTTTTTTTACTCTTCAAAAAAGGAGGCTGACCTGGTTACGACGCACGAACTTGGACATAACTTTGGAGCAGAGCATGATCCTGACAGTCTGCCAGAATGTGCCCCCACTGAAGACCAGGGAGGGAAATACGTTATGTATCCGATTGCTGTCAGTGGAGATCACGAAAACAATAAGGTATCGTTGCATAATTTTGCTTCCGCGCACACATCTCCACCATGGTCGGTGATCCTTTGCACAGAAAGACTGTTCAGCTAATGATTCTTCTAGGTAGAAACAGATGGGAAAAAACAGATCAGGCATAAAAAGAAAACATGTTTGTGTGCAGCTGGGTTCCCTGCAAGATGATCTTTGCTTTCTGAGTTTCACTGGAGTTATAGCGTGTCCCAGTAGTGTTTGTAATCAATTGTTTGTAATCAGCTGTGGCCAAATGCTCCTGGAAGCAAGTCATCTGCAAGGTTCAAATACGGGACCTGCAGCAGCAAGCGCTAAATAGCATTTGGGTGGTTTTGTCAGAGGCTCCCAGATGGCACAGCCTGCTAGTGGGGCTTCCCAGTCTCAGAAATCTGCAGTTGCACCGTGGACTTGGCGTCGTGCTTGTTTCACAGCTGAGGGACCAAGATATCAAGGGAATTGAGTAGCCTGCAGTCTAGTCTGACTTATTAGGGTTTACACCTAACCCTGCTGCCAGGAGGCACCCCAGACTGTCCCCGTTGCTGCAACTTTGCAGCCCTTCCTGAAGCAGCAGCGGGGTTTGGCTCGGTGACTCTGAGCCAGGCTGGGAGGATATCTGTGCATCCTTTACGGACCCAGCCATTATTTTCTTACCTTAAATTTTTTCCAAGCTATCAAAATGTCAGTATGGAGAGATTATTGCTTTCTGAGACGCCAGAATTTGGAGGTCTACACAGGCCGAGACTGTCTTAGATGCACTTGTTGACAGAAAGGTTCACTCCTCAGTGCTGCTCTTTCCCCTCGTGACTCTCTAGATGTTCTCAAGCTGCAGCAAAAAATCCATCCATAGGACCATAGAGATCAAGGCCCAGGAGTGCTTCAAGGAGCGCAACAACAAAGTGTGCGGGAACTCCAGGGTGGACGAGGGGGAGGAGTGCGATCCCGGCCTCCTGCACCAACAGGCTGATCCCTGCTGCTCTGCAGACTGCAAACTGAAGGACGGCGCCAAATGCAGGTGAGGGGAAAGGAGCTGCAACTTCTCATGCGCGGGGAGAGAATGGTTCAGCTCTGCACCGTGCTGCAGGAGAGAAAACTCACTAAATTCCTGTTTAGCAAGAAATTCCCTCAACTTCAATGACTGTGGTTGTGCTGAGGGTACTTCTGCATTAGGTGAAGGATGGAGAGAGCACAGAATACAGCAGTAAACCTTCAGGACAGGTAGGGAGGGGGAAATTTGTGGGGAAGAACACAGTGTGAAATCTTGTCCTAGGTTGCACGGCAAGTTGATGATGACAATGAGGATTTAAGTGTCTTGAACAAGAGCCCTTGTGTTGTCTTACAGTATGTCGTGCTTTGTGTGCATTCAATTCATCTTCTTTGGTAAATGAAGAGTGGGTAGAGGATGGTTGTGACAGGGGGTGCAGAGAGGGCAAGATTTTTCAACTAGTGAGTGAATCTTGAAGTAGCTTTTTTTCTAAACGGCCTCTTTCCCTGCCTTTGTCGTGCTCGTACTTCTTTGGAAAAAAAAAAAGTTGCTCAATATTTCTTCTTTTCATGTTGATGTTTCCACAGCGATCGGAACAGCCCCTGCTGCAAAGGCTGCCAGTTTGAAAGCGCACAGAAAAAATGCCAAGAAGCCATAAATGCCACTTGTAAAGGAGAGTCTTTCTGCACTGGTAGGACATGGTTCTGCCTCCCTTACATCAGCTAGCCAAGTGCTCCGGGCACAGCGTCCTGTTAGATCAGCCTTCAGACTAGCGCCCTTTGTTTGTCCGGTACAACTAATTTTAGAGAGCAGCTAAGCATCACAAAATTGCCCTATAATGAGTTTCATTGTAGTTCAGGAGCCACTTGGTGAGTTACTGCCCAGGAGAACATGGAGAATGTTGATTTCTTCTTCCCCCCTCCTCCTTTTCTTTCCCTTCAAGAAAAAAAAAGAACAGGGCAAGTCACGGGGAGGGGACAGGAATGAGCTGAACCTCGCAGTGATTCCACCCTTTCTATGGTAGCTCTGCTTCACTTCCCCACTGCTTTACTTCCTCCTCATAATCTTTTCTGGAGGCAAGAAGACAAGGCAGAGCTGCTGGTGCTTTACTGACGGGGCCTCCAGGGTCGTCTTGGTCACCAGAGTGCCCCGATGCCCGAGTTGTTGAAAGCCTCCAAAGTTCTTGCTGCCTCTCGGGGCACTTTGGCAGGCAGCTGAAAGCTAAGAAAAAGCTACTGGAGTTCCCCCTGGGATGAGTCTGGATTTTGTTTTTTCTCCATTTTTCCCTTTTCTTTTGCACCCCTAGGTGTTCTGCCCTTTGCTCTAACACAGTCCTCCCATTGTTGACCCCACCTGCAGGGAACAGCAGCGAGTGCCCTCCCCCAGGGAACGCTCCGGACGACACGGTCTGCGTGGACATGGGGAAGTGCAAGGATGGGGAGTGCGTCCCCTTCTGTGAGAGGGAGAAGAACCTACGGTCATGTGCATGCAACGGTGGGTGACATGGGGCTGGACCAAAACGTCCCAGCTCTGCTCCTCAGGTTGAGCTCGGCTCACCCCTTGGAGAGCCGAATTTATGGACCCTCTCAGATTTCTGGTTAAAAAAAAAAAATGGAGTTTAAGTTGTTGGTTTTCTGGGGCTGGTGTTTTCTGTTTGGAAAAGGAACGTGAATGTCCTCCTGTCCTCTGGAGGTCTGAGAATTTTAATTCTCAATTCTCAAATTTAATTCTCTAAAATTCTCAAACCTCTGGGTTGAGACCTCTGGGTTGAGAATTTTAAATAAGACTTACGGTCTGCACCCTAGTTAAAGGAGAGGGCGCTCCTGCCCTCCTCTTCCTCAGCCCCAGGCAGACAGGAGGGAAAGTCTGGCTGTCCTCTGATTGTAAGGGGGGTTGCCAAATGACTTCTGGACAGATGCGGCCTCCAACAAGTGGAACTTATTCTACCTCCTGTTAATTCCTGCATGTTTGGGGTATCAGCTAGCACAGCTTGGTCCTGCTATGTCCCCTAATAACAGGGCATCTGCTTCAGCTTGGCGTTGGTCTGTTGTTTGGGCTTGGCATTGGAGTGCCCAAAACTGGGTGCCTTGCATGTTCCTGCCTTCCTCGTTGGAAAGCTGGGCAGGAACACGGTCAGCCCGGGGACATCTGCCTGGTTTGGGGTTGCGGTGACCCTCAGTGCTGCTGGGGGCTGATGATCGAGTCCATGGCTTTCTTACAGAGACGGATAACTCCTGCAAGGTGTGCTGCCGTGACGAGCAGGACAGGTGCATACCGTACGTTGATGCTAACGACCAGTTCCTGTTCCTGCGCAAGGGGAAGCCTTGTACCGTGGGCTTCTGTGACACAAACGTAAGTGGTTCCAGGTAGCAGTGTGACAGAGTTCCGAAACGTCATTCACCTCTCCACAGCGTAAATACTAAAGGGTGTCTGAGGCTGCGGGTGGGATACAGTCCCGCAGAGAGCTGAGCAAGGTGAAGCTGTTACTTCTGCCACTGCTTACTAGGCCCTTTTTTTGCTGCTCCCTGCAGCTCGCGTGAGGGCGGCCGCTGGGCGCTGCCACAAGCTCAGCTAGGTTAGCAGTGCTTGCTATTTCAGCTGTGCGCATTAGCCCAATTAATTCTGACTAAAGTAAACCAGGCCAGGAAGCAATCTGATGAAGGTCTGGCTGGCAGCGTCTCCAGGGGGCAGCGAGCCCGTGGCAGGGAGAATGTGACGGATCGCTGGCGCTCGGGGACCGGTTCCACGTGCAGCTGCGTGGCCAGCCGCAGCCTGCAGGCCCCGAGCGGCTAAGCTAAGCTGGGTGTTGGCAGGCGTGAATTTTGGAGGGCGTACCTCAGCCCTCGTGCTGCAGAACTGAAGGACTGATGCTCTGCTGCGTTTAAATCAGCACAGCCAGATCTGTGGAAGCCTGTCTGTAACCACGGGTGCCTGAGAGCTGCAGCCTTTTTGGTGGGTAGCGGGAATTAAGGCTTCCAGTGCTTAAACTTCTCCAGAAACTTCAGTTTGGTGTCCCCTAAAGTGGGAGGCAAAATAGAGGCAATAAAAATGGACCAGTGAAGCTGCGAATGAGTAAATCTCTTCAGAATGTGTGTGAAGTGCTGTGTCCGTGCAGCTTTTATTTCATTAAAATCTTGGCATCTTCCTCCCCCTCCAAGAAGCAAGTAGTTAATGCTTACGTGGCCTAAGATGATTTTTTTTTTTTTTTTACTTTTGCAGGGCAAATGTGAGAAGCAAGTACAGGATGTGATTGAACGGTTTTGGGATTTCATAGACCAACTTAGTATCAATACCTTTGGTAAGATGTGTAACCATATCCTTTGGGTTCTTCAGTTCATGACACAAACCTCAAAACCACAGGGGGAGTTAGCTGGCTGGTTTTGCTCGTCTACAGGAGGGTAGTTAGCAGCTGTGTTTCTGAAGTACAGATATATTTTTGCATAAGATTTGACAGTATTGATCTTGCCTTTGAGGCTGAAGGGATGGGAGCATTTTGCATTTTTCCTCTCCGTTATTTCCTAGTCATCTTCCAAGCTTGTAAAAGAGGCGATAGCTCTTCCAGCAAGCTTCTTGTTTAAATACCAGTAAGTAGGTCAATTAGAGGAAAGGAAATAGCGGTCTTGTTAGAGGTCAGCTAGCTGCAGCATAGTAGAGTTAAAGTTGGCCTCTCGGTGGGATTTAAATGTCAACAGACTGGGAAAGGAGAACTTCATTTCTCTTGTTTAATAAAACCACCTCCAGCTGTGTGCCTGAGTCACTGGCTGGCAAGGGTAAGCGTGCCTCCTTGTCCTGATCCCCGCCGTGCAATGCGAGCAGGTAGCCACCTCCCAGCGGGACTGGGTCTTGCTCTGGTACTGTAATCATCCCAAAACTGTTAATGAGCAGGTGCTCGTGTAATGACAGGGCAACACTGCCTGCGTTCGTGGTAGTGCTGGGCATATACCTGTGATTATATGGTGTTGGGGCCTTCAAACTTAAGTTCTAAGATAAATATATATATATATAAAATAAATTTCCTGGGTAATTATTAAAGCTATTTAGTTAAGCAGATGCAGTATGCATCTCTGTTCAAAAGTAGGTGTATTTTTTGTTGTCACAAGACTGTAGAATCAGAATTTTCTAACTGGTGTGCAGCGTGTTTTGTAATTGAGAGAGGCTTGGCTAACTAAATATAGCCCGCTCCCAGTCTCATGATATTAAATGTTACGGCCTGTCAGCATTTCTTATCAGAGAAGAGCAGGGAAAAAAATGTTACTGTTAACTATTTTAGAAAATTATATCAAATATGCTTAAAAAAAGGCAAAAAACAATTACATTATGCTGGCCTAGTCCTGCAGCCTGTGTTGTATCTGAGAAATCCTGTGAGCTGGCTTGCGGTGGGAACGGGGACTTGTGTGTACAGTCACGAAATGGTATTTGGTAAGTTACTAATGGATTTGAACTAATTTCCCAGGGAAGTTCCTAGCAGATAATATAGTGGGCTCCGTGCTCGTCTTCTCCTTACTCTTTTGGATTCCCCTCAGCATCCTTGTGCACTGCGTGGTGAGTAAGCTGCCTCGAGATGACTGCCTCTGGGACTGAGCTGTAGGAGAGCACCCTTCCTGTTGTGACTGGCAAACGTCCGCGGGAGAAGGAGATGGGAGGCTTTTAGGAAAGCCCAGAGGGAGCACCTAGCATGTGTCCCTTCAACAGGCAAAACTCCTGCTAACTCTGCCAGGCTCTAGCAGCCCCATGCTCCCATGGCCGTCTCCTGGAGCCATTCCTGTTCTTCCTTAGGCAGATTTTTTTTCTGCCTTCCAGGTTCTGCCCAAGCATAATTCTGATAACTTCCATTAGAGTCGAAGTTTTCTCTGGCCCTCCCCACAATTTGTGGGGACACCCAGGGCAGGAAGTGGTGTAGGTTGAGCTTGAGTGCATGGGTGCAGAGAGAAAGGTCACAGCGACTGAGAATGTGGGTGCGTGGGGTGGGGTTGGGGCAGAGGATTGCTGCCCCGTGAGCACAGCCCGGGGGACGGATGGGAAGGCAGGGGATGTAGGGAAGGGGGAAGAAAGCCCCTGTCCTGCTGTGTCCCTGCAGGGAAACTGGGACGGGGGCGTTGTTTGCATCTGGGAAAGCAACTTGTTGTGCGTGTGCTTTGGTTTACTTTTTGCTTTTTTCCCAACAGGACAAGAAATTGGACAAGCAGTACGAGGAGAACACCAAGTCTCTGTTCTGCCCCAGTGTAAGTTGCTGCCTGAATACGTTCCTGCAGCCCCGTGCCTCGAGCTGGGGACAGACGAATCGATTCGAGGGAAACTCTGCTTTCTTGCCGAAGCTGGTGTTTGGTGTATCAAGCACCGCGGCTTGGCAGGTCTGGTTTTTCCTTCCTGTAAGAGCTGGGCCTTGACCTTGTTGACAAGGCAGGTTTCTCACCCCAACCACAGCTCCCGAGGCAGGAAGCTGCCGAGCGCCGCCGGCGCCTCTCTTGCAGGGTCTCCTCAGCACGGGTCACTCGGCAGCTCCGACCGCAGGCCGCTTGTTCCCAGCTAAGCGGTGTCAGCAAAGCTCAGGGCAACGCAGCAGAAAAATCTCTGCAGAACGTGGTGTCTCTGCTGCAGAACAGCCGTGTGCAGGGCCTTTAGCGGCCGGGTGTGCTGAGGCTTTCCACTTACTTATAGAAAAGTCAGCCCCGGGGTGCAAGGACCCGTTGCTTGGCAGGTGGTGACATGTCTCGCTTTGCAGAGGCTGATTTGGGAGAGGGGAAGAGCAGAAAAGTGCACAGATAAATTTTAATTACAGTCCAGCTCGAGGCATCTTCTGGCAAAGATTTTTGGGCATCCTGTCTGGTGCTTTGACAGCTTGTTTTTTATTAATAACTGCAATATTGTCAAGGAAATGTCATTTTTGTCATGGGAGAGGGAAAGGAGCCTTGCAGAGCTCCTTAGCTGCTGGAGGAAATGTGCTGGAGTCAGACTTCGGAGGCAGATTGCCTCTGTAATGTACGTGCATGTAACCAGAGGTGATGTTAGCTTGAGTCCTCGAGTCCTCCATAATTGCTCTTGCGTGCCATAAAAGTCACCTTGGATCTTTGTACTTGGATCCAGTCAAGAACACGCTCCAGAAGCGGGTGCAGCTGTACTCAGTGGGCTCCTTGCACCAGTAACAGGTTTAGCAGAGAAATCCAGTCTCTCTCGGATCTGCCCAGTATTGAGCAGCTCAGAAAAGCAGTACTGTTAGCATCTAAACATTTTACCCTACTTCTCATGCCATGCCCTTGTCTATTCCCTTTCTCTCGCCCATTATTAGCATTTACTAAGGTTTGTAAGGATTTTTCATGCCCGGAAATCTCCGGATATTTTCCAAGCCATGCTCAAATAGAAGCAGAAACCAACAGAATTTAATTTAATCGGGGCTGCAGAATGTGGGTGTGATCAGAGTGGACCCCTCAGGTCTCTGATGCCGTGTTCAGTGCGACTTCTTTAGCGTAACTCAAGGAACTCCTCGGGTTCCAAATGTGGCACAGGCTGTACCTTTGGCTGTTTCCTTGCACTGAGCTCCCGGTGTTGTCCGACTTGACCTTGCATTTCCAGCCCGAGGTTTGGCCGAAGCAGAGCGAGGCCCCAGGGGAGGTGGGGCTGGGTTGTCACCTCTGTCCCTCTGAAGCTGTCACCCATGTTGCTTTAAACGGAGTAGAAACCAGCAGAGATAGAAGGGCTTTCTGCCTTTAATGCTTAGCGTAGCTGGATTTGTTGAGAGAAAACAATACAAAGAATTACTTCTGTTGGATATTCCCTGTAAAGGAAGGGAGAGAGGGGAGCGGCGGCCTTCAGCCACCCAGCTGAGCCGCAGGTGCTCCGTGAGGGTGCCTTTCTTTAACCCGTTCTTGAAACCAGCAAAAAACACGAATCCCGAGCTAGAGCCTGTCTGCTTTCCCTCTTGCAGAACGTGGAGATGCTGAGCAGCCTGGACTCAGCCTCCGTCCGCATCGTGAAGCCCTTCCCGGCGGCGCAGTCGAGCAGCCGGCACCAGCCCCTGCAGCCCATCGCCGCCGTGCCGCCGGCGGCCGCGGCGCCCAAGCAGGACCACCAACGGATGGACACCATCCAGGAGGACCCCAGCACCGACTCCCACATCGACGAGGACGGGTTCGAGAAGGACCCTTTCCCGAACAGCAGCTCGGCTGCCAAATCTTTCGAGGACTTGACGGACCACCCCGTCACGAGGAGCGAGAAGGCGGCGTCCTTCAAACTGCAGCGCCAGAACCGGGTGGACAGCAAAGAGACGGAGTGCTAGTGCCCCGCTGCCTTCCGAGCGCGCGGCTCCTGCGTGCGAATTGAGTCCGTTTGGATCTGAAACCATTTCATTTATATAAATACGGATATATGTATATATATTTTTGTGAGGGAGCGGGGGAAATAAGGAAGTGACCTACTGCAGATGCTGGTCATGTGTATGACCTTCCTTAAATTACATTTATTAGAGCATTATATCTTTTAAAAAACGAAAATCCAAACTAAAAGTGGCTTGTTTTTGAAGCTTTTTTGGATTTGTTTTTCTGTTTTCTTGACCTCTAACATTTCCTTCAACCTGTGGTGCAAACCAGAATATCCTCCTGGATATCGGATTGTGTATATCAGCCTTTTTTTATAATTTAATATTTTGTAGTCTGATGGCACTGATAGACGAAATTAAGGGGCTTTTTAAACAAAACAAAACACTGCAGCACGTTCCTTATAGAACCGATCATCGGAGGTACGTGTAAGCAAAAGTCTGAACGTTACAGGTACCTGGAGAACAAAACGAGAGGAAGGAAACAGTTATGGTTTAACGGCATCTGATGAAGATGCATAATCAGAATCAAGAAGTTTGCTATACGGCTTTAAACACAAATAAAAGGCTCATACAGAGAATTAAACCTTATTCAGTGCATGGAAGTGCTCCTCTAGCATGAAACTCTTCTGACTCTTGCTGTGAGGTTGCCTTGTCTTGTGTTTTCATGGCAGAGAAATGGTTTTCCTACTCCGCAGCAGGAGCTGTTTGTGCTGCAGGTGGTGGTGAAAAGGAAGAAGTGTAAACGGAGAAATCATTTATGCAGATGAGAACTGTTTCAACTAATTGTTTACAGTCATTTCAGTGCAGAAATGTTTCTCTGAGCGTTATTTTGAAATAGGTAACACTATCGTCGAGATGTACAAAGAGCTGAGCCTCCTTTTTCAGGGTTTATGTGGCCTCTGGAAGCCCCTACTGCTAAAGAAGTGAAAAAATACCACACTCCATTGCAGGAGCACAGTTGTTTAAAAACAATTGTGACTTTAACAAAGTGGTTTTTGTTGTTTTTTTTTGATGAAACTCCTAGGGCACGTACTGAGGAGATGTTGAGAATTCCAATTCCCACGCAGGTAATGGGATGTGACATTAGGAGCAGGTACCTCGCAGTGGTGCCCTTTAATTCAGCGTGCCGGCACAGAAGGTTGGAGCTCTGTAACGTGGGGTCTGGGGCTGGGAGTGGGAGCTGAGCGATGTTTTAGCCTGGTAGCAGATGGACTGACACAGGGGAGTCACAGAGCAGCTATCACGACAGCAAAGAAGCATTTAATTCTGCCTCTGTTCTCTCCCACAATAATGAATTAATCAAACTGACATGATGTATGAATGACAGCAGACCCGTTTTAACTGTTACAAGCCTGCGCTCAGCCACAAAGGAACCGCAGCTGGGGAAAGCCTTTGTGTTTGTAAACGTGATGGGAAGTAACCAAAGCTGTGCTGAGAGAGTTGCGCGAGTCTCTGCCTTCCCACCCAAGGACCTTGTTACACTAATACTTGAATGTGTGCCTTACGGTATTCCTAGCTGACTAGCTCGTGGTTTGTGTACTGGTTTTGGTTTGTTTGGTTTTCTTTTGTTGGTTTTTTTTTTTTTGATTCCGTGCGAAGTACACGTGTGAGGAGTTAGTTAATTTAATTCCCGACACAATAAAAGCTTTTTATATTTAAAAAAAAAAGTCAGTTAAACGAGAGCTGTTTCTGTGCAGTCCTTTCTGAAAAGATCTTCAGCTGTAAAACTGCGAGCTAAAAGGGCTTGGAGGTGTGGGTCGGGGTTCAGGCTACCAGCAGCCGGGTGCTGAGTGCCTCAGGGTGTCCTACAGGGACTGCTACATCTGAAATCGTTTCACCTCTGAAATCCTGTAATCCATCCCCTTGTCTGATCAGGGTTTCAGGAACTCCGAACGAGGGACTTGCACCGTTTCTTCTTCACAGCTAAAGCAAGATGACAGCTTCCACAGGGAGCCCTTCCACTCCTTAGCCAGCCTTTATTGCAGGAAATCATTACAGAGCAGCCAGTCCAGTTTAATCTTCATAAACATTTACAAATAGAGCCAACTCGCTTCTGGGCTGGCTCCAGAAGCATGAAAAATAACCAGCTGCAAGCCAATTCATAACGCTGTTGCACAGCAGATGGCAGGTCCTGGCCAACATGTTGGTTCTTTAACGAAGCTGAGGCAAGCTCTTGGTGCTGAGCAAAGCAGGCAGTCCGTGCTCCCTCCTCGGTCTCACCCACCACATGTATCACTCGAGGCCTGCGAGTGGCCTACCCTGTGTTGTTCCGATGGAACTGTTAACACAGCCCAGAGGAATTTTTCTTTACCGTGACGTGCTATTTATTTCTCTTTAATCCACGTTCCAGCAGTACTCCCGTTTTTTTCTGCTATATGGTTGGCTGATTATTTCACATCCTGCTAATTTTTTCCCAAACTGCTTGTTCAATTTGATCCAGGGTTCAGGCAATTTTTAATTTTTTTTTAGTGTGTAAAGACAGGGTTGTAGTCTGCTTGTGTCCTCTTGGCTCAAAGCAGTATGCTCCTCTTACATCAGTCATTAAATTACCGATTAAGACCAAAGCTCACTTGAAACACGACTTGGCAGCAAAGTGTGTTATGAGGGAGCTTTTTCAGCACAGAAGCAAACCCTTTTTTGATAGTTACTTCGTGATCCAAGTGTCTCAAAGGGAGCACGTGCATCACCAGAGTGATGCCAGGAGTGCAAGCGCTGCCCTGCTTTGAACACCTGGGCTCTGCGAGAAGCAGGTGTAAAGAAGCTACTGCTGGTGCCCAGCCTGAACTCAGCCCCACACACCCCCCAAACTATGAGCTATCACTACCAAAAGCCTTGCCAACACGCAGATAACTGCTTTTACTGCTCCATTACAACCAAACACAGCAGGCATGAATTGTTCTCGACAAAAGAAAATATAATTGCAGCTGCTACATATCGGCATCTAGATGTTTAAAAGTGATAGCCTGCATCGATCGCCCTGCGGCTAGGGCAGGCAACCCTTAAGGCAGCCTCTTTCCTGCAGTCACAGGGCAGCTCAGAGCGGTTTTCCTCCAGCTCTCCTACAGAGTTTATCACCAGAACTTGCCAACCTGTTGGCACGGGATGCATGCAGACAAACCACCCCCTGGTCTCATCTTTATTCTTACATTTGCAGCACGCTGCGGGTACGGGCTGTCCGTCAGCAGCCTTGCTCTGTCGGGCAGGCTTGGCTCCCTCGGCTCGCTCCTGCATCGCGTCCTCACAGCAGACTGGCCTCGGGGTGCAGATGGTCCACCTCCCGCCAGTAGGGAAGCAACCAGGGCAGGGCAGACAGTTTTTTTTCCAGGCGTTTCCAAAGCTGTGCCGCTAGAAAGCTGTTTCCTTCGGCTGACAGGTGAAGCCCGTCAGACAAATAGGAAGAGAAATCCTACAGGGGAGGTTAAAACCATGTGTTAGCATCTTTGCCAGTTGCAAATAATAGAAAGTCTTGACAAATTTTTAAGTTCTTCAAAACCAGCTGGTATATATACTGTTTGGTTTTGCTTTTGCCCTTTGTATTTAAATATTAAGAGAATGCTTTGCCAGCCGAAGTCACTGCCGTTCATCCAGAAATGATCGTATGATTTAGCTAACCATTGGCTAACCACGGCTAACAGCCAGCTTGTATTGAGGCATGTTTTACCTTGCTGGAATATTTTGTCACTTCTCCCAGATGGGATTTGGGTATATTCAGCATCATTTCAGCGATTTGAGTTTCAAAGCCTCTCCCCTGACACCGTACCTGATTTTTCTGCATCAGTGTCCATAGGTCAAGCACGTCAGTCCCGCAGTCCCTGGCTACCTGCACGCAGGCCTGGGCGTACTCCCCCGTGGTGGCATTGCGGCGATTTAGTTTGTCCCCTGCCAGACACGAAGGAAAGGTTTAGCAATCCTCAGCAGAAAGTTCCTGACGGCAGGGGGCTGCAGAACTAGAAACAAGCATCTGGTACTTAATGCATTTTTTTCTTCAAAAAATTAAATTGAAAATCAAAACAAAGTTCTTTTATAGTCAAGTTCAGCTCTGAAACAGCAGAACACAGCATCTCCCCAGTTCATTTCTCCTTTTCTCTGCCTTGCCAATCCTGCCCAGCCTACCATTACTCAGTAGGTACCAAAAAAGGAGCATGGAAACAGAAAGGAAACTTCTGGAGCTGGTGTGAGTCGAGAAGAATCTTATGCAACTTGTATTACGCTAGGACTTTCTTTTATTTTGCAACTGCACTGTCAAATCTGCCCTGCTGATCAGACTGGAAGTCCCTGCACTCCAGAGGCTGTGTCACGCAGTGATCACTGACACACAGCAAAGCCCTCAAATGGAAAAAGTCAGGCAAAAACATAATGCCAGGGATGCTTTCTTGATAACAGGGAAGCGTGATTATGTTGTATAACAACATTCTAAATTAAAAACTATAAATATGGAGAAAAACTTACTTCACTCTCTTCCATTTATGCAGACAGGTGTAAACCAAGTAACACACCAGGTGTTTGTCCACCATGAGGTTTGTCCTTAGAATGGGATATTCTCTCTTGGTTTTTGTTGTTGTTATTGTTAAAATTTAAAATAAATCTGCCTGGGACAGTACTGCTTATCCAAACAGGCGTGAAGTGTGCTGTGACTGTTAGAACATTTCCTAAGGTGCACGATGCCAACGTCCCTTCTGGTATCCGTGGTGTTCTGGGAGCTGCTAGGATGATGCAGTCTGCCTGGGACACCTCGACAAAACCTAAGTTCCCGAGGGGCAGCCACTTCTGTCAGTTTTATGCATGAGCAGATCAGTCAGCACTGTCAGAAGGATGTGATTAATTAGGCGGTAGTTACTCCACAGGCTCATCCAAAAGGCGTTTAGCAGAACCAGTTAGCAGTCATTTCCCATCAGCTCAAAGAACACGAACGCACTCTGGCACCAACCCAAAACTGATGGTCTGTCAGTCTGGGATCACTGACTTGAACTGTGGGGCTAAAAAGCAGAAATTCTGCCCAGATGCATCGTTCCTTTACCTTTGGCAAGGCACTCCTTTTCCCAAGCTGACTCCTGAAGAGGGGGCGGCGTTATCAGAATAATCCTGTCCTCAGCAATGTCTATGGACTTCAGATACTGCACCATGCTCTTTAAGTTCTCAGCGTATTCCTCCAAAGGAACGTGTTGCTTAGGGTTCAGATCTGTCAGGGGTGGAGGAAATGCATTAGTGATGTAAAATTGAGCTGCTTACACATTTATTACATGACAACTAAAGCGCGTTTTATACAGAATAAAAAGGTGGGCACTTCTCACTTTTGGTAAGCAGTTCACCTGCTTAATTCGGGAGGTGTGGTGGGAAGATGCAGTTCCTCAACATGCAGAGCAGACAAATCAGGAGTTTAAACACAGCATTATTTAAACTAATACAGGTGAGGCACAGGGAAAAATAAATGACCTTTTTTTGAAGATGCTTTTTCTTACAGGTTGTATCTTAGTGTTAGATCACATCATCACCTCAAACTTCACCCAAAACAAAACCTAAGATTTTTTAACTCTGTTGGATGCAGAGAAAATTTTGGAAACTCCCATGGGATTTACAGACAGTCCTTTATGTACTGATCTTATCGTTCTGATTAGACTAAGCTCTGCGTGTGACTATGCTTATCTTTAAGAGAATCCAATGCTATCTTCCCTCATTTCATCAACTGCCAAGAACCCATCAGGCTGCTTTAAGGGCTGAAACATCAGCTAGATGCCCAACTCCAATTTTAAGTGTTGGATATATGAATAATTCTTGAGCACCTTCAAGTTTACTGTTACTGTTAAAACTTGGTCAGAGAGAAGGAGAAGGCGGTGCAAGGTTTAAATACAATCAATCCACTGTAAAAACGAAAAAAGGACAGCTATTTCACAGAGAAGAAGAAGGAAAAGTCTGTGTAACTTAGTCTTTTCTGCTAAACTATCAAAACTGTCTTAAGAGAACAGGCCACAGGAAAAAAATGAAAGTTACCGTACCTTTCAAAGCGCTGTCATTAGCTCCAAAGAAAATAGTAACTGCAACAGTACTCTCAGCACCAGAATTTTTACTGATCAATCTTGGAAGGATCATTTTAGCCCACCTGGTATTGTACCCCGAGAGTCCACGATTTACAACATCACATTTTCTGAAAGACACATTCAGAAAGAACACCTCACCCCATCAGAACAAAACTTGAGAAGTTTTGACCTGTTTTGTCAGGATAACTGCCTCTGCATCGCAGAATCAATGAGATTTCACAGGAGTTTTTAGCAGAATTGTAACTTTATGTTCTGAAAGTGCACTCACAGGTTGCATCTACACTATTTAACTATCACTTAGACTATGAAACCAGAAAAGCAACTTTGACAAAAATAATAGGATTTTTTTATTGTTGTTCTACTCAAGCTTTACAGCAACCTCCAATGGGTATTTCCACCAGTACTGGGATTATACCACCAAGAAATTCCCATGTCAATAAATAAATAAATAAATGTTAATAAACACACATTGAATACTAATTTTCTTTCTGAAAAGCTGAATGACTTTTGCATGCTAGTAAGAACTTTTAAAATGTAAGCTCTTACCTGACGAGTCTCTCAGCGAGGAATGCTCCCCAGCCATGTTCCTGGAAGGAAAACTAAACACAAGGAACACGTCAGACTGTCACTAGAAGCAGCACTCGCTCCTCAGCAGGTCAGCCTCACCGCCAGCCTCTTCTTTCTTATTTTCCTGTTATTTACTAAGATTCTTTCACTGTGACTTCATTCTGGGGAGCACCTTTCACTAATCCTCTCTCTACGTGCTACTTCAAGTGCAGTTTGAAACCTGCCTCTTTTAGGAGTGGGGAAAAAAAGATCAAAATCCTCTTCCCTTTTTGCTAATTCCCACTGCTGCGCCACCCGTCCTGCTACAGCATTTTGCCTGCCTACAGAGGCACCGTGAGCTGGTTTAGACACAAACCTCCCTTTTAAAGGAACCACTCTCCTTCCAGAAATAAGAGCCCAGCTCAGTGATCTGCTTCACCGTGCTACAATGCAGAGCGCTGGGCACAAGGTAGAGACCCTGCGCTCCCCAAAAGGGTTCCCCAAAAGGAACTCAGCCCCAAAATGGACACCAGAGTGCCCCAGCTGGCACTGCCTCAGAGGTAACTTCTACACAACCCCAGCATGGTCACCCCGACACCAAAGGTGTCCCTGGGGGGTAAGGGCCTGGAGCCACACAGGAGTGGGAACGGGGCTGAGGAGAGGAGGGCGGGGGACAGCAAAGGGGTGGCCGGTACAAACAGCAGGCTCTGGAAAACACCAGTGAAACACCAGCAGTTACACTTTCACCTGACGCTTCTAATACGTGGCCTTCACTGGAAAAAAGGGCCTGAATCGCCTAAAATACCAGCCCCTGAAAGCTGTCCCTGGGGGTTCAGCGGGCTCACCTTCCCGCCTCACGGCCTCCCTCCTGCCCCTGAGGTGACAGCGGCGGCTGATCCCCGCCAACACCCCACCCCCACC